>NC_072733.1:135249646-135600896 GCF_026930045.1 Uloborus diversus | reverse complement strand
GTCCGTTAACCGGTATGTACTTCTGGGTCGAGATGAGAAAACCCGAAACATTCAAAGGGCGATCATCTGTAAGGAGCACTTGAACGTTTCATTTTCGAATGCGAATTCGAAGCAGGTGCTGCCTTTTTTTTCCATTTAGAAACTTCATTTGTTTCGTCTCTGTTTTTGCAAAATGTTTCGAAAAGCAAAGCGACTTAAAAACCAACCTACTATTAGTGCATGTTTCCGCAAGATTCCTACTGTGGAAAATGCAGGTGAAAGTCAATCGAAAGACGCGGATTTTTTGAATTTCAATGCAACACTGTCTGATTCCATGCCAACGACGTCAATCAATACAAATACAGAAGACTCGATAGTTAATGAAGAGACGACATTTTGCGACAACCATGATATCAGAAAAAATGAAGTTAATGAAGGCCCGCATCAGCCTTTGGACATTCAATATCCAGTTAATAATGGGAGGAAATTCCAGAAAAACTGGTTCGACCAATTTCCATGGTTGGAATATTATGGAGAACTGAACAAGGCATTTTGTTTTCCATGTCGAATGTACCAAAATGAACTTCAAGGTTGTGCAGAAAAAACATTCACAGAAATAGGATTTCAAAACTGGAAAAAAGGTGTTGAGAAATTCAAAGCCCACGGAAACAGTGAAGCTCATAAGTCGTCTGCTGAGAGACTCAGAGCATATAAAACTTCATTGAGACAAGGGAGCGTGTGTGTTCAACTAATCTCCCAAAGAGCAACCGAAATTGAGGAAAACAAAAAGTATCTCGAGTCCGTTTGTGAAACTTTGTTGTTTTGTGCCAGACAAGGCATTGCGTTAAGAGGACATGACGAAAAGGAAGAAGCAAGCAACAGAGGAACTTTTTTAGAACTGTTGAATCTCCGTTCAAAGGACAATACTCTAATTAAAAAATTCTTTAAAGGAAAAGAAAAATATTTTTCTTACAGTAGTAAGGAAATTCAAAATGAAATTTTAGAGCTCATGGGCAAGCAGGTCTGTGAATCCATAGCTAGCGAAGCAAATCGGTCGGGTTGTTTTGCAATACTTGTTGATGAAACTGCCGACATAGCACATAATGAACAAGTTGCAATCGTAATCCGCTACGTCAAAGTCGAAGATTTCAGCGTGCATGAAAGATTTTTGGGCTTTTTCGAAACATGCAACACGGAAGGAGAAACTTTAGCCATTTTGATAAAAGATGTGTTGGAAAAATTTCGACTTCCTCTTTCAAAAATCCGAGCTCAATGCTACGATGGAGCAGCAAATATGAGGGGTAGCTACAAAGGAGTGGCAGCGAGGATTCTTCAAGAAAATGCTCTGGCATTCTATGTGCACTCTTATGCCCATATATTGAATTTGTGTATTGTTGACGCTTGCAGCAAACAAGTACAAATTAGAAATTCTATGGGTATCTTGAAAGAATTGCACAGTTTTTTTGCTGTTTCAACCAAAAGAACTTTTTTATATAAGGAAAATTTAAAAAACAAGGACTTTGTTGGAGGCAACAAGTCACTTAAATCATTAAGCGACACAAGATGGAGTTGTCGTGTAGAAGCTTGCAACACAGTGTTGCAAAATTTTGACGAAATTGTAGATACTCTACAGAACATATCAGAAACGGATTCAAGAAATGGATCGCAAGCTGAAGCATTACTAAATAACATGGAAAATTTCCAATTCATTTTTTGCCTACTTCTGATCCAAAGAGTTTTGAAAGTTACAGATACGCTTTCAAAAGCTTTGCAATAAAAATCGCTATTTTTTTCAACTGTGAAGGATCTGGTAAATACAACAAAAGAATGTTTAAATGAATTGCGAAGTGAAGATTTTTTTGAAAAGTTGTGGATATATGCTAACGATATTTGTGAAGCAAAGTCTTTTACTGGACCAAAACTTCCGCGATCTAGAAAGGTGTCTTTGAAACTCGGCGGGGGTTCCTTCAACATGTCACAAGATGTCAAATCATTTTATAGAACGAAAATTGCTTTTCCAGTAATAGATGCTGCTTTAAACACAATAGCTGAAAAGTTCAAAGAAAATGAATTGGATATATTTCAATCACTAAAAGATGTCGTATGCTCCGATCCATCAGAGATTATAAAAGATGAATCCATTAAAAAAGTCTCGGAAACATATGATCTTGACATGGAAAAATTATTAGGAGAGACCCAAATTTTTCAGAAAATGTACAAAAAATACATCGACTCTTTACCAGATGCATCTTCGGAGGTAACGGAACTGAGAAAAAGATGCAATTTTCTTGTGGAAAAGGACCTCAGTGATATATTCCCATACCTAACACAATTAATGCGAATTCTCCTTGTGATACCAGTCTCAACTGCATCGTGTGAGAGAAGTTTTTCATGCTTGAGATCGTTAAATTCGTACCTGAGAAGCAGTATGTGTCAAGAGAGGCTTTCTGCACTTGCTGTTTTGAAGATTGAAAACACTATAGCTATTAATTTTACTAAAGTAATAGAGCAATTTTCGAAAAACAAAAATCGCAGGCTATCGTTTTACTAATTTGATACACAAATGTATATATATAATATTAAATAAATAAATGTATTGCTGACCTGCTCTCTCGGTGTTTTGGAGTGTGCCGTTATGTGATGACATTATTCATTGATTAAAAGAAAGAAGAACTGCCTTAGTAAGTATGATTTGCATTTATTATTTTTAAAAAATTGAAATGAAACTTCCAAATGTAAGAAAAGCGTCTACGTTAGGCATCCGTTCCAATTTTTGATACTGTGAACATAGGCGGATTTACGAGGGTGCCTAATATTTTTTGGTTGCGTTTTGAAAAAAAATACATAAATCAATCAATAATCATATGTATTTCATTAGGAAATATAGTTTGGTCATTTATATTTTTCAGAGCTACAACGCAGCTTTATTTTCATGAAAACAACCTTCTCTCCTAATAATTGTTTTAGACACCCTAACATATGAGGGAGGGGGGGAGTAAAATCAGACCTCCCTCCCTCAAATTATTTTCTGGTGGCGCCACTGCTGGATCCACTGTCGCTCTTGGGGTTTTCCTCTCCCTCGACTCTCGTGGTGTGGCACCCTCAGAATTTACAGCCTAAATCCGCCTATGACTGTGAACCGAATATTTATAAGAGAAGGTCATTTTATCTGTTATGTTGTTAAAATCTAATGTTACTGCTCAATTATGCGAAAAAGAAAATAGAAAAGAAGCTTGAAGGGTGTTGTGCCCCGCCCACGCACTCACATCGCTTTTGCCCCCCCCCCCCCCCCCCCCACTTTTTTGAGGCACCAGCCGCCTATGGCAGTCTGATTATTTCTATAATCGCTAAATTCAAATTTAAAAGTATAATATTAAAGACAACATAACGTATGCTTTACAAATGAATTGCTTACTATACGCGAAAAAAATGTTTATTTTAAGAGGCGAAATTACTCAGATTTTCTTCGCGAGATATCGTCTTTAAACTCTAGAATTTTAAAAATCCGGCAAATGAAATGCGTGTTCAGTCTTAAAAACTTTTTTCCAAAGTTAGCTTTTATTATTCGCCATTATTTTAATGCTAATGTTAAGGCGAGAATGAAACGTAAGATTTCAACTTCGCGAAAAAGCTGAAAATGTAAACATTTCGAAAACTGAATAAAATGACGCAATGCTCCTTTGAATACATAAATTCGTTTTCACCCTTCCAAGGGATCCTATGAATGTTTACTCTCTGATAACGAATTCCTTTCATAAATGATACAAAAGAGACGTAAATTAGTGGAGAAACAATTTTATTCCTTTCAAATATTTCACTCGTGGGTATTCGTATTGTTCTATTTCTCAGACGAAGTTTAGAACAAAAAGTGTACTTAGCGCCATCTGCTTTTGAAATCTGATACTAAACAAAACTTTCAAACAGGTTTTGGAGTTAGCAAAGAATGTATACAGAAACGTTCCAGCGAGAAGTCACCGTGACCTCCCAAAAATTCCTTATTCGGCAAATTTGTGTGACGATTCTGCAAAATTATCATCATTCGACAAAAATTGGAGTTCTATTCGGCAAAATTATCATCATTCGGCAAAATTTGGAGTTCCATTTGGCAAAATTACCACCGTTCAGCAAAATTTGGAGTTCCCTTCGGCAAATTAAGAATTTTGGTTCTCCTAAAAATTTGAATTCGGTGCGCCCCTGAATGTATAAAGAACTTCAATAAGATAATTTTAAAGAACTGTCTATAAGAATATATTTTTAGGTCTCAACAGTATCGTTATAGACAGGTTTTATTGTATAACGGAGACGAGAACAAATTTCCTTTTTATCAGAAAGATTGATGGCCATCAAATTTGTCGTGTTCAACTAATATCGCTACGTCAAAGTCACACTGACGTAAGTAACAATTTCACTACATTTTAGGACTGCGTAAAAACGTTTGGTTACTGCATACGAGGGTTGAGACTCTGTTCTTATAACACTGGTAAATAAATATAAAAGTTTTCTTTTTAATAAAATTACGTTGTTATGGCTTAATGTGGAATAGGAATCTATTCATAAAACCATGAAACAAGAAACTCATCAAACCTTTTTAATTTCAAGGACTTCTTTTTCGAAATTATCTTCTATGAGCGGCGGGGCTTGTTTGACGCGAAGTCTGTCCAGCGACTCCTGGCTTTGACTCGTTAACCATCTTGATTTCCTTTCCTTCGTTATCCGTCGTCTTTTGTGAGATGATCTTCGTTGGTAGTAAAATAGTTCATGTTTGAGAAGTAAAATATTAATGAAATCACGGTGAAAATGTATGCAGAATTCTATACAGGGTCGACGAGAGGCCATGTCAGCCAGGTCGGAAACTAGGGACCCTTCCCTTGAGGGTGTTCAACTCGGAATCGTAGTAGTATGAGTGTGGGAAGTCCCTGATTCTATATACAAGATTAAATACTATGCATATTAGATATATTATACACGCACGCTATGGTTATTTAATAAATAACCATTCTATTCATAAAACCATAAAATGAGCAACTCATCAAACGTTTTAAATATCAAAAGATTTGCTTTTCGAAATTATAATCAGTATAAAGATGTTCTCAGCTCGTCAACGTTGCCAAAAAATATTGTTAAAGTATATCATCGCGATCCAAGGTTGAACTTAATCTTAACCGATTCAGTTCCAGTTATAGGAAAGTTACATGATCTAGTTCATCCCTGAGTAACCAGATGTATCGCAGCGACAAATTTATGTCTCACGCGTGCTATACAACTGGTTCAATATACTACTTTTTGTAAAAACATAGAAATGAAAATATATAATATTATAAAACTTAAAATATCTCAGGAACTACTGATCACAGCGATATAAATTTTAAATGAATCTATGACACATTTTACTTTACTACTAGCTGCGAAGCCTTGCGTTGTGCGGGATACCTCAAAAATAAAATAGATGACAAGTTGATGCTTGTGGAATACTCTGACGTCAGTTTCTAACGCGTTAAGGATTAAATAAATGCGTGAAATGCAGGGTTTGAAAAAAAAAAAACCAAAGTAACACATATTTTTCGTAAAAAGCTCACTAACGTTAATAATAGGTGTTAATGTTACAAATTATTACTCTTTCCAATTAGCACAAAATATGAAAATATATGACTATCAACTATAATCTAGGCTCACGTTAAACTAGACTGTATCCAAAATATTTATGTACAATAACTATCAACTTTTTACATGAAATGACACATATTGCTTAGTTGATTACGTGAAAATAAAGCATCAAGACTTAGAGGCTTTTAACGCAGAAATATAGTTTTAAAAAAAAAACTCAGACAGTCGTACAATAGTTATCAATTTGCTATTAGTAACAGAACGAAAAAAATAACTCTGATGTGCTAAAAACATACATAACACAGACAATAAAACAAAAAAGTGTAGACGATAAAGATTCTGGAAAAAAAAAAGCACTTTCTAAAATAAACAAAACTAAAGAAATGACTTTCAAATGCTAAAAAGATTTAAGAACGTTTGCTCTAAAAAATAAAAAAAAGACTGACGATAAATAAAAATGAAGCTGTTTTAAAATAAAATTCTAGACGAAAAACTTGATTTAAGATTTGGATAGCAGCGAAAAAACTCCCCTTTTGAAACAATTATTAGAACTTTATTTGCTAACCCATGTGCAAAATGGCAACAGAAATGAAACAAAAATTCCTGAGTAACGTAATGTTAATAATTAAAGTAGTACAATTACGAGATTGGTCTTATTGTTTACTCAGGAAAATTTCAAATCGATCGATACCTCGTTCGACTCTCAAATTGTGGCGTTTTTCGATAACGCCAGCTTCAGACAGACAGACGCGCACAGATTTTAAGACCATAGATTTTATAGCTATTAGATTTGAACTCATAAGACCACACCTTTTTAAATGAAATTACCGAATTATGAAGGTTACAAAAATTAAATGATGCCCTCACGCATGCTATGACTCAAGTTTCATTGTTGGTGACATCAGATCGTTACTCGATTATTGATTTTGGCTATTATATAAATGAAGTGTACCTTTAATATTGCATTATATATATATATATATATATATACGAGGGGGTATCAAAAAGTAAGGTAAGAAGCCCAATGAGAGAAAACGTTTATTCAAGAATTGAAAAAATATATACAATGTAGGAACTAGGACTCGACCGATGCATCGGCGCCGATGGTTCAACAATTTAGCCATCGGCATCGGCGGCCGATGTTAACTTGCGGGAAACATCGGCCCATCGGCCTTTAAAAACATAGAAAAGCCGATGGAATTGGCCGATGTTTTTGAAAAAAAGACCTTTGCTGTTTTACTTTTTAATACAAAGTAAAGGGAGTTGTTGTTTTCATACAAAATTGTTTACTCAAACTTCAGTATGAATTTATATTTTAGTCACCCCTGAAAAAGTTTTTAATACTGCATTCAGGTACTAAACAAGTTAATTATTGCGTTGTTTCTTGCAGCTAGATGTACGTATGTATCTCCCATAAGTCATAACTCAAAAATGGTAAGCTGTAGAAGGATAAATTTTCGCATGTGGGGTGTGCGTACGTTCCAGTTGTGCACTTCCCTTTTTGTATTTAATCAGGTGTTCTGAAAAGGCTGTTTACTCTTTTTTTTTTTTGTGGCTATTAATTACTTATTTCAAGGCAAAACTAATATAGCGTCTCAGACTGACGATCATTGGGTGATATATTGCCGAATTGCAGACCATGGAAACAAATATGAGATGGCGAAACCGGTTTTTGTGTCATTTTATTAGATTCCCGTTGAATCGACGGAAATTTTTAATTTTTCGATATTTTTAATATGAATCACAGTAATGCAGTCTTTTCTGTATCGCTTCGGCGGAGTTACAAGTTTGGGGTCGATCGAAATACATTTTGGGGTCCTATTTCTCTATCACAGAAGTTGTAAAACATATATCATAAGCATTTTTGTAATTCCTACGGTGCCCCTATGGCTATGGGGCCTCTCGCGCAATTGCAACATTTGCTATATTTTAAATCCGCCACTGCACGTCGAAACAAACTCGGGTGCAAGTTTTGAAAGGGTTTTTCTGCTCAATGTTTATGATTATTTTGAACTCTATTTTTTACGACTATTTTTTGAATTTCCGAGAGCACATGCGTGCCCCTCCTCCCACTCCCTCAATTTCTGAAATTAAACCCTAGTTATACTTCTGAGTTGTTTAAAACTAACACCATTCACAAAATTATAGATTTTTTTTTCAAATTTTATCTATTGTTTAGAGAGAATTTAGAGCAATAATGTAAGAAATTGATTAAAGACGTTTTGAGTGGTGACATAATTCGGAAATCAAAGGGACTTTTGAATTTTTCTCCGGAAGTGCTGAGGTAGATTCAGAAACTCTTCCGATGCGTTGGTGGTAGCGGTTCTGTATTAAAAAAATGAGGCCGAGGGTGGGGCCGAAGTATAACTTACTCCAAAATCAGAGTGTGACCCCCCTAACCCTACCTTGTCGTTTCAAGCATCTCTTATATAATTAAAAACTGAGCGTACCTATGTATGTCCAAGCTTCTTCTCCCGAACGACAGTGAAGTGACCATCGAACCAAGTATCGATGGATTCGTAATCTTCCTGTCTTCATGTTTGGCTATTTAACATAATCCTCCGATAATAATTAGCGGAGATATCAATTAAAAACTATTAATTATGAAGCTTGGATTTCGACATAAAATCCCTATTTTTCGACGGCTTTCCTCCATTCAAATTATTATTCAGCGCTTCATCTCAACTTTTCGCAACAACGCTTTTATTAAAATGTATAGCGGTGAAGAAAATCATTGAGATGAAAGATCTGTTGCCATTTTTTTTCCCTCGAATATGAACAGGTAAAATTCTTGTTTTTGTTTTGAGGCTTTTCCTGTAATCAGGGGATTTAAAATGTTTACTTTGGGGGGGTTTTCCGCAATCTGCCGCAAAATTTCACTGACTTTTTTTTTGGTTCAAGCCTGAGTGTTGAACTCGCGTCACTTGACATAACTTTTATTTTCGAGGTGGACCGTGCAAAGCCGGGCGACGCAGCTAGTTTCTTAAATATTTAGCGATTTCTTATTTTGGTCAAGAAATGTCATTTTGCGTATTTCTCATACTTGTTTCACCTGTATTTCGCAATGCGCCATCTTTTTCGCATCATTAATAGCGATTGATTTTTTTTTCTGTTGTAAGTAACTAATTTTAGATATTTATATAAAATCAATGAATGAGTTATTTTCGTTTTTTTTAGAAAAGTTTCAAGGATTTTCCATTATGCAATTTTTTAAAATTCAGAAAATTATTGTTGAATTGAAAATTTAATTTGAACTTGTTTGTAAAGCTTCATAAAAGATTAAACAATCAAATTGTTCAATATTACTTGTGCAAACATCAGACCAAGTAGTATATGTATTCAGTTATTAACTTGATGTAAATATTGAGTTTGTTTATTGTAGCTGCGTTTTAAGAACCTCGTTCTTTTCATGGCTATTTCTTTTTTCAGCAAAATTTATGTCACTGTTATAGCTTTTATTAAAAATGCAAACTTTTCTATTCATAAATTTTAAATAAGTATAAAAATATTCCTATTTTGATTTAATATTGTAATTTATCTGTTACCTTCTTTGTTTAAAGTGATGACTAAAAAATGTCTACGCGCAATCGTTCCACTTTAATTTCGTAATTTGTTGACGGTTTCATAGTTTTATTCTTAATATTTTTTGAACGATTAAACAACATAATTTAATGTTTTTAAACTATGTTTAATGTACTTAAATCCAATTATTATTGCAATATTACTGAAATCTTAGTTATATGTTCAATTCAAAAAAAACAAAAAAAAAAAAAAAAAACAAATCAATTGGTTATTAAACAGTCTCTTTGTTTTTCTTCCTTCTTTTTCTTTCTTTTTTTTTTTTTTTTTTTGCTGTTGTTCTGTTTCTTTCATCATACAACAGTCAAAAAAGGAGAAGAAGCATAACTATACCCCATACAGATTGTACGTAGTACGATCCAAAAGTTCGGGGACAAGCTGTATAAAACCTTTCCTAGAATAGTTCACATTACCAAAGCACATCCACCTTCAAAAGGTCACCTTGAGGGACTATGTACTTCTGCCAGTGTTCATATAACTTTTGGAAACACTCCTGGAAGCCATTTTTTGCTACCTTCTATGATGCAGCTTTATCTTCTCCTGACGGAAAAAAGCGATGTCCATGCAAATGTTTTTTTGCTGAGAACAGGTAAAAGTCACACGGAACTAAGTCCGACGAAACTTTATGTTATTTGTTTGTGATATCAGAGTATTGATCAATCGGACCTTGCATCCTCAACATGAAAGTCGTTTTCTTCCATACGATGAAGTTAAAGCAGCAGCGCAAGAGGCGTTACAAGAGGTTGCGGAAAATGTGTTCCAGGAGTGCTTCTAAAAGCTATACGAACGTTGGCAGAAGTGCATAGTCGTTCAAGGTGACTATTTTGTAGATAGATATGCTTCGGTAATGTGAACTATTCAGGGAAAGGTTTTATACAACTTGTCCTCGAACTTTTAGATCATACTACGTACGTATGAGTTTTCAACTTACTATTTCATAACGTTTTTGAGTGACGCAAGTTTAGCGCTTGAAGACATTACAAGAGAATTTGCGATAATTAACTGAGGAGGCGTTCAAAATGGATATTTTGGTCATCTATATGTTCTTAGGTACATATGCATATACAGATGAGCCAAAAAAACTTGTGAAGTATAAATTGGGTGATCGTAAAATATAAATTGAGGCCGAAATCTGATTTTTTTTCTTTGTGATTACAATTCCTTATTCGTAGAAAGGAAGTAAAGTGAAATGAATCAATGATCCTTTAAATCCCCAACAATCTTATCAATTTATATGTGTTTTTTTTTTTTTTTTTTGCCATCGGCCATTGGCAATCGGCCATTTGGAAGAAAACAATCGGCCATCGGCCCTCTTTGAACAATCGGCCAACAATCGGCATCGGCCCATCGGCCAAAAAATGCCATCGGTCTAGCCCTAGTAGGAACGCACAGGTACATATTACTTCTCTACATAATCACCGTGCTTATCGACTTATCGAAGCATTTGTTCCATCCGTACACCAAACCATCGAAACCGGCACGGAAGAAATCAGCGTCAAGTTGTGCAACCATATTAAGACGGCTTGCTGAACCTCAGCATCAGTTCTGAAATGCAGACCTTCCAAATGTTTCTTTAACGGTCCGAAGAGATGGAAATCACTTGGTGCGAGGTCGGGACTGTAAGGAGGGTGGTCCAAGATCTGCCACCGAAAACGCTCTAACAAATCGTACGTAGTTGTGGCCGTATGCGGTCGGGCATTGCGGACATAACACTGGTACCGTACACTTGCACCAATTGGCGATGAATTTCAGCTGGAGAATTTTTCTTTAAACGCAAAAACCGTATCACACTTCTTATTTCAATTGCGGAATATGCTTTCGTCAAGGCCATCTTCTAACTCAAATTTCGTTATGTTACCGACCTACACTGTTAAAAAAAACCTGAAAGTTCAGGTAGTTTTCTGACTGATTTTAACAGAATATTTCTATAATGGTTTCAAAACGTATTTTTTCCTTATAACAACAGAAATATCACGGAAGGAAATAACGAAAATTGAATTTTTCCATTCCTAGGGGGGTTGCCGCTGTGCTGTACTTTGTTAGTATTCTGATTAGCCTTCAAGTTATGATAAACATCACTTTTTGATCGTGCTTATTAAATCGCACTGTTACATTTTGTTAATTAAAAGCTTATTTAGAATAACAGATCAGATGTCGTAGACAAAATAGATAGCTTGCCATTTCATGTCTGAAGAGTATAATATACTCGTATGTCGAAATTGTTTTTACGCCTTTGGGCTTTGTAGGTTTGGAAAAATGTTCCCGCCATTTTCAGACAGGTAGATGTGTTTTGATCCCCCGGTGGGATCCCCCTTTGATGGGTTTTACTGAGTCAGTATTAGAATATTGTTGCGGTGTATTATTTTGCTTAATACTTCGACCAATTCTATAGTCATATCATCATTAGTCATACCATATTCGTCGTGCGTTCTAGCGGTGAGAATAGTTTTAGATCTCGTGTTATCCATTTAAAATAAAGGTTATTGGATTACTTGTATCCAGATGCAATGGAGATACTTAAATTTTAGCACCGCTGGTCACAAGTAAGTATTGTTGAATATATTTGTACATGTTAATATACAAATGTATTTTTCTTGTTAATATGATTTGATAGAATTCCGATGGTAGCTGATTTAGAATTTATAGAACTATTATAAAGTTATTGTTCTTGCTCTAACGCATTGTATTCTTTTGAAAGTCATTAAAACATTAAATGCCAACATTTCGTATCAACCGGAGATTATTGTGGTGTGCGAGCAAGACAGAAAAAATCACTCAGTTTTTTTTTTTTTTTTTTTTGACAGATTGAAAGTAAACATTTTAAATCTCTAAATAAAAGTATTTCTTGCTGTTATATTTTTTGCGAAAAGGCATAGCAGATTTTGATCTTTAAAAATACAATTAAAATTTTGACAAGAATAAGTTTTCTTTACTACTTAGAGATCTGGTAACGTTCATTACTCCTTTCGGGATTTCATTCATAATAATAAATATAAATTACTTAATTTATTTTATGAGGATCTCATCCAACAAATTATTTGAGATTATTGCAAGTTTCTTGTAAAAACATTTCGGGTAAAACGAACTGATTGATATGTTTAGCCTAAGTATAATGATTATGCATTAAAAATCTATGTTGCTATTCCAATGAGTGGAAAATGCGGAAATCACCGGGGGGGGTATACATCATCTGAGCCAAAAATTCTTCACGTGTATGTCAATGATTCTGTTTTTAAAACACAGTAAAATTGGTATGCGGTAATCTCCATCAGGTATATTATTCCATGATAAAGTCAACCGGTTTTTAATGGTATTTTATTTGACTCATTCTGCAAGTAAAAGTATTCTATTTTTCATGTATGCTTTTCCATGCCACGCCAGAATATGTACGAAGGGATGTCGAAGGAAATATCGAACAGTATCAGCATCAAAAATTGGTGTTATATTTAAATCCATTAATTTCCTTGTTGGTACTTTTCGATTTTTTTTTATTCATCTGAAGGTGTTTCGTGATAGATGCTTGAAGAGCTGTATGGTAGGTAAGTTATCAAGCAAAATTTTCAATTAAAATATATTTGAGTAATAAATACAAATTTAAAAAAATAATAATTTTTGAATGGTTATCTATTTTTCTATTATATATCATTTTAAAGATAGGATAGAAAAATGAGAATGAAATTTCAGTAAAATATGTGGAAATGAGAAACGAAAAAATAGCGCAAACGAAAAATCAAAAACCGAAAGTTCTGTAAAGACACAGAAAATTTAAAAACGGAAAAATAGATGAACGTAAAATTTAAAAACGGAAAAATAGATCAACGGAAAGAAGAGAAATGGAATTTTCGATAAATCACGGGAAAGTTATAAACGGAAGAACAGAACTAAACGGAGAAATGAGAAATGGAACTTCTGTTAAGTCACGGAAAATAATTTAACGGAAACGTAATATTTACGACAACTTGACTGCCGGTACTTTATCCGTTATTTTCAGGAAAAAATTTTAACAGTGTACCAGCTCCATCTACCGACACCGTTTGAATGATGTGATTGTTTTCGTTACCTTCAGAGGGATTTTTATTCATACGGATGATTTGCACACCCGTCAGAGCTCTTGTTACCTTACTTTTTAATACCCCAAGTATATAAGGGAAAGGGGACACATGTGAAAAGAATTGTATATTTCTTTATTTTTCAAAAGATATTACAAGAAAGATATATTTCTCAGCGCAAAAAAATCACCAGGATGGAACAGTCTTTTCTTTAAATGACATTTAGTCTTCTCGAAAAAAAATAGGAACTCTAAAGCGAGCAACAGCTGCGGTTATACCGATTTGTAACAGGTGGGTTGAAAAATTCGTAGGCTGACATATAGAGGACGGTAATAGAGTTAAATCCATGCTGTTTTTAGTTAGTACCAACCTTCAAAACATATAGGTATTAGTTTCGCAGTTGTTGGACATCTGGATTGTGAGATATAGCGTTGAAAGTGAAGCAACTTTCGTTACTGTGTAAAAAAACAAAGAGTTTCGTGTGTTAATGAAACAATGCTTTTTGGCGAAAAAAAATACTGTTGGAGCTAAGGCTTGCCTTGATATACATTATTTGGACTCTGAACCAGGTAACTCAACCGTTAAGAAGTGGTTTGCTACATTTAAACGGGTCGAAATGAACATCAGAGAAGATAAACGCAGTGGACGCCCCAAATAGGCTGTTACGGACGAAAACATCAAAAAAGTAAAAAAAAAAAAAAAATTTTGGATTATCGTAAAGTGAGGTTGACTGAGGTAATCGAGACCTTTAAAATATCAAAGAAACGTGTTAGCGGTATCGTGCATGAATATTTGGACATGCGAAAGCAGTGTGCAAAGTGAGTGCCGCGCGTGCTCACAATCGATCAAAAGCAACAACGATTTGATGATTTGGAACAGTGTTTATCGATACTCAACCGTAATAAAATCGAATTTTTCGGTCGATATATCACTATGGATGAAACATGGCTCCATACCTACACTTCAGAGTCCTATCGACAATCAGCCGAATGAACTGAACGCGATGAATCGAATCCAAAGCGTGGAAAGACGCAACAGTCGGGTGGCAACACTGTTAAAAAAAACCTGAAAATTCAGTTAGTTTTCTGACTGATTTTAACAGAATATTTCCGTAATAGCTTCAAAACGTATTTTTTCCTTACAAAAACAGAAATATCACGAAAGAAAATAACGAAAACGGAATTTTTCCATTTTTAGGGTTGCCGCTGTGTTGTACTTTGTTAGTGTTCTGATTAGCCTTCAAGTTATGATAAACGTCACTTTTTGATTGTGCTTATAGACCAAGAGCTGACCCCCCAAAACGCGATTTACCTCTTTTATGGCTTGTGGCCGGTTAAAATAATAAAAAATGCAATGAAAAAACTTTGGCTCTAATCCCCCCCCCCCCCACTAATTTTGGGTCACACGGCTGTGTGGGTGGATGAAAGGTCAAAAAAAAGAAAAATATTAAAGTGATGAGTTAAATGGCTAAAAATTATATAATAACATTAAATTAATAAGAAAAAACACGTAGCAAATTTCTCCCCCAGCTATGTTGGGGCGAACGTGGTGCCCCCCACTAGTAAAGTATCGATTATCAAACTAAAAAAAAAATGATCACTTTCGTGGGGGGGAATTTTACAGGGTATTAGTTTCATTATTTTGATTGCCAAAAAAAATTCCCCCCCCCAGTAACTATGGGTCAATTTGTCAAAAAAAATTTTTTTTGTTCCTCTTTATTTGGTCCAAGTCGAGTATTATTCGAACTTACGCATGACTGTTTAAGTTGCAAAAAAAACCTCCCAAAGTTTGAACGTTTATTCCTTAAAAAAAACTCGTAGCAATCCCCCCCCCACACCTACGGAGGGGTTGCTACGCGGTGCGCGGTTTTACAACGTGGTGCCTCCCCCCCCCGGGGGTGAATTATCGATTGCTTAAATAAAAAATGATCACTTTCGGGGAGGAAATTTTACAGAGTATACATTTATTTGTTTTAATTGCAAAAACAAATCTCCCCTCCCCAGCAATTATGAGTCTACTAGCTGCATTGCCAGGCGTTGCACGGTCTACCTCAAAAAAGTACTTGTATTCGACGTTCCAAACATTTTATACAATTATATAAATTTTCCCGTTTTTATTACATTTCTTATTGCTGCTCCACTCCTATTAGTCAAAGCGCAATGTTATTATAGCCTATAGCCTTCCTGAATTCAACACAAAATGAATTTTTCAGTTCAAACCCGTCGTCCCTGCAGACCAAGAGCTGAGCTCCCCAAAACACGGTTTATCTGTTTTATGGCGGGTGGCCGGTTAAAATAACTAAAAAAATGTAATTAAAAATTTTGGCTCTAATCCCCCCCCCCACCCACTATTTTTGGGTCACATGCTGCGTGGGTGGATGAAAGGTCAAAATAAAAGAAAAATATTAACATAATAAGTGAAATGGCTAAAAATTATATAATAACATTAAATTAATAAAAAAAACCACGTAGCAACCCCCCTCCAGCTATGCTGGGGCGAATGTGGGAGGCCCTCCCCCCCCCCCTAGAAGGGAATATCGATTGTTGAAATTAAAAAATTTGATCACTTTCGTGCAGTTGGGGATGGGGAACTTTACAGGGTGTTTGTTTCATTATTTTGATTGCCAAAAAATCTCCCCCCCCCCAGTAACTATGGGTCAATTTGTCAAAAAAAAAATTTTTTTCTCTTTATTTGGTCAGAGTCGAGAACTATTCGAACTTTCCCATGACCTCTTAAATTGTAAAAAAAAAAATGCAATTATTTATTCGGTAAAAAAAAAATCCCCCCCCCCAGCTATGTTGGGTCGAAGTTGTTGCCCCCCTCAGGAGTGAATTATCGATTGATTAAATAAAAAAAAAAAAGATTACTTTCGTAGAGAGGGGGGATTTTCTCAGAATTTACATTTGATTGTAGCAGGACCCCCCCCCCCCCAAAAAAAAAAAAAAAATTAATTTGAATTAGAAATTTTGAAATATTTTTCAAAATGAAAAGAAGCAATTCAGCGTCCGTACATCTGCTTCTACCATTGTGTGCTCAGCATGAAAAGAAGAAAGGGGAAAGTATACGCCTGTGATGATTTCTTCTTGCTATTTCGAGGGCAGTTTCGTCAGTGATCAACTGTAGCCAACACAGTGAAGTCGTTATAGCTGTTGGTTTTTCTTTTCGGAGCACGCTGTATCACATCCTTAAACTGAAAACGCAAAAAAATCCTTTTTTCAAAAATATATTTTGATGTTTTTATATTATGAGTGTTTTAAAGGGTAATTTTAGGTGTAGCCAGCCATTAGATAAAAGATTGAATGTTTTGACAGAAACTTTATTTGAAGGAATAAAAGTTTCAAAGATTCGAAAACACTGAAAACTGAGATTCCGTGATTTAGATTTTTCCGAGTTCTTAACAGAAGCAGATCATCAAGATTGTAGGAACATTTTTATCAAACTAGATAGACACTATCACAACCAATATGCTGAAGGTAAATAAATCTATATGAATTATCAAATTATTATTTTAAAAATTCATTTAACGCATCGGATTAACGCATTAAAATTTACAAGTAAAAAAAAATCGTTATTGCAATTTTAACATAAAATCACTTTTGCTTGTGAAATAAACTCATAATTACTGGGGTAGGGGGAGATTTTTTTTTGCAATTAAAACCATTAAATGTATACTCTGAAATTCCCTCACGACAGTTATTTGTTTTTTATTTAATCAATCGATAGTTAACCCCTGGGGGGCACCACATTGTAAAACCGCACACCGCGTAGCAACCCTCCCCCACAAATAGATGGGGGGGGGGGAATTTGCTACGGAGTTTTTTTAACGAATAAACATCCAAGCTTTGTTTTTTGCAATTTAAGCGGTCAGGCTAAAGTTAAAATGGTACTCGACTCGGACCAAATAAAGAGAAACAAAAAAAAAAAAAATTTTTTTTTTGACAAATTGATCCATAGTTCTGGAGGGGGAGGGGGAGAGATTTTTTTTTTGCAATTAAAACAATTAAATGTATGCTCTGTAAAATTCCCTCCACGAAACTGATCATTTATTTTTAATTTAATCAATCGATAATTCACCCCTGGGGGGGGGCACCACGTTGTAAAACCGCGCATCGCGTAGCAACCCCCTCCATAGGTGGGGGGGGGGGAGAATTGCTACGAGTTTTTTTTAACGAATAAACGTTCAAACTTTGGGGGGTTTTTTTGCAACTTAAACAGTCATGCGTAAGTTCGAATAATACTCGACTTGGACCAAATAAAGAGGAACAGAAAAAATTTTTTTTTGACAAATTGACCCATAGTTACTGGGGGGGGAATTTTTTTTTGGCAATCAAAATAATGAAACTAATACCCTGTAAAATTCCCCCCCCCACGAAAGTGATCATTTTTTTTAGTTTAATAATCGATACTTTACCCCTGGGGGGCACCACGTTCGCCCCAACATAGCTGGGGGAGAAATTCGCTACGTGTTTTTTCTTATTAATTTAATGTTATTATATAATTTTTAGCCATTTAACTCATCACTTTAATATTTTTCTTTTTTTGACCTTTCATCCACCCACGCAGCCGTGTGACCCAAAATTAGTGGTGGGGATTAGAGCCAAAGTTTTTTAATTAATTTTTTTTATTATTTTAACCGGCCACCCGCAATAGAAGAGATAAATCTTTCTTTGGGGGCTCTGCTCTTGGTCTATAAGAAATGTAATGAAAACGGGAAAATTTATATAATTGTATAAAATGTTTGGAACGCCGAATACACGTACATTTTTGAGGTAGACCGTGCAACGCCGGGCAATGCAGCTAGTAGACTCATAACTGCTGGGGAGGGGAGATTTTTTTTTAGCAATTAAAACAATTAAGTGTATACTCTGTAAAATTCCCTCCTCGAAAGTGATCATTTTTTATTTAATCAATTGATGATCACCCCTGGAGGGGGGCACCACGTTGTAAAACCGCGCATCGCGTAGCAACCCCCTCCATAGGTGGGGGGGGGAATTGCTACAAGTTTTTTTTAACGAATAAACGTTCAAACTTTGGGGGGCTTTTTTGTAACTTAAACAGTCATGCGTAAGTTCGAATAATACTCGACTTGGACCAAATAAAGAGGAACAAAAAAAATTTTTTTTGACAAATTTACCCATACTTACTGGGGGGGGGGATTTTTTTTTGGCAATCAAAATCATGAAACTAATACCCTGTAAAATTCCCCCCCCCCACGAAAGTGATCATTTTTTTTAGTTTGATAATCGATACTTTACCAGTGGGGGGCACCACGTTCGCCCCAACATAGCTGGGGGAGAAATTTGCTACGTGTTTTTTCTAATTAATTTAATGTTATTATATAATTTTTAGCCATTTAACTCATCACTTTAACATTTTTCTTTTTTTTTTGACCTTTCATCCACCCACACAGCCGCGTGACCCAAAATTAGTGGGGGGGGGGATTAGAGCCAAAGTTTTTTCATTGCATTTTTTTTTATTTTAACCGGCCACAAGCCATAAAAGAGATAAATCGTGTTTTGGGGGGTCAGCTCTTGGTCTATTATTAAATCGCACTGTTACATTTTGTTAATTAAAAGCTTATTTAGAATAACAGATCAGATGTTGTAGACAAAATAGATAGCTTGCTATTTCATGTCTGGAGAGTAATATACTCTTATGTCGAAATTGTTTTTACTCCTTTAGGCTTTGTATGTTTGGAAAAAATGATCGCGCCATTTTCAGACAGGCAGATGTGTTTTGATCCCCCCGGTGATTTGTTGTGGATTTTACTGAGTCAGTATCACAATATTATTGCGGTGTATTATTTTGCTCAATACTTCGAACAATTTTCTATTCGTTAGTCATATTGTGTGTTCTAGCGGTGAGAATAGTTTTAGGATCTCGTGTTATCCATTTAAAATAAAGGTTATTTATTGGATTACTTGTATCCAGATGCAATGGAGATACTTAAATTTAGCACCGCTGGTCGCATGTAAGTATTGTTGAATATCTTTGTATATGTTAATATACAAATGTATTTTTCTTGTTAATATGCATTTGATAGAATTCCGATGGTAGCTGATTTAGAATTTATAGAACTATTATAAAGTTATTGTTTTTGCTCTAACGCATTGTATTCTTTTGAAAGTCATTAAAACATTAAATGCCAACATTTCGTATCAACCGGAGATTATCGTGGTTGCGAAAAGACAGAAAAAATCACTCAGTTTTTTTTTTTTTTTTTTTTTTTTGACTGATTGAAAGTAAACATTTTAAATCTCTAAATAAAAGTATTTCTTGCTGTTATATTTTTTGCGAAAAGGCATAGTAGATTTTTAATCTTTGAAAATACGATTAAAATTTTGACAAGAATAAGTTTTCTTGACTACTTAGAAATCTGGAAACATTCATTACTCCTTTCGGGATTTCATTTATAATAATAAACATAAATTACTTAATTTATTTTATTAGGATCTTATCCAACAACTTATTTGAGATTATTGCAAGTTTCTTGTAAAAACATTTCGGGTAAAACGAACTGATTGATATGTTTAGCCTAAGTATAATGATTATGCACTAAAAATCTATGTTGCTATTCCAATGAGTGAAAAATGCGGAAATCACCGGGGGGGGGGGTATACATCATGTGAGCCAAAAATTCTTCACGTGTATGTCAATGATTCTGCTTTTAAACACAGTAAATTGGTATACTCTCCAATCAGGTATATTATTCCATGAGTCAACAGGTTTTTAATGGTATTTTATTTGACTCATTCTTCAAATAAAAATATTATATTTTTCATATATGCTTTTCCATGCCATCCCAGACAATGTACGACGAAGAGAATATTGAACAGTATCAGCAGGGACAATTGGTGTCATATTCAAATCCATCAATTTTTCAGCTTGTACTATTTGATTAATTTGATTCATCTGAAGGTGTATGGTAGGTAAGTTATCAAGCAAAATCTTCACTTAAAATATATTTTACTAATAAATACAAATTAAAAAATAATAGTTTTTGAATGGTTATCTATTTTTCTATTATACATATATCATTTTAAAGATAGAATAAAAAAACGAGAATGAAATTTCAGTAAAATATGTGAAAATGAAAAACGAAAAAATAGCGCAACGAAAAATCAAGAACCGAAAGTTCTGTAACGAGACAGAAAATTTAAAAACGGAAAATGAGATGAACGGAAAATTTAAAAACGGAAAAATAGATCAACGAAAAGAAGAGGAATGGAATTTTCGTTAAATCAAGGAAAATTTATAAATGGATGAACAGAACTAAACGGAGAAATGAGAAATGGAACTTCTGTTAAGTCACGGAAAATAATTTAACGGAAACGTAATATTTACGGCAACTTTGCTGCCGGTACTTTATCCGTTATTTGCAGGAAATTTTTTTAACAGTGAAGGTTATGGAATCAGTATTCCGGACACATGGTATTACATTAATCGGTGTTGAATGTAATCGCTTTCTCTATTGGTTTAAAAGAAAGAACTGTGCTAATTTCTTATTGGAAGAGACATTTGCAGCTTTCCACGGAGTTCGCAAAATCTCTTCTTTAATCCACCATCGGACTTTGGAGAAAGCTTATTGCTATTTAAGAAACATCATTGGATACTGAAAATCTGCCCTCTATTCTATTTAAAGAGACGCAGTCTTGTTTATCGGGCTTCACTACTTTTCTACATGTCTTGCTGTATGTGTGTCCCCATGTTTCGTATTAAACGTATTTGTTTATGTTCAGCTGTCTGAATCTCTGCTTTACACAACCTTTCAACAGCAGAGCGTGGTTAGTTCTAAGTTTCACCCAGCTACTAAATCACTGCAGTAGCGAAGTAACATGGGGGACGAGATAAAATATTCCGTTGAGCCTTTTGACGGAAGGAATTTCTCTCTGTGGTGCAGGAGAATGGAAGCGGTTTTCGCAGCAAAGAATTTAGAGATGTATTTGGAACGTGAAGCGGATTCTTCGAAAGCTAATGAACTTTTAGCGAGTAAGAAGGCCTATGCCTTGATGTTATCATTTCTTAGTGATAAAGTTTTAGTTTCGCTTTCGGAAGAAAATACTTGTGCTGAAGTAATTGCAAAATTGAAATCGATCTATGTTCGAGAAGGAGCGATCAGTCAGATATTGGTTAGAAAGAGACTTTCAACTTTGAAAATGAAAAAGGACTCATCCATGCAGGAGCATATTGATGAAGTGAACAGGCTCGTTACCCAACTAAAATCGTGTGGCGTGAAAGTGAGTGACATAGACAGTATTGTCTATCTTTTGATGTCTCTTCCAGCAGAGTATGACGCATCGAAATCTGCAATAGAAAATCAGCCTTCGGAGAACTTGACTTTAGAGTTTGTTTGCGGTCGTCTTCTGGATGCTGAAGCGCTGATGAGAGATCGTCGAGTCTCGGAGCCCAAATCGTGGAAAACAGAGTCATCGAATGGTGCAGCCTTTTCTACAAATCATCGGGTAGTGTGTAACAAGTGTCGCAAAACAAGGCACATTGCGAAATTTTGTAGAAGTAACATAGTTTGCTACCAGTGCGGAAGAAAAGGACATTTTAAGAGGAATTGCGCAGTCCAGACGGGAAAGAATACTTCATCAAAGGATGGAGCAGTTGCAGTGACTTTCGTTGTTGGCGAAGTAGAACATCGGTCATTTATAATAGATAGCGGATCTACAGCTCATATGTGTGCACATCGGGAATGGTTTGAGGAGTTAAAACCATCCTCAGGAACTGTGTCATGCGCTGCAAAAACCAGTAAACTGGAAGTAAAAGGAATAGGAACTATTCGCCGTGTATTAGGTGACGGTGTGCAGGAGATCCTACTGAAAGATGTGTTATATGTTCCAGAACTAAATGAAAACCTCATTTCAGTGAAACAGATACAAAAAGCTGGATACACTGTGAGCTTCAAAAATGACGAAGTAGTTATTGAAAAGGGAAGTACAAACTTCGTTTTGTGCAAGCTGAATTCAAAAGGTCAATATGCAAGTGATTTTGTTCCCTTCATTTCAAACTCCTTTGTTGCAGAAAAAGACGGTGGTGAACTGTGGCATCGCAGGTTAGGACACTCCGGAAACCATGTTCTGAGCAAACTAGGATTACCAACAAGTAACAAATTTTGTGAAAACTGTGTGTTAGCGAAGCAGTCCGCGAACCCTACAGGAATAGGAAACCGAAGAAGAGAAAAAGCTCCCATGATGACAATCCATTCTGACCTATGCGGTC
Source organism: Uloborus diversus (assembly GCF_026930045.1). Classification (NCBI taxonomy): domain Eukaryota; kingdom Metazoa; phylum Arthropoda; class Arachnida; order Araneae; family Uloboridae; genus Uloborus; species Uloborus diversus. The sequence goes on along the minus strand of NC_072733.1, from coordinate 135,578,460 downwards.
CGGTCAACCCACCAACTCAAGCAGTTGAAAGGTATGTGTTAACATTAGTTGATGATTATTCTCGTTTTTGTGAAGTTCGTCTTCTTAAAAAGAAAGTGATGTTCCTGTGGAAATCAAAAAGTTTCTCAAATTGAATGAAAGCGTTCGAAAAATTCGTTGTGATAATGCCCAGGAATATGTTTCAGGTGAACTTAAAGTGATAGCAAATAAACTTGGAGTTACGATAGATCCCTGCCCCCCTTATACTCACGAATTGAACGGAATTTCAGAGCGGATGAACAGATCACTTTTTGATTAAGCCTGTGCACTTTTATATGATGCAAATTTACCTAAGAACTGTTGGGGATATGCTATTCAAGTTGCAGCATATATTCATAACAGAATCCCTAGTTGAAGCATAAATGAAATGTCACCCTTTGAACTAAAATATTCCCAAAAACCGGATTTAAATCAAATTAAATTATTTGGTTGTGATGCTTATGCCAAAATTCCTGATACTCGCAGACAAAAATTAGATCCGAAATCTAAACGAATGATCTTCATTGGATATTCCAGCATGGGATATCGATTAATGGATCCTGATACGCACAGAGTTAGTGTCACGTAATGTTCGCTTCAATGAAAATAAAGTATATGTGCAAGATAGAAGTAATTCACCAGACGAGCTCCCGAAAAGAGAAGAAAAAATCGAGGAAAAACACGACAGAAATGTAAATAAAGAGTTAGGAGAAAACGAAACCAAAAACGCCCGCAGCTGCACCCCGACGATCAGAAAGAAAAAGTAAAAAACCAGAACGATATGAAGCAATGTACACGACAGAAGAGACGTTGACCTTTTATGACATCTCAAAACTACCGGAAGAACAACAAGCTCAGTGGAAAGTCGCGATGGGGGAAGAATTGCGCTCCATCCAGATAAACAAAACTTGGGAACTGGTAGATCTCCCTGATAACGCAACCCCCATAAAGTGTAAGTGGGTGTTTAGGAAGAAAAGAGACGGAACTCTCAAAGCCAGACTTTGCGCCAGGGGAGACCAGCAGAAGGAATACGTAGAAACTTATTCGCCAGTCATTGGGATGCCTTGTTTACGATTAGTTCTTGTTTCGATTCTTCAAGAGAATTTAAAGGCTTATGTAATGGATGTGAAAACAGCTTTTCTGAATGGTGAGTTGCAAGAAATTGTTTTTATGGAACAACCGCAAGGATTCAACGATTCATCTGGCAGAGTATGCAAATTAAATAAAAGTTTATACGGATTAAAACAAGCTCCTAGACAATGGTTCTTCAGATTTTCGCAATTTATGTTAAAAATTAATTTTAAGCAGTTAAACTCGGAACCGTGTATTTTCATCAGAATTGTGAATGGAAGAAAAAAAAATAATTTGTTTATACGTTGATGATATTCTTATCGCTGGATCAGATGATTCAGAAATAATGATTGTGATTAAACTTCTTCAAAATGAATTTCAGATGTCCAAACTCGAACCATCTTCTGAATTTTTAGGAATTCGTTTGGAATTTACGTCTACTAAATTAGTGCTAGATCAAAAGGAGTATATTCTTAAACTATTGAAGAGATTTAACATGAGTGAGTGCAAGCCGAGTGCAACACCTTTAGAAGCAAAGTCAACTCCAGCTGACTTTGAGGAAGGAACTATCTTCAAAGGACCTTACCGTGAACTAGTTGGATCTTTATTGTATCTTGCGATGACAACACGACCCGATATACTGTTCGCTGTGAACTGTCTCAGTCAATTGCAGGAGAATCCAACAGAATCGGCTTGGAACGGACTTAAAAGAATTTTACGCAATTTAAAAGGTACATCGGATTATAAAATTGTGTATAGTAAGTGTTGTGACTCTAATGTTGATTTATCTATGTATGTTGATTCAGATTGGGCATCAGATCCGCATGATCGCAAATCAGTTTCAGGTTACGTTATTTTTTATAAAAAGTGTCCAATTTTATGGAGCGTGAAGAAACAAAGTTCAATAGCTGTTTCTTCTACTGAAGCTGAGGTACTTGCAGTTGGTAAGTCTTTATTAGATCTAGTGTATTATAAAAATATTGCATGTGAATTTCTTACTGTAAATAACATTGTCATATATGAAGATAATCAGTCTGCAATCAAATGTATAACTAATGAAAATAGTTCTGGTAGAATTGAAACATATTGATGTTAAGTTAAAGTTTATTAGAAATATTTTAAATGTTGAAAATATATATATTGAATATGTTTCTACTGATAAACAAATTGCTGATATGTTTACTAAGGCTCTTCCTAAATTTAAATTGCATGAACTTATGTCATTGTGTTGTTTAGTAATAAGCGATTAAGGGCGGGTGTTGAATGTAATCGCTTTCTCTATTGGTTTAAAAGAAAGAACTGTGCTAATTTCTTATTGGAAGAGACATTTGCAGCTTTCCACGGAGTTCGCAAAATCTCTTCTTTAATCCACCATCGGACTTTGGAGAAAGCTTATTGCTATTTAAGAAACATCATTGGATACTGAAAATCTGCCCTCTATTCTATTTAAAGAGCCGCAGTCTTGTTTATCGGGCTTCACTACTTTTCTACATGTCTTGCTGTATGTGCGTCCCCATGTTTCGTATTAAACGTATTTGTTTATGTTCAGCTGTCTGAATATCTGCTTTACACAACCTTTCAACAATCGGTTACCTCAAAAAATAGTCAGACCATCAACAGCATTTATTACGTAAAGTTGTTGGAGCGTTTGAACGATGAAATCACGAAACAACGGTCTCATCTGAAGAAGAAAAAAGTTCTGTTTCATCAAGACAATGCACCATGTCACAAATCAATGAAAACTATGGCAAAATTGCATGAATTAGGCTACGAATTGCTTCTCCATCCACTGTATTATTCAGATCTAGCCCCCCAGTGCCTTTTCCCTCTTTGCACACTTCAAAAGAATGCTCGCTGGAAAGAAATTAAGTACTTCTGCAGAGGGAAAAGCAGGAACTGAGACTAAAGAGAAATCATAACAATAAAACTGTATTGAAAAACGGTATGATCGCTATAATTGCTGAATTGCCCTCGAAGGCAACTATATTAAATAATATAATCGAATTTTACCAAATAACTGTGTTTTACTATGCTACCCTACGAACTTTTCAGCCCAACTGTTGCATAGAAGCGAGATGCACTGCATATGAAAGAAAAGACTTCACGATAACAGCCGTCGCGTCCGTTTCTGATGCTTGGCGTAAACTCACTGCTTCTAACAGCGTCAGTCTGGTTAGTTATTAACCACATCTCGTATATATGATATATATTATTTCTCAAAAGTGTTTTTTGTGGAAAAAGCCATAACTTCATCGCGAAGGATCATCGTAATAAAAGAGTAAAAAACGAAACTAAATATGACAGAATTATTGCTGATATATGCAGTGAGGAAGGGACCTAGAATCCCTTTCTTTATTTAGAAAAATGTTCATCAAATGAAATAAACGTAAATTTACGGTGCATTTTTAAGGTTTCCATAATCATAGTAGCTCTTTAAGAAAAGGATATATCCGTATAGTTTTAAACTCGCTGAAATATACGCGAAAGTTGATATCAGAACAAAAACTCTAATGAAATTTTACATGATTTTTTTTTTACTAGATTAAGAAAGGAAAATCTAGTAATGTACTATGAAAGTAAAAACAAATTACTTATAAGCAACTACTTTTTAGAAACATTTTGAGCAAATATATAGCAAAGTATTCGACTCAATGGCATAATTACTAAAGCTCTTGAAATCTTCGAAATAATTAATTCTTTAGAAACGGACTTAAAAGATTTAACAGAATAATTGTACTGGAAAAAAATTTCATGTGAGCCTTCTTTTTATTATTTCTCACCATTTTCATTAAATTTAACTCATAAGAAATAAATTCCGAAAGGTAATTAATTTGAAGAGTTTAGAATTGAACTCATAAAATATTAATTCATTTTTAATGCATTAGAATTCTTTTCCACTTTCGGTTAATCTCGTTGTCTTAGATTAAGTTTTAAAAAAAATAGTCATAAATGTCATATAATATTCCTATACTTTAGTTTGAAAATAGTTTACTTTGCAGTAACTGTACCTTCCGTTAGTGTTTTTTTTTTTTTTTTTTTTCTTTTCTTCTTCTTCAGAATACACAACATGCGAAATTTAGAAACACCCAGCACATTCAAAACATGTGAACAACCTGTTTCCAATGAGTTTCAGTTTTTTCCATTCTTGAAAAAATGCGATTAGTTATGTTTGTGCTACTATTTAACTAGCAACGTTGCTCGGGGCTGCACTATCTACCTCGAAAATTTCAGTTGCATCAAGTTACACATGTTATTATGTTCAACCATTGGTCTTAATTAAAAGAAAAAAAATAGTGTACAATTTCCCGTCAGAGTTTTTAAAAAAGCAATTTTATGACTTGAAAATATATATTTTGACCTCTGGATTTTTTTTAGTTTAAAAATTCAGTCATTGTTATTATTATGCGTAAATTTTCCATCGTTCAATTTCCCGTCAAAGTATTGAAAAAAGCAATTTTATGACTTAAAAAAAAAAATATATATATATATATATATATATATATATATATATATATATATATATATATATATATATATATATATATATATATATGTCATAATGAAATGAATGGAGGTGCAAAACTTTCGACGGCAGTTTCTAATTTTGAATTTAACTGCAGATACGACTTTTGCGCTTAGCACGGCAGTATAAATCCCCCCCCCCTCCCATGTGAATTTTTGAGCACCGAAGGACCACTGTCCCAAATTTGGCAAAGATTGGGCGTAAACTGGATTTACATAAAAAACATACACACTTTTACAGCCTTTTTTTTTTTTAATTTGAAACGCGTATCTGAAATATTTTCATATATTTGTATTTCTTTAAACGTTCTTGCAGAAAGTTTTAATCTAACAGTGTTGTGGATTTCTTGTTTTCATTGAAAATATGTAATTTCATTATTTAAAAAATTTTATAATTAGTTCATATGCAAAATATTATTAAATAAGAACACAGCATACTATAAATTGTTATTTATATTCTTCACGTTAGTAGATTGTTATAGAATACAAACATAGGTAATTCAATAGAATGTAAGTAAAACCTTTTTATTGACATGAAATATATCCAATATTTGAAAGAATTGTTTCAAATATTGAAAAGTGGAGAAAGAATGTTTTCTTCCACTTTACTGGTTACTGAAAATTAACCATCCGAACAAAAATTTCTAGATCTGCACTTGTATGCCTGACAGTATAGTTGTTTTGAAGGAAAAGCGAAAAATATACTTAACTAGTTTTGGAACATATGACTTACACGCTCTTTTGGTACAAACAAATAACGGAATTACGATATACTTTCATTTTAAAGTAATCCAAATATTTTCCCCCATGTACATACCGCATAAAATTTAGATAATTTTAATACAATTTTGGAAGATAGTTTTTACAAATATTCATTTACAAATTTCATTTTTTCATCGCTATCATTATTTCCACTTAGGTGTATTGCTGCAAGATTGTACATGGTAGCTTAGAATCGATTTTAAAGTGATGACTCAAATGAAGAAAAGCCTTAAAAAGATTCATTATTTGAAAATTTCCAGTAGTCGAAAATCCACAAATCGATGTTTGCTTTTGTTCAGCCCTGAAAGTAATTTGTTAACTTCATCAGCAAAATGATCCGTATAATTACTGCTATAAATTTTTGTTTATGGCAATGATTAAAAACTTTTGCCTAACCACCAACGACAGGGTAAGTAAGCACTGGCACAAGGAGCATGCATTAAATTCGAAAAACTAATAAACTACAATGCCGGAAAAAAAAATCTCTACATTTAGCTGGCAAATAAAGAATTAACATGCAAACTTCTTGTCATGATATTTTTGGCATATGCTCCCTAGTTATTTGGCCGAATACCGAATAATCGGCCAGATTGTAGCCGAATATTTGGTATTTAGCCAATTCACAAGGAAGCATGCCATGTAGAATCATGACAAGAAGAAGTTATGTTAAACTTTTTTATTGCCAACTAAATGTAAAGATTTTTTTTCCAGCACTGTACAATCTATATGGAATTTATTTTAATATTTTTGTGAAAGTATCTCTTATACCCACGGTGATATAAGCATTTCTTTCAAAAATGCAACTTTTATTTTAAGGTTTTCGGCTCATAGCACGCAGAGTTTTCCATCAACCGTTACTAATATTTCAGAATATTTGACAGCATGCAAGAGAAACATAATAATAAAATTTGAAATTAAAATATTTAAATATTGTTGAAATATGAACGCTTAAAGCAGTTAAATTTTTACTGCGCGTGCGCGAAAGATATCGATTTATAACTTTCATAACCCAAAGCCCAGATAGATCCTACACATCGTGATAAAAATCCAGTTCAATATCTTCAAAATTCAAAAAGTTATCAGCGATCTAATGAGCCGAATTTCAATAATTCTTGAATAGGAAACAAATCGTAAGGGCTCTTTCGCAAACTGGTAGCACTTGTCTGCCATGATTCAGTGTGATTCAAGATAAAGACCGATTATTTGCGAGCGATCCCACACGAGTCGTCGCCTATTAAGGAATTATTGAAATTTGACTCATTAGATCGCTGATAACTTTTTGAATTTTAAAGATATTGAGCTGGAATTTTATCACGAGGTGTAGGATCTATCGGGGCTTTGGGTTATGAAAGTTATAAATTGCTATTTTTCGCGCATGTGCAGTGAAAATTCAATTGCTCTTTTCGTTCATATTTCAACAAATTTTCAATATTTTAATTTCAAATTTTATTATTATGTTTCCCTTGCACGCTGTCAAACATTCTGAAAGTTTAGTAACGTTTGACGGAAAACTCCGCGTGTTATAAGCCAAAAACCTTTTTAAAAAAAATGAATTTTTGAAAGAAATGTTTATATTTCAGTGGGTATATAGGAAACTTTTACGAAAATATAAAAATAAATTCTACATAGTTTGTACAATGCCGGTAAAAAAAATCTTTACATTTGGTTAGCAATTAAAAACTTTACATAATTTTTTCTTGTCATAATTTTACTTGGCATATGCTCCTTGTGAATTGGCCGAATACCGAATATTCGGCTACAATCTGGCTGATTATTCGGTATTTGACCAAATCACTAGGGAGCATGCCAAGTAAAATCATGACAAGAAGTTTGCATGTAAAGTTTTTAACTGCCAACGAAATGTAAAGATTTTTTTTTGCCGGCACTGTATTGCAGATAACCTGCTGCACCACGTCAAGGAACTAATCTGTGATCTCGGCAAAGGTATTTACTTTCGGCATGCTTCTATCCATCATGTCTCCTGAAGTTTTACTTTTTACGAAATTTAAAGTTAAAAATGTTTGGCAAAGAAATATATACAAAAAAAACCTGCCAGGCATAGAACTGAAATAGCATACTAACAAGTTCAAAGTTTCAACCGTACACTTTTTACTTCCTTTTACATAGTCAAGGAAGTATTGAATTCGGGAAAAAAATTTCACTCAAATATCGGCCTAAATTTTCATTTTGCTCACCCTCGAATGAATGTTGAGTTGTTTTTTCGGCCTGATTGCACATGTATATACAGTGCTGGTAAAAACAATTGCATCACCCACGCATTTTCACAACAATGGGATATGTGAGAAGTTTTAGTCGACCGATTAACGCTGAATGGATGTGAAATTCTGCAAAAGATATGAAAAAAACATTTATCAACAGGAATCCGATAATTGTTTACTTTATTTATGGAAATACATGAGAAAAACTGTAACAAGTACAATGAGAAGTGCATCCACGTTGCTAAGTGGACGACGAAAAAGTAAGTAGAGGTTTTAATTGTAACAATCTTTCTGTTCAAAAATAAACAAATGTAACATGGTACTGTTTAAACATCATAAAATATAACCTAATATTTCGTTGGTCCGCCTCTAGCTTTAATGACAGTTTGACATCTACGGGGCATTGAACGGATGAGTGATTGAATCCATTCTTTACTGAGTTCATGGTGCCAGACACGAATTATCGATTCCCGGAGTTTTGCAAGTCATGTTGGCTTATGTTTCATCCCTTTTACACCCATCTTATTCCAACAATTTTCGATCGGATTTAGATCGGGGCTGTTTCCGGGTCAAGGCAAACTGCTGCCCCCCATGCTCATTTTTCCATTTCTGAACCTGCGTGTGAGTTCAAAAAAAAAAAAAAAACTTAACCCCATGTCATTTTAAGTCTAATGGCAGGATAAAGGTTTTTAAATTGTTACTTACCAGTTTTTTCCCTATGGCACGGAGTAAAATCATCCTGGAAAATGACGTTTGGAACTGAAGTAAAGTGATCCCGGATACTAGCAAGTAATTTCTCCTCCAAAATGTCAATATACACCTGAGCGTTTACTGCTCCTTGCACAAAGTGAAGAACACCAACTCCTTGATCAGAAATACATCCCCAAATCATATGGGATACGGGATGCTTGACTGTGTGTGTTGAATGCAGTCGGGATGATATTCCTCTCTTTTGCGGCGTCTAACTGAGCGCTCTCCGTCGGACCCATGCAGATTGAATTAGGACTCGTCCGAAAACACAACTGATTTCCATTGATCGACAGTCCACCCTTGGTGAACTTTTGCCCAGTAGTCTAGACGCTGTTTCCTCATTTCTTTTTTTTTTTTTTTGGTCAACATTGGCTTCTTTTGTGGTCGACGTACCACCAAACCCGCACCACACAGTCGTTTTCGCAGAGTAGACGTGGATGGCTGAACACCCGATTCGTTTTCCCATGCTGTTCTAAGGTCTGTGCAAGGTGAGTGTCTGTTCCGAAGACTGAGTCATATCATATACCTGCCCCGCGCTGCATTAGATATTCGTGGGCGACCACTGACACTCTTTCTTAATGTGCTTCCGGTGCTCTTTAGCTTATTCAGTAGTCGAACAACAGTCGATTGCGAACAGTTGATTATTTTTTCTATGGAACGTGACGACAATCCTTCTTTGTCCAATGCAACGGCAACACTCTTCCTTTGTGGTGTCAGTTGAACGTATTCCGACATACTGCAACTCATAAGTCTAGAACGTAAATGAATGCGTCAAACGTTCAACTGGTTTTTTTATACAGTTAGAAGGATGATGCAATCTTACGCAATAGCTTGTCTCATGTACCGATGCTAATTCGTGTTATATGATGCAAGAACCGTTAAATATTTCATAATTACTTATTAATGCTAAAAATACTTGGATTTCGCGCATGATTGAATTTTTTTTACCACCACTGTATACTTAAGAACGTATGGACGTCCAAAACATCAGCTTTGACGATCCCCGAGTTAACTATCACGAATTTTCTCGTGACTTCTGTTTGTGCGTATGTACTGTCCGTTCTTGAAAGCAAAGACTACCACTCAGGATAGATTCCATTTCAAAAAAGGGCGATAGGTTGAGGATGGGAACTTTCCGCTCGCACTTGCTATCTCAGTCTTTTTAGACGCTACATTGGAAGAACTGCTGAACACGTTATTTTGCACCCTTTACTACCGGGTTCCCCTCCCTATTTTGATAAAATCAGAACAGACCTGACGCATGCGCAGATTGGTGCTAGGTCTCAGCTAAGGAAAACTTACAGTATGTATGTACGCATCTCGCATAACTCAAAAACGGTATGCCGTAGAAAGTTGAAATTTGATATGTAGACTGCTAGTGAGGTCTAGTTGTGCCCCTTCTCTTTTTGGTTGCATTCGGATGTTCCAAAAGGTGCCTTTTACACCGTTTTGAGGAAAATTAGTGTTAATTTCAATGCAAACTCAAGTGATATTAAAATTTGGCAAACATTTGGCGATATATCGCCAAGCTTTTAGTCGCAAAATTTGTCGCCAACTTGGCGAAAAAAAATTTTTTCGAATCTGGTTTAAATTTGACGTTATTAGAAAGTTGTTCCTTGAATCACGCTTAAACTGCTGATATTGGGAAAGTTAACCACTGTAAAATGCTTTTTTGCATGGACAAACTGGAGGTGAAAATATTTAAAGTCTTTCCTTGCTTACTCTAAGGTACTATTATCGTTAAATTGGCGTAAAAGGAAGTCATGTGGAGCACATAACAGCTTGTTTTATCTATAGATAAACCAATAGACATTATAGATGATTATAAAGAGATAATCGATTTTTATTAGCCATTTTCAGTAGTCAACCTAAGAGAATTCAATGGAGAACGCTGGGTGCCAGTCATAGCGCTTGGTAAGCAAGAAGTTTTCAATTAAAAAATGAGAAAACGAACCTAGGTGTAACAATTTATGCGAATTCCACTTGTTGCTATAATTACTTGGAAATAGCCAGAGCTTCGAAAAAACCTTAAAAGATATGAAATTGTTTTATAAATTGAAATATCATAAAGGACAATTTTAGAAAATCATTTGTGGCCGTATCTTTCTGGTGAATTGGTTTGGCGTCGCTTACAAAGACTTCTAGCTGTTGAAAGAGAGAAAACTATTGCAGAGATAAAGATGTGAAATACAAAAGGTATAGTTATAATTTAAAATTATTAACACTTTTTATACTTTTTTTATAAAATTAAATTTTGCCCATTTGGTGGACGGAGAAGAAAAAATTTGAAATTGTTGATCTAATCTAGTGTAACGCTAGTAATCAAAATGGAGGACAATATAATGTTTTGACATTTCCAGCATGGTAAGTCAAAAATAGAAGTAAGTGGAAAAAAAAAAACATTTTTCATATTTTCTTTAGCTTAAGCAATTTTTTTTGTCATGAAGGACTATTAGTATCAACATACTTTTTTCTGTGCTTCTAGTATGCATAACTAACTACAACAGAAAAAAATAGCTTACTGCCCCTCATCGAATTTTTAAGTCTCAAAATGACGAAAATGGCACTTTATCTGCTATGATTTGACAACCGAAAATTTCTAATTAGGCTTAGATTAAATCTTTTCTTCTTATGCACAAATAAAAGTTCATTCTTTTTCCTTTAAAATAAGACGTTTTTGATATTCTTACTAATTTGAAGAAATGTACTAGAGCTTTTTGAAAAAGGATCAAAAATGCCAAATTTTACTCATCCGCGGAGCAAAAAAATAGCTACAGCTCAGGAATAAAATTTTTCCAAGGAAAAAATATAACAGTTTGAGGTTACAGAATGTTGGCACTTATTACCTACCAAATTTCATCAAAATCAAATGTGGTGCAGCACGGCCCATTTGTTGATTTAATATGGAATGACCCAGTAACGAATTTGAAAATTAAATTTTTCGACTTGAAATATTCCCCTTTAAAAAAAAAAAAGCCTCCTTTACGAGTAGACACGTGCTCTTTGCATGCAAAGAATAGTGATTATTAATTAAAAATCGATCTTTGGGCAGCGCAAAGAAAGGAAAAAACTGTTGACTTCCAAATTGAATAATTTCAAAGCTTCAATTTTTTTAATTGCTGTTTGCTATAATGCACCAGATTTTCCGACAGTTTTATTGCAGCTGTGAAGCTAAACAATTTTATTATAAAACTAATTAGCTGTTGAGATATTGAAAGCAATATTTGCATAAGAAAACAAGGTTTTGAGTAATTGAAAGGTATGGTAGTCACTTTTGCAAATACTACTGCTGATCCGTTTTGGGGAAATAGTTGGACCTAAACTTATACCACTTACTCATGAAGACTACTATTTCTAATAGTGTAAATACAAATTGCAAAAAAAAAAAATCTTACACCACTTTTGCTCTCAACGGCTCTAATAGCCAAGAATGTAGATTCTTATTGACAACTTATTTGAATAAAGTAGCATGTTCTGGAGAAAAAAAAATCGTAGATATCGCTTTCCTATTGAAAGCGGTAAAAATGTTACGAATAATATGACATAAACTATCAACCACAGAGTTAATGATGGTACGTGTGTACTAATTTAAAGCAGATCTAAGAGTGAACAGAAGAACAGAACAACATTTAACCAGTAAAACGTGGAACCCGAGATATCTCGGAAACTGAAGCAGTGGCCCAAACCGTGGAACCCGAGCTCCTAGACTAGGGGCAGAGGGCTTCACTGCAGAGCTCGCAGTGTTCGTTCCCCCTCTTTGGAATTCGCCGGTTCAGGATGAAAAGGGTTTAGTGTCAAAAGGGTGGATCACTTGGGAGTGTCACCCCTTCAGCGGTATTCTATGATCTGAAAAGGAAATAAATGCATTTTCTGGGAATGACAGTGGCTTTTTATCTTACGATATTTCGCTTGTTTTCGTACTTCTGAAAAATTTTCAATTATCTATATCTATTTTGAGATCATATGTCTTAATATTTTAATATTAATTAAGTTTATAGTTTCAACATACAGCAATAACTAAATAGATTGCTTTGACTAATTTGTTCCATAATAATATTTTGCCTACTACAAAAAAAAAAAAGACATTTTATTTTCAAAATATAAGAAAAAAAGTAGAACCTACAAGTTTTATCATTCTAATAGAATTTACGTTCGGTTTTTTAAATAAAATATCATGAAGAAGGGATAAACAAATAAAAAATAAGATGAAAGAAAAAACCAAATCAATTAGATGCGAAAAGGATCGCTTACAGGGGAAAAAAAGAAATGCTGTAGAATGTGAATATTTAAGCAAAAAATCGTCGAAATAAGAAATGCATCTATAAACAAAGTTTGGATTCTACAAAAGTACAGTATCGTAATCACGTTAATTTTTACCATATTATTCTTGTAATTCCGAGTCTAAAACTTTCCATTATCATCGAGTAAACTGAATAATACAATGACAATATAGCCTTTGCCGGTAAAAAGAGCCCGTGTTTCTGCTTCAAAATCCGACAAAAGATGTTCATCAAAAAGTTGCCTTATCAAGCAACTAATACTAGTTGCTGTTAATACTAATATGGTCGTTATGAAAAATAGTTGCATTTTGACGTTTCTGTTGATTACGTTTATATGATAAAGTTATCCGCTGGTATTTCTTGGCCAATGTACTTATTCTTTGTAATTTCTCAAGTTCTGAGCGAAATTCTCATGTTTTCTGAGCTTCAAAGGCAATTAAGGATAGTTGAAAGCGATAAACCAGAGCTCGATTAAGTCATAGTAAAGTCCTAGACCCGGAGGGCCAGATCCTGCCTCCTCTACACAACACACAATCGTTCCAATCATCATTCCAATATTTTAAGCAGTTCTTGTATTTTGGTATGTATTATAAGAACCTATAAATACACATTTACGCTTATACTCATTTTTGTTTCTTTGATTTTCACTTAATTTGTGTTCCTACTTCTAAATTCAATTAGAAAATCTATGGCAAAAGTTGTAAAGATATCCGGAATGAATGCAACAAAAAGTGCTCCGTACAACTCTGAAATGTAATTTTAATTTTTGCTTCAATATAGTTCATTATACAAATGTGTAATTAAAACCACAAATGACTGAAAAATACGTGAAAAGAAAAAAAAAATGGCTGCTTTTTTCTTAGTTATTTTATTAAACTTCGACGCAACAAGGAATTGGACTAATGAACTTAACGTGTATAATAAAAATAATAAAAGGCAATGAACCATAAAGTGGTCCTACTTGGCGCCTTTACCTTATTAGTTTTTGCATTTAAAGGGCATATTTTACATAAGCTCTAAACATGAAACCAATAATATCCTTGTTGCATTTTGTTCTCCATTTATCTTCCGTTACATAAAATATTATTTTGAAAATAAATGAGGGCCATAAACTTCGAGGGGACCTACGCTTGGGCCTAGGTGTTTAGGGCTTGAGTTAAATATTTGCGAACGGAAATACAGATATTTTTAGTGGAAAAATACGTGTCCCTGGTTTCACAGGTAATGATGACGTCAGCCTCTCCGTTTTCTTTCACCAGTGTGCCAAAATTTGAAGGGTAACAAATGAGTAGCTTAAGTTCTAAAAAAATCAATTAATTTTCTATCGCACTAAAGCAAGATACATATATAATCAGAGACCGACGAAAATCATAAAATCTTAAGAGCCAGGCAAAATACTTAGGCGCCCGACATTTTCTATTAGATTTTATAGGAAAGTTCAGTGCAATCTAGTTTCTTGTTCAGATGCATATGGTCGACAAGAAATTTGTTTTATTTCACTCTAACGACCTGGCACCCGGATTAGTCAGACCCTGTGCATAAGTAACAAACTAACAAACTATTTTGTTACTTCACTATTCAGTGTGAGTGTGGGGAGGGGAATCATGAATCTGCCTAGTTTCTGCAAAAGTCACTGTAGGGTACTGTAACACACAGGGCCTGATCATTGAATAAGCAAACTCGGATGTGTCCTAGGGCTCTCCCTTGAGGGCACCAAATGGCAAAAATTGTAACGATTGACTACTGGGGGCCCTGAAAAAGGGGATTGGCCTAGGACTTCTCAATATATTAATCGGGCCCTCGCAACACACACACATGTATATTATACGCATAGGTACAAAGTGTGAATCGGTGCCAGAACACGGTTTTTACATTGATTGTCTGGGAAATCATTTCGTTTCCAACACAATATATGTTTAATTCAGTTTTTTATTGATTTTCATATTCACACACTAAGCTTTTTTTTTTCTTTAAATTACTTTACAGATCACTCTCAACCGATCAATAGTTCTCGCAAAATTTCCTTATGAAAACCAAAGACGAAAACCATTTTGTAAAAGAAATAATATTTACGGGTGACTCTCGCTGACCTTCGTCTTTGCAGCATACAGTACGGTAGATTCTGGTACTGTTGTTTATACAGGGGATATCAGGAATTCACAAGGTGGGAGGGAGGGGTTGAAGTTTTGTTATCGTTATCCGTATCGTCAGGAAAACGTCCCTACGTCTCTTTATAATATCTTTGTATTTTTAATGATGGCAAAGAGGGGCAGGGGGGAGTAAGGCCAGGGACACGTCCCCCCCTTCCTCCCACAACACAGGTGAATTTATCTGCATGATTTTATTTGGTAAAGACTGAACTATGTTCACAACTTTATAGCTTACTTTATTTGCGAAGTAACTACATGAAGTGCATACATGATTTAGATTTTATTGAGGAACCTCATAATAAATTTTTCCTTTCCTTCTCCAAGAAAACTTATTCGCATTTTACTAATGAGCTTTGTAAAAATTGATGCATGTAATATATATTTGTGTAGCATCATTTAAAATATGTAATTTTCATTCACATGTGTCAAAAGTTTAACGTTATGCGTGAACTTTCGAAAAAATCTCTAGTTCAAAAAATAGTTGATTTTCAAAATTCACTACTATGGAGCAACTCTGGTGCAATCAAGCATGTAAATTGTAAAGCAGCTGGCATTAGCAAGAAGCCTTTCTATATTGGAAGCAAACGCCTTTGAGTGGAAATTGATCCCCCACTGAATACAAGTGGGGTCAAATCATTCATTGTCCACCCATAAACACGTGCGGTTGGACTTGATTTTCAACATTTCGTGCCCTATCCTAACATAGTAAACATTCGTCCTTCAACAGTAGTTCTAGAGGTCAAATACTGGTTCCTCTATTTGCTTTGTTGAAAATCGTAGATATCCGTGGCTACGCTCTAATTGTTCAAGCAAAGAAAAGGCATTCAATGAAATTCAACTACATACGTATATATTCATCCATGTTTTTTCAATTATCACATATTAGGTGCAGTCTAGAATAAAAATTCTGCACAAGTAAAGAATAAACAATTAAACAAGATTAATGAGTTCAAAAATAAATAAAGAAAGAAAGAAAGAAAGAAAGAAAATTCAATAAATAAATTAATTAATAAAGTTGACAATGTATGCACGAAATAATATTCTACTTATAACTCAGAGATAGTACAAAAATTATAGTACGCAATACGACAGTAATTATAATGATAGTTCATTTTTGCCTTGTATGATGTTGAAAAAAAAATGTGCTGAAACATTTACGGCGTGTCACATATCACATACACCTACTAAAATTATATTGTTGCAAAAAATATATTCACACAATCTTTTTTAATTGAAAACGATACCAGGTTAACTAGCAAATCTTTTATTTTCTGTCCATCAGCAAAAAAAAAGGGCATATATTTCAAAACCTTAATACATTTTTTTATCAAGCTTTGCCCCGAAAACCATGTTATTTATCGAAGTGATGCGTTTCAATTGGATGCTACGGTTCCTTAGAGGAATATTTTTAAAGTAAAGTACACCTCAACGACATGTTTTCTGTTATTGAAACTGCAGAATAATACATAGATAAATACCAGATAATAAACTAAATAATAGTAAAAAACGGAAAACAAGGCGAAGTTTTTAAAAAAAACACTGAAAATGTAATAAATTTAAATGACTTCCTGTGCCTTCAAAATTTTAAAGAAAATTCTTTCGTATTCGAAAGGAACTGAGTTAGCACTTTTAATAACGTAAATTAAAATTTACTTAGTGAGATAAGTAAAATCTATCGAGAAATCGTTCAATAAAATAACTTCAATAATATGAAGATCAACGAAAAAAATGATAACTTCGATGTAATTTATGCACAAGGCACACGTACCAAAAAAAAAAAGGTTTTCAGATGCGTCTTTGGAAGTTAATTAGGACTCACTTTATCGATGTAAAAAGTTGTAATCTTTGGTACATTAGAAATCCGTCACAACGTGATCACATGCTTACAATTTCATTCTAATTGTGCATTTATCAGGTTTGTTTATGAGTTTTTTACGTGCCGAAGATCATAACTTTTTGCAGCGAAAAGCGCTCTTTTGTTTCCCAAAACACATATTTTACTATTTGCGTGTTTATAACGCTCGTTTTGTCATTTATTTCAAAATTAGGCTTTTGATTTTGTCTGTTTTAATTTTGTCCTAACTTAAAAAAATAAGAAAGAAAAAGAAACATTTCGGTTTTACAGAAGCAGTCTGCTTTCATATCTTATTTTTAAAATAAAAAACAACTTGAACTACTTGCTATTGGAGGGGGTGGGGGGGGGGGGCGTTACGAAGCTAGTCATTTTGACTGTTAAACATAATTCAAGTAAGATATTTTTTACTCTTAGAATATGTTTGATTTGCGTGTCGAAAGGGAGTGCGTCAGTTATTCACCGAAATATGATACATAAAATAACTATACACATGGGAACTCCAAAGATATTTTTTAGGAAGTTGGAAATTCTCAATTTATCAAATAGAACTCCAATTTTTGCCGCAGGTTAAATTCAAGTATGAACACAAGTACATTTGAGGAGAAAAAATATTTGAGCATTTGAAAAATTCCGACATTGCAATTTTGTCTCCAAATTTGCTGAATCAAACAAAATTGGCCGAATAAGGATTTTCTGGGCGGTTGCTGTGACCTACCATCGCGGTATCCCTGACTATATATACGCAATAAAGAATGTATAACTGTTTTATATTCTAAACCCTCTTCAAAAATAAATAAATAAATAAACAACGAAGTTAAATTTTGTTTGCATGAACTAGAAAAAAATCATGTATTTGCGTATTTTTGACTTAAGAATGTTACTTAAAACTTGAAAGAACATGTATCCGAATTTGGCTGTACTTTCGAACAGAGGGATTAATTTTTCCGCTCTTTATCTCAATCCATTTTAATGATGAACTTAGTTTATCCATTACAACAATTATATTTCAGACTACGGTTTTGCTTTTTTTTTTTTTGACTTTTTACTTTTTTTTCTGGAAGTATAACGCAGTAAGGTGCTTAGTTCATCACTAGAATAATTTATTTCAGAATACAACTTTTTTTCTGCATTTTTACTTTTTTTTCTTGAAGTAGAACGCAGTAATGTGCAAGAAGGCAATCGAAACACCCTTTCGGGAAAATGGACTAAATAATTGAATAAAATACTAAGATTTATAAAGCACTTTACGAAATATTTAATGTATTAAAAGAAAAGTGAGAATCAAAAATATTTTATGTTTCAATAAGTTTAATGTAATGAAACTATAGTTTGTAATTTTAAATAATTTTAATGAATTAATAAAGCATATTTGAAGGAAATAAGAGCACTTCAAAAAAACAAAAACAAAAAAAGAGAAATGAAAATATAAAGTGTAAATGAATCCGAAAACTAGCACATTCTGGAAGCAAAAAAAGTGTTTCTCTTTGAAGAAGAAATAGCGTTCAGTGGTCATCAAAGGTGATCGTTACCACGCCTTCTCGTTAGTCACCTGGCTGCTGCGTATTCAAAAGAGCATTCTGCCGGACAACAGCGAATTCCTTTACGTACCGACGGGGGGGGAAAGAAAGAGCAATACAGGAAAAAAAACTTTTCTTCAGCTTTTCTCTCCCCGCTATGCGATGCATTTTAAACGGAGATCCACCACGTTTGACTGGTTAAGGTAAACTACCATTATTAACTGCTGCCTTCTTTTCTATTCTTGTCAAAACAAATTCCAGAAATCATGGATTACTCTTTAATGTGAAATCAGCGAGAAATTTCTGAACAAACAAACAAGCACAACTGCATTTTCAAAACTAAGAAAGTTTCCTTCGTTCAGAAAAATTGGTTCTTAATTAGCCTTCTTTTTCTTGTTATCGTCAAAAGGAATGCACTGTGCGTAGAAAGGTTTTAGAACGAATTGCATTGTGAGCAATTACAATTAATTACAAAAGAAGAAGAATTCAAAACAGTTGCCTGGAGCTAAATCAAATGGCAAACTTTCTTTACTGAAAACAAAAGCAGAATAAAAGAGTGAGGGGGAAAAAATACCATTTCAAAACGCGATAATAATCACGAATTTTAGGCTTTCGCCTCTTACCTCGGGCTATTCAGTCCCTACAATGAATAGAGTAACTAACAAACACTACCTTGAGCGAAAAGCAGGTTACTTTCAATTCCGCGAAGCGAAATTTCATACTATTTCTAAATAAGATTCTGTCTGTTTAGAAAGCCAGTTTTTCTTTCATTTTTTAAATTAACTAAGCTGCGCTTTAGCTTTGAATAAGGCACATGAAATAAAAGTGCCTTTTCCGGTATTTATCTTTCAATGAACGAAAATGAATAAATTTTATCCCTAAAAACTCTATTTAATAATGAATAAATGAAGTTCTTTCACTACGAAGTTTTGACGCATATGTGTACTATAGCTATAAAACTTTTTATCGAAATGTTTTTTTCTTTTGATTTTGTTCCATCCATTTTATCTTGAAAAGATTAGATTTTTCGTACTTGCATCGTATTTTGTGTATAGAGTTGTTTTATATGAATAATAATATTTATGTATCTTAATTTATTGTTGACGACGTAAAATAAATACAGCTTTGAACAATGTCATAGATTTACTGAGCACGTACGGTAATGTGTATCAGCAATATATATTGTATTTTAATATAGATGTTTCAATTCAAAAAAAAAAAAAAAAAAACATACAAAGCTTCTTCTTATTTGAGCTTGATGGAGCAAGTAGCTTTGCCGCTAACACATCATAGTTTTTTCTTATATGGGAGTAAAATATAACGAAATTAGTATTGTAAATGCTTTAAAACTAGGTATTACACCATAGAAAACGTTTCATTTCGATTTTGTAAGTAGATGTTGAAAAACGCAGGCACTATGGGAATTAAACAACTTTGTATTCACTTCAAGACTTCAATACTTTTGAGAAAAAATATAATAGATTCAGTAGAGGTTACAATATAAAAAATAATAGGTACTAATATACATTTCATAAGGTTATTAGTCTATCCCATATCGTCGCAGGAGTTGCATTTTTCACATTCAAATCATTTTTCACATTTTCCACACTGGATCCAATTTTCTCGAGATTTCGGTTTACTTTCATCTTTAGATTTCTCTCTTGCTGCCTTTGAGAATTTTTTGTACTGATTTTCGTTTTTATGTAGCATTTCCTTTTTCTTCCAGAGATTTTTTGACAGGATTATCAGTGAATATTGCTGTAGAACACTTTCACCTTTCGTGTTTTTGGTTTTCCTCTCTCCTGCTTGAGGATAAGGTAGTAATGCTCTGAATCACATGCTGGTTTGGATGAGATTTAGCACTATCTTCAGTAGGTGTTTCTGAACTCTATTAGTAAATTGAAAAAAACCTTGCAGAAGCATCTATAGTTAAATATTCTCACCAACATAACGCTTATCACCATAATTTGGGTCCATACAACAGAATGGAGATGACGTTGAAAATCTCTAAACTATTCAGACGGCAACTGAATCTACTCTAGTACCGGTGCATCCAGCTTCAATTTTTTCCTCTAAGTTTAATATGAGCCTACTACAGATCCAGGAGGTTGGGGGTCAGGCAGTTGGAGCATCACAAATAGTCATAGTTTTTCCTGTAATGTTCGTCATTTTAGAATCATAGGCCGTATTCATTTAAAATTGTGCACTTTTTTCCTTGGGCTGAAACTTAAAGCGATGAGGGTTATTGTTATCTCATTTGCCTTATAGTAATCGAGCCCTTCTATTGACAGATGATAGTCGTTATTCTTAAGTAAAAGAGTCAAGAGATAAAGCTGCATGCAACAATACATTTTGTGGAATTTTCTCCTTGACGATTTTTTTTTTTTTTAAATTTCTTACTACCTGAAACAACACATCATGCGAAGATCATACGATCTTGAAGATGTTAGGGAGATAGGAATTTCGAGGGACCTTCCCTCTGAAATTTTCCGAAATTAAAATCTCTAAAGCACAATCGTAGCCTTTTCAATACCATTATAGAAAAGGATGGTGTTTAGGAACTTCCTAGAAATATTTTGAAACACATGTTCCAAAAATTCAATTTTCAGTGATGTAATGGGAAAGGCGGTGCGGATGTAATCCTCCGGAAACGTTCAAACTTTGCTCTAAGAACGTCATTCCAAACAATCGGGAAATGGTGGGGGGAGGGGCCTCCGCTTAGAAATTTTTCTAAATTGAAGTCCTTAAAACGCAATTGTCGGTCATGTTTGGTAACATTAGGGAATAAGATGGTGTTCAGGGACTTTCCGGAATTTTTTTTACATTCATGCCTTAAAACAATATTTTAAACTATCTTTAACTGTTTGCGGGGTGGGAAGTAGAAGGGTTTTGAGTGCAAAGCCGCCGTTTGAGTGCTACGAAGCGCTATCGCGTCTCTCTTGTGAAGGGCCAAAAAAACGCGTAGAAAATCGATCGCGCTGGTGTTCGCTACAATAATGTACGCATAAATTAATAGCAGTTGCACAACCATTGCAACTTTTTTTTTTTACGTTATTCAATAGCGATTTTCAATATGGTAAAAATTAATAAATTAGGCACACTATACTATAGTGGTTCACTCTAATAGGTTAATGTTTGAACTGAATGAACGTCTTTGTATATTGCATTTCACTCTTGTTTTTTTCAATGTGATAAAACACTGTTAACAGTATAACGGATAGAAACTCTAGTTCTTGTTTATAGTAGGCAAGTGTCAGGCATGAAAAAATAAAATTTTAACCATCTCTGTTTATATCCCTAAAAAAATAATATGAGAGACATTTCAAGTCAACTGAATTGATTTTTCAATCTGTCTCCATGCAACCATCTCCGTATTGGATAAATTTTATAGAGTTCAAAATATGCCTTTATAATACAAAAATATGCAAATTTTCAGCTGCCAAGATCATAGAGTTGAAAAGATATCTTTAATACAGTAGACCCTCATTTTACGCGGGAGTTACGTTCCACGGAAATGCCGCGTAAATCATGACTTAATATTAGTGTTAAAATAAGGATTAGATTCCATAGTCAAAAAAAAAAAACTTCATTCTAGTGATAGATAAATACGTATATAATAAGTATATTATGCACTGATTCCGATACATATGCACAACGTGCATAAAGAAATCGTGAACTAACTTAGAGCTTATAGAAAAGAGCTAGTTATGATATTCTTTTAACCAAATCCAGTGGCTCGACAGCCAATGGGGGGGAGGGGCCAAGGCTTACTATTCCCATCTCAGTCATCCTGACCAAGGGCTCTGGGGTGCTAAGCAGATGCTCTGGTTAGGTTGTCAGCCGAACGCAGGACCCCCAGGATTCAGTTCCAAAGCACGCTCGGTACTCATTTTATCGACCCACTGAAGGGACGAACGGCTGAGTCAATCATGCCCGACCCAGAGATAGAACCCGGCCCTGTGGCGTGGAAGCACTGAGCCACTGGGCTTCATGATATTATTTTGGCAGTCATTAATTATTGTTCTCTCTAGTTCTTTAGTTCTTTGTGGAGCATTAACGCATCCATGATCACTCGCGTCATTTCCATGACGGTATCTTCCTTCATTAAGAAATCAGAAAGATTATTTGCCATTGTCAAGGATTGGTTTTCAAGGACAAATTTTCAATGCGAAATGCTTTCGGTTGTGAGTCATCGTCATCGATATCTTCGCTGATTTCGTTCTTCTAAAAGTTATTCTAGTGAGCTCTGAATTGTATTGGTTTAACAACTTCACTTCTGGAAAGAGCTCTGGAACCAAACGTAAAAACATGTCTCCAGTGGCTTATTAACTCGCCAGAATGCAGTTCATTACGTGTTGTCTGCAATCTTTGGAGTTTCGATTTTGGAAGAGGGGAAAATTTTATTTGTTTGCAATGCCGCATCCGCGTAAAACCAAAACTCATATGTATAAATTGAAACAATGGTGTCAAATCTTAAACCGTGTACAATTAAATCCGCGTAAAATAAAACCGCGTAAAATGAGGGCCTACTACTGTACCATGCAAATTTTCTGCTGCCAAGATCTAAATCCTAAGGATCTGGGATGTCCCAAAAAAGTGGTCCAAAATGACGGATCAGCTTTGTGAAATGAGTTATGTTTGCGATATGGTTGAAAAAACTTTTATCGCGCTGGAAGCCTGAAGTACTTTTGGTTGTTAACAAATTCTTGTATTTTTGTGAGTTTGAGCTCATTTATTTTTCTGTAGCACGCATGAAAAGTCTAGACAAAGTACGGTGGGAATTTCTTTTTTCTTGGACTTTAAAAGGTCTTAAATTCTGAGCAAAAACAATTCAAAAGCTCGTACTTCGCAATTATATTGTCAAAATAGGTATTCTTAATGTAGAGATGTAGAATGAAAATATTGATTTT
This sequence comes from Uloborus diversus, assembly GCF_026930045.1. NCBI lineage: Eukaryota > Metazoa > Arthropoda > Arachnida > Araneae > Uloboridae > Uloborus > Uloborus diversus. Next base: position 135,555,406 of record NC_072733.1, on the reverse strand, counting down.
GTAAAAGATAGTATGTAATCCAAATTGGCCATCATCAAAAAGGTTGCTAGTTTCGAATTTATAGTCTTTATTGCAATGCTAATATTTCATATTGATATCAAATTCCATGCATATACAAGAGCCCCCCCCCCTCATTTCACTCATCAACCCTCGTTCTAAACCTGTGGTAGGTGCCTCGTCGCTTGCGGTGAGTTGGTATGCGAATGCGTATATCCCGACTTCGACAGCGTACTGGACCGTATTTACCTGACGTCACTGCAGTGCATTGGGGGTACTGTAGTAGACGAAAATCCGGTATTACAGCGTGTAATAACACTTGCCTTTATGCGGCTTATAAACTTCTTTTTATTTAAAAAAGAGATCTTTTGGAAGTTTTTAACTAAGTAACGTCGTAAAAGAATGATGAACGATGCATTTCATACGAAATACTCTCTTTATAATCGTATTGTCATAGTTTTAAGCCTCTATGATTCCTCATCAGAAACATGGTGAAAACTAAAATTCTCCTTTTACTTTTCCCTTTTCTCGGCATTTTTCATCTAGTCAAAAGTATGTATAAGCCTTAAGCATGTTCATGATGCGTATGAAGTCCAGAAATCATTAAATAAAACGAGTTTTATTAGTAGTACTACTAACACTGCGTAGTTACTCAAAATACCCGCAGACCAATAGCTGAAGGGACCGTTGCCAAACCGTGAATAGGGTCCATACAGGGCTTTTGTCCTCTCGAATTTTTCGGTAGTGCAAATCATCTTCGGTTACCATAAGGAGAAAAAGGTTCTGTTATTTCTTTCTAGATGTTTTTTAAACTGTGATTCTAAAATGCAGTTTTAGACAATCTTTGTTGTGTTAGCAGAAGGAAAAGTTCGAAGGCCATCACTCGAAACTTTTTCTGAATTAAAATCTAAAAAACACGATTGTATGCCATATGTGCTTACTTTAGATGATCGGATGTTCTTCGCAGTTGAAGTCCCAAAAATGTAATTTGAGTCCATTTCCGATGATGTTAAGGGTTCTTGGGGACTCTTCCCTAGAAATGTATTGAAATTGAAGTCCAAAGAACAAAATTAAGAAGATTCTTAATGTTGTTGGAGAGTGGTGACCGGTGACGCTCTAGCGGGAAATTTTAGAATTTGTAACTTTAAAAACTCAGTTTTGGACGATCTTTGGTAACTCGTTTAAGGAGAGCCCTTTCTCGACGAGCCCTTTCTCGACAGTTTTTTTTTTTTTTTTGAAACCGAAATTAATGAAACGAAATTTTGATAAACGTTGATGTTACAAGAGGAGGAGGAATTCGGAGGCTCTCACCCTACAAGTTCTCGAAATTGCATAGTCCTGAAAATAAAATGTTTCATAATATTTGGTGTAAGGTGAGGGACAGTTCGGGGAATCTGCAAAAACTATTTCGAAATAAGAAGTCCTGAAAGTGAAATTTCTTCCGTTAGAAATTTCTTTCGTTATCATTTCCTAAAATGATAACGGTTAAGGAGAGGGCACTCTGCTGGAAGTTTTCCGAAATCTTAAGTCCTATAAACACGCTAGTGCAGGTTTCTTTGATGACGCTAGGGGAAAAGGTGTGATTCGGGAACCCTGCTAAATTCTTTAAACTCAAAGTTTAAAAAATGCACTTTTAACTGGGCCACCTTTGATAGCGTAAAATAAAAAGATTAAGTTCGGGGACACTCCGCCATCCTCTTCTTAGCTACTTCCCTGCCTTCTTTTGTTTCAATAATTGAAAAATATATTGTAGAAGACCCGACCCCCTTTTTCCAAAGCCATGTCACTGCTTTAGTTTTCCATTGTGAAATATTCAACTTCTATTCTAGCATTTTTAGCTGTTTGAAATACGAGTCTGGGTCGTTTAAAAACTTTCAGCATTTGGACCGATGAGTTAAAACATAATCAGAATACTTTTGTTTCATTTATTTTTTATAGGTTAAAAATATAAATAAAGCCTCACGCATTGTGTAGTTTATTAAAATGAAGACTAAAAAAATATGTAAAGGGTGTTTCGTTTTAACCTGCAAGACCTTTATTTTCGCAACCGTTAGTCCTAGATGTATACTTCCAGCTGCAATAATGTTTAAAATCAGATTCAGAGTTAAGAAATTGAAAGTTAGAAGCAAAAATAAATATGAGTCAAAAAATACGAAATTTAACTTTTTGTGCGGGCCGTAGGTCCCCTAACTAATATTCAGAAAAGTAATCACCATTAAAAACTATTACTAACACAAAAAACTTGATAGTGCGACCAAAACCCAAGGAGATATTCGAGTTTACCGTTTTAACCCCTTGAGGACCAGCGCTCGGAAAACGAAGCGCAGCTACGGGACCGAACGTTCTGAAATGGAACGCCGCCATCGGCCCGAGCATTTACAGCAGTTAAGCCTAACTGAACAAAAATATTCATATAAAATCAGCATCTCAAAATAATGGCTTGAAATTTTAATTTTGTTTAAACAATGTACTACTGATTACTAATTACTAATATAAAGACTATTACATTATTAGAAGGAACGAAATAAGTAGAATACTAAAACTTTAGCCATGTGCACAAAATTAAATGATATGTGCGCAAAAACAAAGTTAGAGTTTGACATCGTGAGTGTGGAATCAAAGAAAAAGAAATGTAGCAAAAAAATATGTTCCTTATGTAATTTTGATTAAAACAACTTAGGTCAACGAATTTAAACTAGTTATATTTCCCACGCGACAAGTTTCAAAACTGCTTCATAATTCACTCGAAAACATTCCCTTTCACTCACTTCGCTAATCATTTTTATTGCAGTTTCCCACCGCCAAATGAAAAAGAATAAATACAGAAGAACAATATCAGAAAGGATTCAAAAATAATCATAAACTTCAGGCCTCTTGAACTCATTCCTGTACTCTCATTGAACGGGAATCCCAAAAGTCTGGAACACATACGCAAAAATATTTTAACCTTCCTTCCCTCGCCCATAATTTATTCAGCTAGATGTATATCTCTTTCAATTACTCGTAAAAAAAAAGAGAAGCAAAGATATAAGCAAGAGCAATTGAGACCTCATAAATCATATGCGCAGAGCAGTGATTCACTGTTGTTTACATAAAAAAAAATCTAACCCATTGAGAGGCCCAAATAAGAAACTAAAGCGTGTACATGAAGGTCAAATACCATGTGACTCGAATATGATCAAAGTTACAGCCATTTAGCGCCATCTAGTATCATTTAAATACTCAATTCAATCGTTCCATTTCGAGAAAGCATATACGTGACGCTGGGACTACAGCGTCGATCAGAGCGCGTAGCGGATAAGTGACGCTGGGCTGATAGGAGAGGAATCGTTGCGTAGCGTCCGCGTGACGCTGGGTGCGAACGGGTTAAGGGACCGTACAGAAGATGAGATTGAAACTTATCGCTCTTTCAAAAGAATGACAGGTCGTCAAAGTAAGAAAAACAAGGTATTTATATTTTTCATTGCTATTCAAATAAAATGCAAATTTTATGCCGTGATACGCAAAAACACACTACAAAACCTCGAATAATTTGAAAAATCACACTCTATGCACACATGCAATTTTAAACACGTGTTAGCTACTATATTTCCCCCCTGTGTTATTGATGGCAAGTAAAAAGTGGTGTAAGTCACAAAACGCTGCGTTTCATGTCTCGCTGAATATTGGTCGTACTAATTTCAAACTTTTTGCGTTGGAATTATTTTTTAATGGAGATTATTTCCCTAAATTCAAGTTAGGGGACCTAGGGCTCGCATAAAACGAAAAAAAAAATTTTTTTTTTTTTTGACTCATTTTTATTTTTACTTTAAATTTTCAGTACCTTAACTCTGCATCTGATTTTGAACATTTTTGCAATGGGAAACATACATCTAGGACTAACGGTTGTGAAAATAAAAGTCTTGAAAGTTAAAAAAAAACACCCTGTATATATATATAGGCAGGTATCCCAGTAAGCAAAATATCTTGCCTCAGTATTGCATAAAGGTTGACATGCAAGAAAAATCATCTTGCATTAATACTGCCTCAATGTTGTTATGTTACTCCCTTTATGCTGTCAGCAGGCTGCCACAATATTGACTGACAAGGTGTATGCAGCATAATATCAGGAAAATATCAAGGTAGGCTGCTTTTGTAACATTGCATACGTATTGATATGACAGGATAATATTAAGATGTTGTCATGACAGCATAAAATCAAGGTCTAGGCAAGATGATCTTGCTTTTGTAATCTTGCATACGTATTGATATGACAGGATAATATCAAGATGTTGTCATGACAGCATGAAATCAAGGTCTAGGCAAGATGATCTTGCTTTTGTAATATTGCATACGTATTGATATGACAGGAAAATGTCAGGATACATTGACATGACAGTATGAAATCAGCATGTTTGCAAGGTGTTTTATCCATTTATTTATTTGTATTATTTTCACTTCAAACTCGAGAATTAAATTTCATTCTTTAATTATTTCTGTTATTCTTCAAGATAGTTTTCCAGCCTGAGAATATTTTCTTAAAGCTGACATCTGATCGGAAATTCATATAAAGATATTAATAGTACTCGCGATTTAATTTAAAAAATGAAAGTTTCTTCGTTTTGCGTAATACTTGACTTATTTTTTAAATTCATGCTTCTAATTGTATTATAAAGACATAAAATGCTTAGTTAGGAATAATTGTGGAAGTTTTTATAGCACTAAAGGTAGCAAAATAATAAATAAATAAATAAATACAATAAATAAGTACATTTTCAAATGGATGTCAGCATTGAAAATATCCCATGAACAAAACATATGAATTTATCTTAAAGAATAACATAAATACCATTGAATAAAATTAATCTTACGTGAGATTGAAGTGATAATACGAAATTCTGGGCTTCATGTCCTTTGTTTCAAAGTCTAGGGACGAAAAAAGTTATTTTCGCCATTTCTAACATTGATCGCACATCGTCTGCGATATGACTTGTTTAGTACTATATTAATAAACAAATATAGTTATCAGTCATTCATAAGTTTTTCCTAAAACAATACTATTCCAGACTAATAACTAAGCAACCAACTTAACGAAGCCTAAAAGAATGCAACGCCACGTGCAGCACCTCTGAACCGATTGAGGTCGAAGCAGGAAGAATGTACCAGCAATGCGAGGGATGCTGGGTAGAAAGAACTGTGCGCATGCGCAAGTATCAACGAAGGTCCACCTGTTCTATTGTGTACTAATTACCTTGACGGCGACAGCATGAAATCAATATCATCTTGACGGCGACAACATGTATGCAATGTTGTTATTGTAAGGTAATATCAATATTGATATTTTAAGATGAATGCAATGTTGCATACGTGTTGTTATTGTAATATTGCTTTTTAATCTTTATGCAAGCTTTATGCAGTATGAAACACATCAATATTGACGCCGTCAGTATAATATCAAGATCTGTCAAGGTTGATGCAATATTTTGCTAGTAGGGATGGGACTGCCGACAGAAGTGAAAACTTAAAACTGCAAAATAAATTTGGTGTGTTTGTGCACGCACTTGTGTGTGTGGTGTGTGTTTAATTTTCATTTAAAATTAATTGCAGTTTCAAAAATTAAAATTTTATAACTCCTAATTCAAAATATCAGCTACAGTCTCAAAATTTTACGTTTATCAGCAATTCGAGCATCAATTATATGCATTTTGGTACGGTCTATTTCAGTTTGTTTATAAAGTAAATATTAATGCAAATGTAGGAAAGATTCGAAAATAACTTCTTTGTTTGTGTTATTCAGTTTTCCAGATAATACGCTAAAATAACACGATAAAAATACGATAACACGCGAATGAAAAGAAAATGGAAATTTCTACTGATTTTCAGATGGGAAACCGAATTCGAATAGGGTTCAAGTTCCGAAAATACGAATAATAGCATCCTTTTTTGGAACATTTTTGGAACATTTGTGAGAAAAGCTTTGAAAAACGTCTCTTGTAAACAAAAAATACAAGCTCCGTCGATAATGGTGTTATAGGGACTCTAATGTTTACTAGTTTATACACCGGCAAAAGTATCACGTGATTGCAGTAACTTAGAAATTTAGATAGGCCTGCAGAGTTGTTTTTAAAGCAAGAATTATCAAATGGTGTAGGGGCTGGCAATGCTTTAACACAAGCTCCCATTTGTTTACGTGTTTTCCTTTCCCAGGAAAGATGAAAAATATTGCTCTTAAGTTATTTTGCTGCTTCGATGTTGTTGCAACAATGCAAAATGTTTTACTCAGAACCGTTTTGTTAATATATTATATTTTGAAATATATTGATTTCGTGTGACAACGTTAAGTATTTCAACCACCCGTAAGAAGTCCTGCGGATCCGTGAACCTAGGCACCAAAATGGGGTAAATTTCTTCCTTTCTTCCTGAAAAAACTACCGTGAAAATGTGGAAATTCTTGTAAGAGGCGGAATTAAAATTTACTGGGACCTGAGCATCACTTTGGCTTGATCTAGCCCTAATAATGCCATATTAAATACCAGTTCCGTCAAAATTTTATAACCTTTTGAAAATGAATATTATTGTATTTACTATTCGTGCACTTTACAAGATCAGATTCTCCGTTCGTTTTCTCTTAAAAATGAAATTTTAAATAATATTAAATGATACCAAAGCATATTTTTAAAATAAAAATGAATAGATAATTTTTAATTATATTTTAGAGCATATAGGGTTTTTTTTTTAATTAAAGAAATTTAACTGAGCAGGAAAAAATGTGTATTTTTTTTTTTTTTAGAAGAACTTAGCAAAGGATGCAAAAGTTTAAAGGGAGAAATAAAGAATGCAATTGATTTCTTATTTCCGAATTGATTTTCACGTAAAAGTTGATATGAAAATTATTTCATAGCGTGATTTCAAAGAAATTGAAAAATTGTCAGGATAATATTGTTCATTTCCTTATTCATTTATTTATTTATCTTTTTTGATGCTAGTATAGTGCACTTAACAGCAAGTGATTTTTTTTTTTTTTTTTTTAATCAAAAACTATTGTTAAGCATAAGATTTCATATTCAGTGTTGCAAGCAATAAATTTTCTTTAATGACATGTTTACCTTTAGGTGCTAAACTATGAATTTTTAAATTTAAAATTGCACTAAAAGAAATAAGAAATCCATGTATATGTTTCAGATTTATAGGCAACAACCTTTTCAATGCAAATAAAAATGAGCATCTTGATGAAAGACATTAGCTTTTGTTCTTTATAACTGAGAAACATGTATGTACAAATCTTTTTTCTATCTTTATTTCAAAATTATGGGTATGTTTTTTGATAATTTATGTATATTTTTTATTTATATTAATTCCGATTTCGAAGTAATTTGATAATGCTTGTTTTTCTTGAAGATACAAACTTCTCGTCAGTTGCTCATTTCAATTTTTTTTAGTGCTTTTCATACAGTTTTAACTTTTGGAGCAAAAATCATATTATATGAGTACAGACATTATAAATCCCTTTTGGTAATATTTTTTATGGACAACTATGATTTCTTATAATGCTAAAAAATATTGCTAATATACACGCTATATAAAAATATCGAACATTATGCTCTTCCTATTTCATAAAATAAAATTGTTGTATATGGGCAGTTCTCAAAAGGTGGGAGCAAACACAGACTTCAACTTTGAAGCTTCAACACCAAATAACTTTCATTTTAATTAACTCTAAAATTTTTGAGGTAAATTATAATGCTGTATAGAGACAAGAATTGACATAAATTATGGAAGAAAAGCTCTTCAAATGCCCTTTAAAAATATTTTCTTTGCTAAATGGCACAATTTTGGACATACCAAAATGTTAACTGAGCAAATGTACCATTAAAAAAATTTTTTTTAAATTATTTCCATACGTTTCAAAAAAAAATTAAAGGCATGAATCTTACACTGAATAATTTTTTGTTAATATTTTACACAAATAACAAAAGTAAAGACAGATTATTTACTTTGTAAACGATTTTAGAAAAAAGTAAGTTTGAAATTTGATGCATGTCCAAAAGTTACGATCTTTACAATGCTATTATTTGAGAACTAAGTATATGATGTTTTCGTTTTAAAGGTATTTATTGATCCTCAGAATCAGTTTTTAATTGTTTAAAAGTGTTTTCATAAGCTTTTATGCAGTATCTTAGAAGGAAAATAATTTTTCTTAAACATACATGTGAGATGTCCAAATGGAGTTACGATCTTGACGCCGATAATTCTGTCCGTTTATTTATAATTTTTTTATAATCCAGTCTTCTAACATCAATAAAAAAGATTATTTTGATGTTATCTTCTTTAATCCATTGGTATTTTGCATAATTAATACGTTACACATTGAACAATACATAAATTACAGTAGAAACATGGCTGGTTATGATCGAACGAAAGCCATTTTGCGCAAAAATCGCCAAGCAAACCTCCGTTGGCGACAACACAGTATACGATAAGCTAAAGGTTACCAGAGGGGGATTCCGGTTTGACAAATGTAGTTAATCGTCAGCTGCACCAGTTTTGGCGTCTTTATCACCTGCGCTAGCATTTTTTTTTCCCCCGCTGCTTTTATTATTTTAGAATTTTTTTTTCTCTTTCTTTTAAACATAATTTAACGATCTCCAAATAGAAATACGAATTCCTTTTTTCAATAATTTTTTTAGACATCGTTTTAATTCTTATGACATTAGAAAAAATATTCATTATTAAAACTGATGTCACTTTTTACATTCTTTCTTAAAGCATATTTTGTTTATTTTTCCTTTAAAAATACATATGTCGTATTTATTTGTCTCTATTTTTATTCCTTATTTGTCCCAATAAATCAAACTACAAGTTTGTAGAATTATTTCCATGAAGCTTTTTTCTACATTTCATCAACTTCTTCAAAATCATTCCAAAACTATGTGTAAAGAGCAGTATGTATAGCCATTCAAGTACTTCATTAATATCCTCTTTATCATTGAATTGCAAAATTCAAAAAGTAGTAAATAAAATTTTCATTGGAAAAGTTAAAAATCGGATTAACAGTTGTCAAAAATGGTGAAACTTACATTATGATGATGTCCAAAATCCGTTACCTACAGGACAACAATGTCCAAAATGTGTTACCTACAGACTGCTAATTTAATTTGCTAATTAACAAATTTTACAAATACCTGCTGTCTTTTCATGTTCATATATTGTGTTCTAGGTATGCATACTATAGAATAAAAGCAAAATTGATATCAAATTCGAAAATTTTTGAAATTGCTCAAAGTTAACTTTTTTGTTCCCACCTTTTGAGAACTGCCCATATTATACTATTGCAATTCAGTGCATAAAATGAGAGGGAATACCAGGACATAGTAGACCACTTTTGGTACTTTGAAATTTTTACAACAGAAAAGAAAGTAGCAATGTTCTGAAAAAATTGCCAAATATTCTTCAAACATATGTGAAATATGTGTGATATCTATATCAAATATTTCATTGTTTCAAAGTTTGAACTGCAAAAGCTTTGATTTTTTAAAGAATAAAAATAAATAAAAAAGTGTTTTGTATGAAGGTGTTTCACAAAGTAAGGTAACAAGAACTCTGACAGGAGTGCAGATTTTCTGTATGAATAAAAATCATGCTGAAGATAATGAAGATAATCAGAGCTTTGAAACGGTGCCAGTAAATGTAGCTGGGTATCCACTAACAGGACAAAACCTCAGTTAGAAAATGGCTGTTTTGGCAAAAACATGCTCAATCATAAATGCTGCCCGTTATTGTGCCATGTTGCTTTTGATTGTTAGAGGAAATTTGCTGTTAACAACCAGGACTGTTCACAACAGCATGGGTGCCCACCTAGGGGTGTCATGGTGCAGACTATGCCATTGAAGCTTTTAGGGGTCTCTTTGCAATATTTAGGGGATTGTGCCCTTGCTCTTGGGGGGGGGGGCACCTCTGCAACAGGCACTTTGTTTTTATTCGATAGTTCCCGACCGTATACGGCCACAGCTATGAGTGATATTTTACAGTGGTGTTGGTAGGAGGTGTTGTACCACCCTCCTTTCAGCTCCGACCTTGTACCAAATAATTTCTATCTCTATGGACATTTGAAAGGTCACTGTGTGGAGACCGGTATTTCAGAACCAATGTTGCGGTTTAGCAAAACGTCTTGAAATGGTTTCACAACCTTGACGATTTTTACCATGCCAGTTTCGATACTTCGGTGTATCGCTGGAACAAATGCCTCGATAAGTATAATGACTATGTAGAGAAATAATCTGTACCTTTGCCTCTTTACAGTGAATGTATTTTTTGAACTTCTGAAATTTTTTTTTTAGCTGCATGAGCTTTTATCTTACTTTTTGAAACCCCCTCCTATGTTCTATGAAGTGAACAACAATCTGCTGCTGCTTGATTTGTATAATTTTTTTTTCTGTATATGTAGCTATGGATGAAGAATAGGTTAATGAAGTGAGCAAATTTTTTGAAGCATTCTTTGTCTATGTCGATCCTTTGTCATGAGCTTAAGGTAAGGTTCTTTTATTATGTGACACTATCCTGTGTTATTGTTTTTTGCTTAAAGTATTAAAAGGGTTCTTATACAGAGTGTCCCAAAACAACCACATAAACAGTGCACAGCTAGATTCCTCATTGGTATATAAAAACTGTCCAAAGAAGCATTCCTGTACTATCCATAGTTTACAAGAAAAATACAAAAAACAAAGTATGACGTCATTGCCGGTGCAAGAAATAACACTTTATTGGGCATATCAACAGCAGTCATACATATATTACGTATAACAACAAGTACATGTAATGACGTTTTAAGCATTTTCCTCTGAAAAAATATACAGGGGTCTGTCCAAGATTTTTCACAGGATCCGTTTTTTGCGAAAAATCAATTAATTTTGTGAAAAATTAAACAATTTTGCAAAAAAAAAAAATTTTTAAAAATCTGTAAACATAAAATTTTAGAATTTTGAGATGGCTCAAACTGCGTTATCGACACTTAAAGTTTAGTGTTTTCCCTCTTTTCTGTTGAGAATATCATTCTTGATTGTTTTTCAAGTATTCGGGGGAGGGAAAGGCATCGCTCTCTGGGAGGTGGATATCCCTCAAGTATAAATATTTATTTTACCATTCTACATTACGTTAAATTGTACTAGAAATATTATATTTATATAGTATTTAAAATAATTGTAACAAAGAAATTCAGGCAGAAGTTCAGCATTTAACTTTTTAAACGAAGACACTGTTAAAGAGCACAGAATTTCGTTGAAAACTCCGTATTTTTCACAAAAATAAAAAAATATTTATTTGTTTACCTTTTAAAAAAGCATACTAAACATCGAAAATTCAAAACATCAGATTCCCATAGTCATAGTGGATGCAAAGAGATCGCAATCCTCAAAGTGAAGGTATCAAAAGTATAAAAAACGGCTTGTAAAATAAATATTTTTGATAAAATTATTTTAGAATTGCATTTTAGAGTCCTATGATAAACATAAAATTAATATCTGGACACAGTTGAAATAAAAAAAATATATATATATATAAATAAATAAAATAAAAAATAAACCACCAATTCAGCATTAACTTTTGACTCTTAAAAAAAAAAAAGACTTCTGCTTTAAAAACTTGAAATAAGCTTTGTTACAAAAATAAAGAAACTTTTCATTTATTTACATCCTAATAAAGCAAAGTTAGCTTGAAAAAAGAATAAAATATGATTCTCATATCGGATGTAAAAAGATTGCGTTTTTCAAAATGTAGGCTTCTAAGGAAAAAAATGGTAAATAAAAAAGTTTAAAGTTAATTATTTTTTTTAGCATCAAAAAATCAAACCCATATAATTTTCTAGCAAAATAAGAGTTAAACATTGCACTGCCAGACGCTAAGTGGCGATAAGTTTGAAGTTGGTAACCTTATCTGAAGCGATCACATCGCCTCCCCGCCCCTACTATCCTTTGCTGTTCTAAGTTCATTTTGCTGTATATTATTGTTTATTAAATCATGAGCAGGAAGAAAAGTGCTTACAGCACCTATTCAGAGAAGGTTGACGCTTTTTCAGAGAATTTAACAACACCCCTGTATAAAACAAACAAGCAAAATTATAAACCAAACTGACTTTCAGCTGTTAATTTCTTTCAAAGAAGCCAACAACAAGCATTATATTTATTTGGCCATAGTAGTTATTTATCGCTTGCAGGAGCATCACAAGAGTGCCCTTTTTTTTTTTTTTTGGCAAAATTAGAGGATTTTCTATAAGTTGATCCCTCTAATTTAACTTAAAAAAAGTTCCAAACATTGTTTCTACAGGTGGAAATATGCTGTGCTATTTCAATTTGAGATTTGCTCTTTCAATAAACAATTTGTGAAAGATCCATTTTTGTTTATCAGAATTTTGTGAAGGGTCCATTTTGGATAATCAGGATTTTGTGAAAGGTCCATTTTAGTTGACCAGATTTTGTGAAGAGTTGGTTAACGGACCCAAATTGCCTCTGGCCGGATCCCTGATATACAAATACTGTTGTTGCTATGTCCAGTCAAGTGTTTCTTCCTTCCACCGGCTGTGACGTCATATTTTGTTTTTTGTATATTTCTCGTAAACTATGGATTTAAAGGAACACTTCTTTGGGCAGTTTTTATGTACTCCCAACAATGATCTAGTTGTACAGAGTTTATGCAGTTGTTTTGGGACACCCTGCCAATCTGCTGAATTCAAATTTTCAACCCTTTATTTTTATCGCATCAGGTTTTCTTGCAAAATCATTTCCCTGTCTGATGCTTGATAAATAAGATAGAGAAAAGACTGGACCCAAGAACTTTCTAGCCCAATCAAAACCTAGCTTATAGTATGCGAAAACCCACTTATGCTACCATTCTAGGTTATCTCTCTCATGTTACATGGCAAAAAGAAAGGGAAAATACTGAAAATTTGAGCATCGACAAAACACATAATTAGTAGTTGTGCAACTGTTTTAACTGGACTGTGCCCTCCAGAGTTTCAAGGCTGCAAACCAGGGTCTATTACATATTCTAGGAGGCTTACAATTACATACAGAACTCTTTGCTTGCACTTTAGTACCTCAAAACCCAAAGAAGCTTTACAATGACTCGCACTGTTTATAATATGAATTGATTTACCCAGATGATTCACCTAAGGAAACAACCAGGATGCGCTAAGGGATCTAGACAAGTTAATTATATGTCCATCCTGATAATTCACAACAATATATCCACAGCAATGGCAACTGACAAAAGCAAGATATCAAAACATTGTTATGAATATTAATTGAAAAAACATGCTGCAATTGAAAGCAGAAATAAGGATCAATAAATTTGAGTGTTCAATGTTTGAAAATTAAAATTCAGGTTTACAAAAAACTACAATCTGTTTGATTTTGTTCTCAGCTAATATCAGTGAACCTCGTATCACGAAGTGTCTTTCCGCAAAAGAAGCTGAAATAAACAAAGGTTCCAAAATAATTTTAGGAACTAAAGTCTGCTTTTCAAGTCCTAAGCTATGAAGCAAACTGAAATACTACTAAAATAGCACAGATGCCGTGAAGCAAGAGATGCTTTCATTGTTGCAAAACTGTAATAGAAGTAAAAAGACTAAAATGCAAGCATTGACATTTTCTGTACATCCAGTCGTTCTTTAGTTCCTTGTTGAGTTTTGTGATGTTTAACCTTAATTTTGAATGCAACTGCACAAGTTTTCTAATAGAATCATGGGTGTAGCCAGAGGCAGAGAGGGCAACTGCCCCTCTCTAGAAGAGAACCTCTATTCCCCTCCCCCTGTCCTAATGTGCCCAAAGATAATTTTAATCTGTATTTTTAAGGTTTCAGTTGCAAATTTTTTTTGAAGAGCCACTTAACTGCATTTCCCCTCTTACTTGAGCCTAAAATGGTGTTTCTTGAGACTTGAATTTGCAAACATTTTCTGGGGTCAGAACACCACTGCTTTCCATGAGTAATGTGGCCGAAGATAACTTCTAAAATAATAGTTTAACTTCATGAAAACTCCAAATAACTTGCCTCTTCCCCTGGCATCGCCAAAGATAGCATGAAATTCTGATTTTAAAACCTCACTTTCCATAAAATTTTAGGGAGAGCCCTTGAGCCTTCTTTCTTCTGCTAATAATGTCACCAAACAAAGGTATATTTGGGTCATCAATTTCTGACAGAGAACCCCCCCTCCCCCATTTTTTACAAACATTTAAACATATAGCTTAAAATTGAGTTTAACTTCAATTCGTACATTTTTGAAAAAAGCTTGAATAGTTCCTGTACTTTTGAGAGAAAAATATTACTTGTTTGCACAAAATGTTTTTTGTAAACTAAAAGCCATTGTTGAATGCAAAACATTTGAAAAAACAAAGCATACATGTTTTTAAATCTATAAACATTTGAAAAAACAAAGCATAAATGTTTTTAAATCTATACTAATAATATAAAGCTGAAGAGTTTGTTTGAACGGACTAATCTCAGGAACTACTGGTTCGAATTGAAAAATTCTTTTTTTGTTGAATAGTTCACTTATTGAGGAAGGCTATAGGCTATTTTTTTTTAAATCAGATTGGCCGAAATATTTGAAATTGCAAATTAAATGTTATATGTTTAGTTCTATGAATTCCCAATAGATGGTGGTGTCCCAAGTAGCATCAACTCATTGGGTTTTGCTCGGCCGATCATCGACTCCTCCTAATCTCATCCCGTAACACATGCTGATATCGTTGCGATCAGAATCCGAGAACCGGTTTTCAATGAGCTGTTTTTTATCGGAAAACTATATCCTTACGATCAAATTTTCCTATTTGAATTTGCCCGGTCTAAATTTCATCGGAAAAAGAGATTGTAGCGATCAAATTTTCCGATGAAAATTTGCCGAGCTACATTTCATCGGAAAAAGAGATCGTGACGATCAAATTTTCCGATGAAAATTTTCCGAGCTATATTTCATCGAAAAACAAAATCGTAACGATCAAATTTTCCAATGAAAATTTGCCGAGCTACATTTCATTGGGAAAAGAGATCGTAACGATAAAATTTTCCAATTAAAATTTGCCAAGCTACATTTCATCGGAAAGAGATCGTAACGATCAAATTTTCCGATGAAAATTTTCCCAATCCAAAATTTTTTGGAAATCTCCAAACTGTTAAAATAGGATAAGTTTTATTATTCAAATATCTGACGATTGATCTAACATAAGGCTATACGGATCAACATTCAGGGTTGAGAATCGGAGGAAAAATGACCGAGACTTTGACTCCGAATCTGACTCCTGGATTTTGGAAAGGTTTACTCTGACTTGCTGCAAAATCAATTCAACTTCAACTCCACGATTTCGACCCCGATTACCTCACTGGAATTGCTATCTCCAAAACAATTCCACTCCATTCAATTTGACTCCCAAAATTACCGACTCCTACTCAGTTTGCGGGCAAAATGATTGAATCGGACTCTTCACTAGCTGGCACCACAAGCGCATTCCACTGAATAAAATTCTCACTTTCCGTTCAGAAATCTGTCATGGCCTTGACCCCGATAGATGGCGCCACAAATGATTTCCCATTTAACACATTATTTTCCTCCTTGGTTAGAACATTACTTGTCTAGTAGTTAGCATACGAAGCTCGTACTCCAGAGGCCGAGGTTTCGATTCCCAGTCAAAGCAATTTAGGTTAAACTCATGAATCACGTTCATCAAAAGAAATAAATTAGAAATTAAATGGGTAAGAAATTAAGTAAACAAGTTATTAAAAAAAATTAAAAGATATTAAATAAGTGTCCCAAATGAAGGATTCAAAATGACGTCATCTGAAAATACCCCTTCTGAAAGTTTTCAAGATGGCGGAAGGGTCACGTGATCATCCAAGATGGCGAACCCCCTTCCCACTGTTGCGTTGTTTTCCTCCTGCTTGTCCCTATATTGCGGCTGTTACTACTTCTCATCGTATTTTCATCCAAAATTCATCGCCTCGGAACAGCACTGCTCGTATATTGCTCCAAATGTCATCTTATTTTCATCCAAAATTCATCTCCTTGGAACAGCACTGCTCGTATATTGCTCCAAATCTCATCGGTATAATGAGCAAAATTCATCGGATTTCGATGATCGGATTCTACTATTGCCGATGAGACATATTGGAGCAAAGTTTGATCGGATTTCGATGAATGGCCAATGATCGGCTGATGAGTTGATGCTACTCGGGGTAAGTTTAGTTCAATGAATACCTAATACATGGCGGAGTAATTTTTTTTTCGATATTCAAGTACATAATTTGATTTTGCAGGAGTTTTCTATTGGGTTTTGTTTTTCTTACTTCTGCAACATTTGTTTTTGTTCTTCTAGTTGAAGATAGTTACTTATCTAAGTAAATAATTTGATTTGCCGTATTATTCAATTGTGATTGTTCTTAATATTGTTTTTATTATCATAGGTACTTATCTAAACACATGATTAAATTTCAAACTATTTTTATATTGGGTATTGTAATATTATTCTTTTAACGTTTGTTTATGTAGTAGGTACGTACATGGGGTTTATTAATTGCTCATAATTAAAGGAAAGGGGAAAGAGCGGGCTTTTTGTTTTTATGTTTTGGTCAAGAAGATCAGATCATTAATTGATTGGAGTTCGCTTCGCTCGCTCATTGGTTCTGTTTTGATAGCTTAGTCGCTTTGCGAGATTTGCAATAAGCAATGGCATTGGTGGTTTATTTGACATTTTAAAGCAACTGTTAATGTTATTTTATGCTTTTTATTTCTTTGGAGAAATAGTTTAAACTTAAAAGGAACTTAAACCCTTTTTACTTCCTTTTAGAGTAAAGGAAGTATTGTTTTCACAAAAAAATTTCGATCGAAAAAAAAGCCTTAATTTCTATTTTGCTCGCCCCCAAATGAATGTTGAGTTTTTTTTTTAAACCCTACTACATGTGGATATATGCCTAAGAACGTATAAATACCCGAAATATCCATTTGGAAAATCCCCGAATTAATTACAACGAGTTTTTGCGTGACGTCTGTATGTACATATGTGACTATTTATCTTGCATAACTCAAGAACGGTATGTCCTAGAAAGTTGAAATTTGGTATGTAGACTCCTAGTTGGATCTAATTGTGCACCTCCCTTTTTGGTAGCGTTCGGGTGTTTTTAAAGTTTTGCACCATTTTTGGGGAAAATCATTGTTAATTTCACAGCAAACTCAAGTAGTGTTATAATTTAGGGGACACTTGGTAATATATTGCCAGTCTTTTCGTCACCAAGTTTTGTCGCCAATTTCGCAATGTTTTTAAATTTTTTATTAATTTTTTTTTTTAATCTGGTTTTAATTCGGTCATATTTAGATAGTTGACAATTGAATCATGTTAAAATTGACAATAATGGAGAAATAACATTAAATTGGTGTAAAAGGAAGTCATGTGATGCACACATCAACTCGTTTTTTTTTTTTTTTAATGGTGCAAGGAGGGGGAAGGGGGATTTTCATTTATGCAAAGGAAATCAGGCACGTAGCTAGAACTTTGTTAAGGGGGGGGGTCCAAGGTTGCATGAACTTCAAAAGAGGAGGCATGCTAAAGCAGAATTAGTAGCTGATAATTACACAAGACTAAGATAAATCCAATTAAAACTGATCATTAAAATATGATAATTAACTAAAATTAATTAAATAATTGAAATTAATAGAGTCATTAGTTAAAATTAGTTAACAAAAAAGTTTATGTTAAGTGGTAAATTAATTATTGTCAGTTTGTAAATTAACATTAAATTGAAAGTTATCACATACAAAGTTTCCAAATATGGGTGAACCTCTGTCCTCCTGAAAATAAGTGATATATTTTCTATTAGTAAAAAGGGCACAATAAAAGAAAAACAGAAAACGAAAACTGTTCTAGAAATTACTTGGAAAATACATGCGATAATTTAATAAAATATTAAAGCTTTGTAATATATTTCAACAAAATATGTACATTTGTACTTATGCCATTTTATTTGAAAACTAGAAAGTCACCCGTCAAGGCATGACGGGTGAAAATTGCTTCAACTCTTCTTCATTTGAACGAAGCAATTGCCAATTGTTTGGTGATATTTTGATAGTTGAAATTTTAACTCTAACACCAGTGGATTAACCCTAAACTCCAGTAGATAGCGTTCATTGTTTTCGTTTCTTCATTCCTCTGATATGACACAGTCTTAGCAGTAAAACTGTTCAAGTTACCGGATCGAGTTCAGCCTTGTCACAATAAAGCCTTTCCTTGCATGTTAAACATTACCAAAACATATTATCGAATTACATATCATGCCGTGGTGCGAATTCATTGTTGAAACACGCGGGTTACTCGATCATCGGCATTATTTATATGAGGATAAATAAATCCATATCTGTGGAGTCGAATGTATAACTATATGAATGTTACATATTGTAACCTTGTCCGATGTGAACAACATTTCAGGCAAAATCCCACAACTCTCTCAACGAAAATATTAACAAGGTTTCATTTAAAAAGCTTGAATTAGTTTTTATTTATTTACATTTATATTATTCTTTTGATAACACGAAATAGAATGATATTTCCAATCTTATCCGTGTTCTAATTATCATTCCTAATCATCAATTAAAAGCTTGAACAAACTATTAACTCTTTGAGGGATGGAGGCTTCCTTTGTTGCAACCATTTTATATATATATATATATATATATATATATATATATATATATTTCCTTCAGCCAACTGACACAGTGATTTCAGTTAGCTGAAAAAAAAAGAGAAGCAAGAAACAAATGGTGTTCTCAAGTGAAGTCGCTATTCCTCAAAGGGTGAAAGCTGTTCGAAAAAATTTTAAATATCGGAAAAGGCGTATTGCCGTTTTTTATCATTATTTTTTTCTTTCTAACGGGGCTGTGTTAGAGGCTTTAGCCTTTTGCGGAACAAGTGCGAACCAACGATACGGCATCCAGTCAATCATATGCCACCATTAAGGTGCGGATGTGAACGTCACAGGAAAGTTTGATGCCCGGTTTCCACCAGATGGAGACACCTGAGCTCTCTTCGATGCGAAACTGCAAAAGGAATTTAATTTTGTGAAGAGTATTCACAGCCAAACGACCTAAGGGATCTTTTACATGCCGATTAATGGAATGTATACCTAATGAATTAAATTAAGCATCTGTGTAATTTTATTTTAACAAAATGTTGTTAATTTTAGCAACAATACATATCATATTTTACGACGCAGGTAATGATTTTTTTTTCTTCAATACGATGCTAGCAAAACACTCTATTGCAAGAAATAGCAAATATCTTTAGCTTGAAGAAAATAAGTGTTAAAAAAAGGCAATATATAAAAGAAAAGCTCAAAAACGTTTACCTCGTATTCACCTTTTTTGTTTCTTTGCTTGTAATGCAGTAAATAGCGGTAATTTTCACCTAGTAATTTATAGTTAAATGCACATGCCTGTTTTTTGTTACGTTTAATGCTACCTTCACAATTTACTAAAGATGGATGCATAGATGCTAATTAAATAACTCCTTAGTACAAAGCCAGTGAATAATAATCAGAAAATGTATTCCAATGATGCAATTACAAATATGTTTTATGGAACAACATCGAATAAGATTTTTTTTTGTCAATTAAAAACTAACTGTTTTTCTGTTGGGATCATAGAATCACAATTCAGTAAGATTTAAAAGTAATAATTTCTAATAAATTACTTATTACATGCGTTAATATGGCCGAACTTGTAATTTCATAAACGGATCACAGTAAAATACTCAAGTAATTTTCAATTTAATTTTTCTATAAGATTTTGATACCGTAAAAAGTTTGTTACATCAACTTCAAGTTTTATTTATTCATTTATTTTATTTATTTTACCTTCAAACACGAATTTTTTTTTGGGGCATTTAATATGTTCCATGATCATGCTTAAATATTGGGGGGAAAACATCAGTAAAAAATCTATGTAATTTGTTACTCAGAAAGGAGAGAGATGTTAAAAGTAATCTAAAAGTTCAAATAAAATTTTTATCAAAATATAAAATGAATCTGAAATGAACCATGCCAAAAATATAGAGTTAAAATGAAAAAAAAAAAATCAATAATTATTTTTCTCATCCTCAAACACACGAAATGTGTAGAATTTCTTTTTTCGCTGCTGGCTTAGAATCTAAAATGAGTTTTTAAATGGAAAAACACATTGACACGTAAAATTGCACGTATTATCAAGGAAACTTTAAAAGGGAGCACTGCGACTTACCTAGTTTGGGTAAACTTAATTTTCTTTTGCATACAAAATTTTGTTCAAGATATTTTTCCTATAAGTATGACATAAATAAATCTGCGTGTTAAAACAGAAAAGAATCGGAATTCAATTACTGATTCACCAGGAACGCACCTCACTGGCTGTCTTTCGTACAACATGCGTCTACGAAATCCACGAAAATCCAAAAAGAAAAGAGAAAGAAATAAAGAAAACCACGCCAATGAGCCTGTGGGATACAGCGGAAGTGGCAAGAAATGCTTGTTTTTACTTTGCCAATGGCAATTTGATGGACCAAGGAGAGGGGCTGAATTTCAAGGTCACAGGACCCAGCTGGTTTGAAAGTCGAAAGGGACATTTCCCCGTTTCGGACGGAGTAGGTGACACAGCAAAAAGCAGACGAAAATTGTTAACCTGCAGTTGTTGCACGAGGTTCTCGTGTTCTGAATTGACTCAAACGCTGAGAAAATTGCCGATTACTGGGAATATTTAAAGGGAGAGAATGCTGCGTTTTATAAAATCATTATCTTTCGGAAAAATTTTGTTGATGCGAGATGCAACAACTGAGAAAAAAGGAGAGGGGTCTTTCGGGAAGGGGGGGGGTCCGGACCCCATGGACCCACCCCTTGGCTACGTCCTTGAGGAAATCCTTTAAATTCTTAGCACGGGCATCGCCGTGGATGTACGGCTAAATATTTATTAAACGTGTCATTATAAAAACTAGACAAAATCATTAGTATAACTAATACTTTGCTCTGAAACTGACCATTCTAACATGAAAGCAAAAAATAAAATTGCGTGTTTGGGATTTTGATTATGAAAATAAGCCAAGGAGAACCCCTAAATCTTCCCCATTTCTTTAACTTCGTCAATCACCAAATATATAGCCTAAAATTTCATTTTTAAAACTTCAGTTTCGGACAATTTCCTGGGGGATGTGTCAAATCTTTGACGTTATCTAACTAAATTCAAATTGATTTCAATTTAAACAAATTTTCAGGAAGGGAACTTAAACACTTTTCCCTTAACTGTCCTATAATTGTCAAAATATGAATTTTGACAAGAATTTAAAATATTTGTTTGTAGCTGAACCCTGAAGCCTCTCCCCCAAACATCTCAAACTCTAACAAAATTTGACTGAAACTGCATTTGTAAGACTTTTAAGTTGGAAAACTTTCAGAGGAAGGTAGGTCCCTCTATCCCACCACGTTTGACCTTCTTCTGATGTAACAAAGACAGATAATAACTGTTCTTGAGGCTTGTAATTTTTTTATATATATCTTTTCTTTGAAGCAATAAATTGCACATAAAGAATTTTCCTGTACTGAACTTGTATTAGGTTTTGTAAAAAAATTCACCCTTTGGAAAAAATAATAAAGTTTTTCATAAGAACTTGATGGAAGATGAAAGAATGCGGCAGTTTATGACCTTGCTAAGATCAAGCATGAGGGCAGGGGGGAGGGGGGAGAGAGGGGTTTGGAGAGAAAATCCTCTCTTTGCTTGCCCTTCTCTAGCAGGAACCCTGGCTATGCCGATGAGTAGCATATTACAAATTTTAAAGTTTATTTGCAATAAATAGTTAAATTATAGTGCACCAAGCACCTTACAGTGTATCATATGTAACAAACCATATAATTATTTCTGATAAATAATACAATTACAGTATTTTAAGGTTTTGATAAAATTTATAAAAAACTTTTAAAAAAAAACAAGTAATTGGCAAAACTTATACGCACTTCTGACAGAAGAAGGAATTATACCACATACCTAAAAAAATTTCATGGGTATTTAATGCCACTAATGGCACTTTTTCTGTGCTAACCGTCATCAAAAATATATAAATACCTTTACTACTTTTGCTAAAAATATCAAAAAACAGCATTTTGTAGAAACTTTAACCCAACTACGACAAATCAAAAAATTGTCCCAGAAAATTCAAATTTTTACGTGCACTTTTCTCCACAAATGGTATTTTTTCCATGCTACCCATCACTTAAATTTAAAAAAAAAGGTTGTTTTTCAGCCTACCTACGGTAGTACATGGCACAATAATGCAAATGCATCTCCTGGTTATGCCAACCTGCTTAAGCTTTGTTAGCGCAATTAAAATATTTACTTTACTCTGCAAGAAGTAGCAGAGGGGCTTCCGTGGCTCTATGGTAGAAGCTTCGCTTCACATGCCGGAGGTTGCAGATTTGATTCTTGCCGGTGACCTGGGTGTTATTTCCTCTCTATGTGCTGTAAATCTTTCTTGTGTTGTCTTATATGTTAATAAAGAAGTTCAACCTTTCGAGGCAATGGCACCAATCTTTCTGTAGTAGTTTATTACGAACATGCCAACAACACTGGAAGTAGCAGAAGGTGCAAAAGCTACACTTAAGTCATTCAAATTATGTCCAGTTTTTGAAGAAAGTTAGAAATTACATGTTTATTATATAAATATTTCTTTTTCTATTGAAATTTTTGCCAGAAATTACTGAATCTTTTCTATAATTATCAGTTAAATCAATTGTTTTTGCATTTTGTTTACTAATTAGTGAACCAGATTTATTACATGTAGAATATACATCTACTATTTTGACTTCACCTCACAACACCTTTTATGTACTGACTATGAAAATATGGTTGAAAAGTCTGGTTTTCTACACATGATCTTTACTGCACGTCACATTACTTCGTTTTAAACAAAGTTGTTTTGTCAAATCTCGAAAATAACCGATAAAAAGTAATATTTTATAAATCAATATCCATGTTTGAATGTTGAGGAAATCTAATTTCTGACCCTGTCTTATTGTTCATGTTTTAAATAAATTTTGCATATGTATATTCATTTTTGTACATGGGTCATTCTTCAAAAAGTGTAACTTTTAAGTAACACACACTTTACAGTAAAAGCTTTAAAGAATAGTTCATTTAACAATATTTTTTACATTCCCCATAAATGTATCCATTTAAGTCTGTCAACTTTTTTGCAAAAAAATTTTTTTTAATATTTTTTCGCTTTAAAATATGTGAATTATCACCTCGGTGGCATGTCACACACTTGGTGTAGATCATAATGATGATTAATAACTTGTTTGAATAAAACAATGAACTTACTTTTTAGTACTTTTTCCTTACAAGTGTCTCAAACACTAAATGCTCATGTGTATTTAAAATTTTTCTATTGTGATTTAATTCGTTTTAGTAGGATAATGAGGTCTGTCACACAAAAAATTCTCACCTCCGTTACCTGAACTCAAAATGCCATTCCTCATTAACACGTGGCAGTAATGACATCAATTTTTATTTTCCATGATACAAGGCCCCCCCCCCCCCCCCTGTTTATTTTCAGCCATAGATGAAGTGTTGAGATTTTTGTCGAAAAACAAGAAGATAGATTTTGCTTTAAAAACTTAGTGTGATTACTCTGACTTCTCACCTCCGTGAACTTGAATTTCAGGGATGTAAATTAATGTAAAAAAAGAAGTGAACATGTTTTCATATGCTTAACATATGCAGATTCTATCAACGAAGAAAAAAAAAATTCTCAGAAAAATATACCTATTTGGTCTATATGGCAAATCCCTCACCTCCGTGACAGACCTTATCAATGTCATTATTTCTGAGATGAAAATAAATGGAGGGGAAATGCATCAATAATAGGCATTCTACCAAAATTGTAAATTGCCAGTACATCCTCAAATTTACTAAATACTATTTTTAACGTACATTTGAAACTAATTAAGCGGTACTTTTATTAAGAGAGCTTAATATTATATTTCCACTAATCATTAAAATAGCTGATTGTATGCACAATTAACAAAATTACTACTTTGATATTAAATTGGCTTCAATTTTTAAATATTAAAAGTTCTTTTCCCTTTTTCTATTTCCAAGAACAAGGCATTTTATTATTTTTTTTTTATTTATGAGTAAAATAATTGGAACTTAGCTGGGCCATTGTTTATGGTTACTTCTAGTAGGTAACACTTTCATGAAAGAATGAGAAAAAAAAAGAAAACAAAAGGTTTCAAAATTGAAAAATTTTTACATTTAAAAGTTATGTTTTCTGGTGAATGACCCATATCATTCATGCATAAGTTTTGAAACTTAGGTCACATTTATGAATATTAGAGATTTTTATTGAAAAACTATTTATAAATCATTTTCTGTCTTTTATTACCCAGTATGTAAAATAATTTGGATGCCTTCAGCTATATTTTCATTTTTACTTTAATAGATTTTTTGTTGCAGCACTCATTTTTAAGTGGTAGAAATTTTACATTAGAAGCTTATTTACTAGAATTTTCATTTTTTTCTATTTTTTTCTCTAGGAATGCCTACTAATAAGATCATGTAAATCAGGCTGTACAAAAGAAAACCTAGAAAGTACAAGCGTGAGTGAAAATAAATTTCCCCTGGCTACTATGAACAAGGTATGTGTGAAAGACTAAAAGTGTAATGTGACATTAAAGATACAGCAAAACTTTGTTTTCTATAAAAGTATCAAGTATGTTGTAGTAATTTTCATACAGTTTTATTATATTTAAAAAGCCATGCAGAAAAAATCAGGGTTTGGCTTATCGAAGATCTGTCTAACGGCTAGGGTGATTTCAGCAATCATCCACCATCCTGTTATTTTCCTCTGTAGTGAAATTTATTCAGGCCTTGTTATTTCCACCTCTTACTAGAACCCCTTGCCAAATATGGCATTATCTGTTACAATATTACATCTGGCCATACTCTCAAGGTAGTTATGAATTCTTGCTCCTGATACTCCATGTGCCCTTTCATAACGAACAACCGCTCTAAATTCTTCTTATAACCTCTAAGTCAAAACACCTTCTTTTAATATCTACCTGGACCAGAAGGGGAAGCTTGTTTCAGCAGAGTACGGTAAAAGCAGGATTTGCTCTATTGCTGTCAACACCTACTCAATAGTGTCTAAATGTCTTTCACATTCAACTGTGGTTTTGCTTCTGCCATTACATTTAATTTTTTTTTTTTTTTTTGGGGGGGGGGGAGAATTTGGGAAGTGTATTTTTGAACTTTCCATTATATTTATCCAACTGACATGATTCTTTCACAAAACTTTAGTTGATTTCCAGCATATGCAAAATCAATTAAATTCATTTGTTGATCAACTTGATGAAGATAAATTATTCTATTGATTTTGTTTCAGCTGGGCAGAGCAGCAGCACAGACCCTGGTGACAACTGTATTGTAAATGCATGAGGTGCTCTAACTTGTGGCATAGAAATGTATTTGAAATATTGTACTTTGTTTATATACATTTTGTGTATATTAATTTGCTAAAACATTCTCCCTACTATAGTGTCAATTTTGCCTAACAATAAAACAATCAAATCAGATTAGTTCTTATTCATAGAAAATATATGTATATCTTAAGTCTTATACTTGTATGTATAGTTTTCCACAACAGTTTCTTAAACTTTGTAACAGTGTCCATTTTATTTCACAATACAATTCTCAAAATTGTATTTCAAAAAACTAGCATTAGGCTTCAAAGATAACTTTAAGTTTTGACATGCACTATCCATTTGCACAAATGAGACATTTTTATGCATATACAGAGGGTGTTGACATATTTTTAGAATAATTTCGGCAACAACAATTTTTAGAACAATTTTTTTTTATGTTTAAAATGTAATGATTATTTCTTTAAATATTGAATCGGATAACCTTGTTTCTGGACTATAAGCCTTTATTGTGCTTTTTCTAACTGCAGAGCTTTATGTAACATTTTTAGAGGTATTGCTTACAATTGCTGTTCCATAACTTTCCAAAGTTTATCAATTGTAGTGAGCTTGCATAGGAGAAACAGTTGACTTTGCAAGAATAAGTTAAAAACACATATTTGTAATACCAGTAGCAAGTTTCATTTTTTTTCAAGAGATGCAGTGGTAATTTTAAGAGGGATGATTGATGGCTTTACTTTGGTGTAGTTATAATTTGAAAATTGGTGGAACAACAAAATAGAATTTCCTCTTTAAATATTAGACGTAAAACATTATCTTTATAGTATGATGAGTTGATTTCAACGTTTTCCCTAACTTCTTTTGATTACAATTTCCTACTGTAAGAGAAGCCTGCAACAAATATAAATCATTTACTGAAACTTTCTTTACATTCTTGAAACCAAGATTGGACATTTTCTCCTCAGACTTGCGATAGCAAGTGTAATTTTCATTCAACATCTTTGTGTAGCTATCTCTTAGTTGCACTATAGGCCATGGGCTGTTATTCTGAGTAGAAACACCACTTCTAATGCAATGACATACTTGGAACATTGCCAAAGAGATTGGAACTCTCTAATGTTTGGAGGAACTGAGACTGCACTTTTAGCTGCTAAAAATAAAGACATAGTACAAGATTTTGCATTTTCTGTCAAGAATGTGGGCTTGAAACATAATCCCATGCCTTTTTGTGCTGTAAGACTAAGTCTGTACAAATAATTAAAATGTGTTCCTTTCATACTCCTGTATGAAACAGTTTTGATTTTTCAATTAAGGGTTCTTGAAAAAGTCGACATTTGAATGTGTACAATGTTAAAAGTACTTACAGAACACTTTTGGTCAAATGATTTTACGTTACAGAGCGTCAAATTATTCTGCTTCTGGGATCAAAAGTGATGACACGTTTAGACCTATATCTTAAGTAATATTCGTACAAAATTCTGCAACACATCTTGCCTTGAGCCATTTACCATGTCAAAAGAGGTTGAACATTACGCTTGTTTGCTTTTCTAACTTGTAAATCTTGATTTATTATTTTATTTTATATTGCTACGGAATTGTGTTAAAAGTTGGCAATTGATTTCTGGCATTGGTCGACTTTCCCTTGTTACCAGTAATCTTTCTTTAGAAACTTCGTTCCTTCTTCGGTTATTTATTTGGGGTCTTTGCACAGACATGCTGATTAATGAGGTTTTCCTTTCCAATTAATGATGTTGCTTACTTTGTACTTTTAAATTCTTACACTATGCCTTCCACAGCATTTTTAAATTACAAATACGAATAGTTCTTCTCAGAAAGCGCAAAAATATATCCTTCTATCCAAAGCTTGTCTACATGCAACATTTTGAAAGAATTAAAAATTTTAATGTAGCGGAAGACAGTTATTATTTCCAATTACGTTCTTTTTTAGCTTTTTCCTACAGAATTATTTTATTTTTGTAAATTCATCTAAATTGTTCGAAAAATGCATAAACACTTTCTGTATTTGCATTTTTTCTTAATTTTAGAGATTAGCTTGTAATTACTAAGGAAAAGTTTTATATCACAATCTAGAGTATAAATTTTTTAAAAAGTTTTTTTTTTTTAATTTAAAAATTGATGTATACCTACCTGTTGCAGATGTGACCGCATGGTCACATCCACAACATGTTAATAGCCTCTTACACTTGAATACATCACAATTAAAAACCTAAGTTAAAAATTCCAAGAAACTGCAAATGTATGCATAAAAATATTACACCTGTGCAAATGAGTCGAGAAGAAACTATTATCAATCAAAGTTGGTTTATCTTTTATATGGTCATTTTTATCTATTAGTGCTACCTATTCCCCCCTCCCCACCTCCCCAGATTATGATAGGCTAAAGAGAAGAATTATTTATGCAGGGTTCAAAATTAAGGCATGAAAGTTAGGCCTCATTAGTACCTAGCTTTATTGTTTTAATCGTCAAAATTTAATAAAAATATAAATTGTTTCAGCAGAGCTGCTAATTGCTAAACTTTATGATAATTATGTACAGTTGAACCTGTCTATCTCGAATTTCATGGGAAGGAAAAAAAATTCGAGATAAAGAGGTTTCAAGTTATGGAGTATTTGAGAAATTTATTGAAATTTGGAATCTGACGATTAAAATTTGAGTTTTATACTAAAAACAATACATGCAAAAGATTAAAATTCTTCTGTATTAGTTTTGTGAGGTATTTATTCTACTATTTTATACTAAGTACTTTATTGCAAGTTTAAGGAATCATTTTGACATCAATGAAATTTTAAGCATACCTTTTTCAAGCAAAATAGTTTTTATTGTTTTTTAGTTCCTGCGTTTTTTGGATTTAACTAACCTTTTGAGGTTGGCAATGGCTGAAAATCCATCTTGGTCAAAATTTTCTTGGAATTCGAGGAAAGTTGTTAATCTTGTAAGAGCCTTTTCTGCGTCTTTTACAGTAACTTTAGGTCATCTTCCTCGATGATCTCTTCCTCTTCTTCCAAATGGCTTCTTAAGTTATCCACGGTTTCCGCATTGGTTAAGGTTCCACATGTGGCCAGAGAATTAACTACATCTAAAAATTCTGCAAAAAGAATATCAATGTTCATTGCGTTCTTGATCTAACATTGCATCTAGGACAAACGGTTGCGAAAATAAAGGTCTTGCAGGTTAAAACGGAACACCCTGTATGTATCAAGCATGTATATTAGGGTGGTCCTTATTTTTGAAGTTGTAGATATTTTAGGGGACGCCCCCTCATTCCATTATACAAATAAATGATCCTTGCAAAATTTTAAGTCAATCCATGAATATTAACACGTGCCCCTAGGGCCCAGTTTTTGAGTTTTGAAGAAAAAATTGCAGATTTTCTCAATTTTATGTAAAAATGTTCTTACATTTCATATTTTAAAAAATTTTGAACCTCAATAGATGTTGCGACTTCCAGAACGACTATTCTGTCACTTTCATTCTGTAAAATTTTAAATTTTACAGAGGGTACATGTACACCAATGACCTTGGGTCAGGCTTATCACTCTTCTGCGCTCGTTTCAAACCAAGCAGCAGGGGAATATTTCTTTCCACCAAGATGGACACAAGGGATTCTAAAGACCATTAATGAGTGGCCCAGGCCAATAATGAATGATCTTTGACAAAAACAAATCACCTTCTCCAGGCTTTGAGGTGTTGATTTACAAAATTTCCTGTGTATGTAATAGGTGTGGCAAATAGGGTTGCTAGGTTTCAATGCTATAAATATAAGTAATGGAAATTATCTTTTAATTTGCTATACTTTTGTTATAATGTACTTAAATGTTTGTGTAATTTTTAATTCTTAAAATATAAATTTTAAAAAACCCTCGATTACTCGAACATAAAAACTATATTTTCCGACCTAAAATATAAATTTTTAAAAAATCCAGATGTGGGAATAAATAAAAATCTATACTTTAAATTAATTTTCTTTTATATCAGTGCATAGTCCTTTATTATCATCAAATTCTTCTTTCAATTCACAAGATTTAGAAACCGAAATGGGTACCTATCCTAACCTATTGAACCTTTTTTCTATATCTAGTCTACCACAAAGCGAAAAAGCTTGACAACTACTGATATCAGCTCACCTTTCATCACAGTTAGACAAATGCTTTATTAGGGGAAAAGATGTTCTTCATTTATTAACAGCCTATGTAGATACAGTAAATTTAAATTCAAATGACCTTGTGATCAATTGACCATTCCTTGCGAGAGCAAGAGAAAATCTTCGAGCGACAAAATCAAATTATGAAATTAAATTTAGATTTTTTAGTTATTCACTAGGATACAAAACTATATCCAGATGTAACTGGGGAAAAAAAAGGAAAAGAAACCGCCGATAGGCATATCCTAATAGCTTCAGGTCCCAACATTGAACAGCTACTCAGAATTCCTGAAATATTTCTTCAGTTGTATATGATACCTTAGATGATTGCTTTTTATTGATAACTGTTCAAGCCGTAGTGTTTGATACAAAGGCTTGCAATACCAGCCGTATAAACTGTGCATGCAATTTTTTAGAGCAAAAACTATAGGTGATATATTACATTTGGATTGTCATAAACATGTATTTGAAATCGCACTGCAAGGCTGTGTCTTTAAAGAATTTCTTGCCTTTCTTAGTTCCAGAGCTCCAAAATTTTGTGGAAAGATCCCCATCATTCAGAACTTATAACATTTCAATCAAGTACACATACCATTTGAATTCTAAAAGAGGAAGTTGATGACATATTGTTCGTAAAAAGCAGAATTGAGAAAGAATACAGAGAACTCTCATAGCTTGTAATAATATTTCCTGGTGAAGTCCATCCTACAGGGATATGTTTTCGACAACCAGGAGCTTATCACTGAATCAGATGGGTGGAAAAAGGAATTTTTGTCTGAAAATTTATATATTTAGAAAACAATTCAAATTGACCTTACATGAAAAGAAAACCCATAAATGCTGTTTTACAACGCTGTTTTACAGTTAAATGCTGTATGAAGATATGGTTTTTAGCAGCAGCCGAATCTAAACTCCATTAAATAATGTGTCTAAAAAACTAGCAAATTTCAAAAATATTACAAACATGAAACAGAAGTAGTGATTGGAAAATTCATCAATCACTTATGGTATTTAGGGGATGAACTAGTACCTTTGTCCATATCGGATGAAGGAATTAACTTTGAGGATAGGAAAAGACTGCTCCAAAACATGCTTGCTGATAAGGGAGACGTGTCTGACGACAGTATTAAAAAAAAAAAAAAAAAAAAAAAAAAAATCAGATAACAGATGATTTGGAATACTTTCTTAGTAAAGATCTTCCTCTTTATAGAATCAATTACAAGTCAATAAACTGCTTGATAAGTTACAAACACCAAAAGATGTTTTCCTATTTGATCCTGATTCATGGCAAAATGAAAGAAGCCATTTAAATTGAAGAGATATCCTTAAAATGCTGAAAGTTGTAAATGATACAACTGAAAGAAGAATTTCACAATCAATTTACCAAATATGAGTCACAAAATCAATTCATTTTACACACAGTCCAAGACTATCAGGAAAAAATGCACACAATTGAGATACATTGAGAAAAGTGTATGATTAGGGTAAAGTTTCTAAAGCACTATTTCATTCTTATTCATTGTAAAATCTTTCAATGGTATGAAGTAATTAAAAAGATTAATTTTAATGCTACTTCACTGTAAAAACATTTTGCAAACCTAGGAGAAACTTTGTATGGTGTCTGAAGTAAAAACTCGAATTGTGGGAAAATTATCAAAAGTGTTAAAGTTCAATGCCCTAGGGGCACGTGTTATTATTGTCCGATCAAGTTCAAGTTTTGCACAGATTACTTTTTATTAGTGTCACAAAACTAGGGTGCGTCTCTTGTTGAATTCCGAAAAAAAATTTCCCATATAAATAAGGACCACCGTAATATATATATATATATATATATATATATATGTAATGCATATGTAACAAACAAGCTGACTGTATGGCTCTATTAGGGGGCCCAATTAAAATTTTTTTTATTTAAATAAACACAGATGAAAAAATTTACTTTTGTTTCTGCAAGTGGTAAATATAGGTGAATCGTGAGTTTGTTCAGACAATTGTGCCGTCCTATTTTAAAAATATAACAGCTAAAACTATTGTGAAAGCTGTCAAAATTCATCTCGTTAGACAAAAATTTAACTTCACTGTTATTGATGATTGCTTATACATTTTCTTTGAGTAGCTGATCATTGTAAAGCTTAAATGGTGAAAATAGTGGTTAAAAATGTGATTCTTAGTCATAAGAAAAAAATATAAGTTCTGTGTGAAAGAAGTAAATTTATATGACTTCTGTGTGAACCTGCAAGTAGTAACTGTTTATTCTTTTGGATAATAAAAAGTTCTTTTTTTTTAATGTATTTTACTTTGTGACACTTTTCTATATTTTAGTATATCAACAACTCAGAGCAACAGTGGGACATCTTACTGTTATTCCTGGAATTATAGGTCTTACTGTAGTTCTGAGGCAACGATATACAGCGTGTTCTGTTTTAACCTGCAAAACCTCTATTTTCGCAACCGTTAGTCCTAAATGCATACTTCCAATTGCAAAAATGTTCAAAATCAGATAGAGTTAAGATGTGGAAAGTTTAAAGCAAAAATAAAAATGAGTCAAAAAATATAATATATAACTTTTTATACCGGCCCCAGGTCCTCTAACTTATATTTAGGGAAATAATCTCCATTGAAAAATAATTCCAACACAAAATGTTTGACATTGGCACGACTAATATTCACCGAGATATGAAACGCAACGTTTTGTGACTTACGCCACTTAACATTTGCCGTCAATAACACCTTTTGTGGGAAAAGATAATGGCTAACAAGGGTGCAAAATTATATGTGTGCAAATAGCGTGGTTTTTTAAATTGTTCGAGGTTTTGTAGTGTGTTTTTTTGCGTAACATGACACAACATTTGCATTTATTTTGGAATAGCAATGAAAAATGTAAATACTTAGTTCTTTTACTTCGACAACCTGTCATTCTTCTGAAAGGGGGATAAGTTAAAATTTTATCTTCTGCATCGTTCTTTAAAACTTTAAACTCGAATATCTCCTTTAGATTTTGTCGCACAAATGTCAAGTTTTTTGTGTTAGTAATATTTTTCAATGGGGATTATTTCCCTAAATATAAAAGGGGACCTAAAGCCTGTATAAAAAGTTAAATTTTGTATTTTTTGACTCTTTTTTATTTTTGCTTCAACCAATCAATATCTAAACTCTGCATCCGATTTTGAACACTTTTGCAATTGAATTTATGCGTCTAGGACTAACGGTTGCGAAAATAGAGGTCTTGCAGGTTAAAACGGAATACCCTGTATACAGGGTGGTTATAGGATAACGTGAGGTGTTCAGAGCCCTCTAGCAAGTGAAGTATTGGATGAAACATTGCCAAATTTCATGGGCGTGCATAGCAGACCATGGGATTTTGATTTCTGAAATAAAAAAATTATAGTATGAAAAATGGCCACCATGGGAAATTTTGGCGTTAAAAAGGTGTATTACTATTAATATTGAAGGATTAATTGCTAACTGACAAACTATGCATTAATTTTATTCACAAAATATGATTTTTACCTACAAATGAGGTTCAATATGACCAACATCAAAATTTCCCAGGTACTGCTTACAATGCACAATTTTTTCCACACATCCGGAGGGGGGGGGGGGATCTCCTACCTGGGTTAGTAACTCAATGTTTTTAAAATTGAGATATCAGGAACATGTGGTAGATACACCAAACCGTGAAGAAATCTCCACGGCCAAACGTCACAAGACGGATATTTGGGCGATCACGGTGGTCATACTGTAGAAAATGTATGACTAATAAAATTGCTATCAAAGAAATGTTGCTGCTATACACTCAGTACCTAAAGCCCTACGTGGGGAGAGGGGGTGCACCATCCTACATGAATATTATCCAAGAAAGAATTCCTTGCTGCTGCCCCGAAATTTCATTGCGACAACTTATATTTTTTGGCATTTAATTCTTCAGTATTCGCTATTTATACACTTTTGCAGCGCCAAAATTTCCCCTGGTGGTGACTTTTGGTACTATCTTTTTTTTATGATAGAAATTGAAATCCCATGGTCTGCTGTGCACACCCTTAAAATTTGGCAATGTTTCATCCAATACTTCACTTGCTAGAGGGCTCTGAACATCTCACGTTATTTTATAACCACCCTGTATATACATGTACTAGAGGACCCGACAGACATTGTTCTGTTCAAACTTTGTAAATTGAAAAGTTAAAAAAATTCAATAAAATATGTGTTTAAACCATTCTGTTGAAAAAAATAAGTAAAAAAAAAGGTTTAAGCTGCTATGGTGTCAGAATGCGTATATTTATTACAACCTCATTTACCTAATGCCCCACTGAGCAGTTGTTTTATTAACTATTTTTTCTTTCGGTTTGTTTCTTTAGCCATACTCAAAGAATAAAAAGCGTCCTCAGATATTAAGTGTAAAAATCTAACTACCCATTTAGAACAAACGGGAAATCCCGCTGTAACATCCGCCATATGAAAAAGAATAAAACAATCGAAAGCATATCGTTTAGAAAAATGATAAAGGTAAAAACAGTTCTCTGAATAAGCGAAAATCGCTCATCCCCCCCCTCCCGATGTAAAATAAACATTCTTCAACTAAAATGACTAAAAACCCTTTAAAAAGGAAAACCAGTTCTGTGAAATTTGAAATATTTCGCCAACTAAACAAAAAATACAATAAATTGCATTAACAGTAACTTTAAAATGTAAACAAATGAACACACAACTCTATTGTTTATAGCAAAAGTCGCCAAGCCACCACGTTACTGTAATCCAGCCCATCAGTGAGCGAAGCCAACTTCGACCGATTAGTGGTCCGATCTTTTGAGCGAAAATTTTTTAAACTTCATATATTGCCTAATTTGTTCTTTCCACCAAAGATAAAGATCTTCCACTGCACTCATCTTTTGTGTACAGAATTATCCTGTTGTAATTTATCTGGACGAAAATAAAATTTGTCTCGTCTTTAAATTCCATCATCTTCTCCTTTAATAATGTACTGATTAGTTAGATAATCCTTAAAGTATTCTTGACATTGGTGCCAAAACTTAGATATATTTCAGCCGAGAAACAAATGTTGCTAGGTGCGGTACTTTCTGATCATTTGGTTAATAAAAACCTAAAGCACCGATCCGATCCCATGGTTCAACTACGACGACAGAACAAACGTTTTGCGTGAGCATTCCAATACCTTACTAAAATATATCACAGGACCTAAAATCGTTACTTTCTAGAGAGTGAGAGAAACGAAGGCTTCACTCTCTCTCTACGTTTTATCTATTCTCAATTGATATATAAAATTTCATTACAAAAATCAGAGCTGGCTTTCTTACTGTCCTTTGGCAACGGGTTAAATATTATTTCAGTTATCGCTCAACAATAGATTAAAATAAATATAAATCATTTGGGAGATATAACCATCCGATGTTTAAACTAATTAATTAACAAAAACGTTTCCGATTCGATCCATCGCGCTTCGAAACCATGCTTGCCACAACCAGACCCGAACTGGGAGGTCATTCCAAACATTTTCTACTTTCGAGTTCCAAACGTTACGTCAGAGCCGATCACGTGACGAGAAATCTCGCAAAGTGGTATTCTGAGGTAAAAAAATTCTTATTGCGATGTGGCGACGAGTCCAAGTTCCAGCCGCGATGGGGGAGGAAGAGTTTTTCGCCGGTTTTGGCAGCGCGGGGGGAGGGGAGGAGGCACGTGATTTCTTCCAACCAATGGTCTTTAGGCGCAGATACTTTTTGTTTTGCTCCATCCGTGCAAGATAAGGCGCGAATTTTGACGCTAATGGCTCATACTTCAAAGAATACGTTTTACGTTGCAAAGAATCACATCGAAATAATTTTAGATTTTCTAGAAGCAAATCTAGAATTCATAAAAATAAATTCACCGAAAATTTTACAAAATAGTACACAAAGGAAAAATGAGCCGAGGGCTAAAGGTAAGTCATATTTTATGCATACGAGTATTTCAATATTACAGTGTCTAAAACAAAAATCGAAGAGGGGAAAAAAGCCAATACATACATGAGAAAAAAAATTAACCGTACATTTTGTTGATTTATAATATAAAACCATCTATAATAGTAAGAACGTCTTGTATGAAATATATTTTTCCCGAGAAACTATAATCAAAATAATGATAATAATAATAACTTTAGAAAAAATCATGATATCAAAAAAAAAAAAAAAAAAATCCTAACTGTCATAAATGCAGACGAAGAAATATTAATAGTCCGTAATCGGGGATTGTATATTATGTTGTTGTCGTGTCTCGTGTCGAATGCGAAAGGTTTAGCTGCATCCAAAAGTCTTGATGAAAAAATCTGCTAATTCAAATTGAATATAAAACACTAAAATGCAGGGGGGGGGGGGGCTAGGTTATGGCGCTGACTGCGCTATTGAATTTTTTAGAGGATGGTGGTGGTGTTTTGAGGGGTATTTGTTTATTGGGGGGGGCTCTTGCTTTTGTAGGGGGGAGTCTTTGCGATATTTGGGGGGAGGGGCACCCATGCAACATGTAAAAGGTTTGTTGGGCTAATTGAGCTTTTGGGGATGAGAGCAGTCATAACAGAGTATACAATCTTCCATATTAGGATTGGTAATGTAAAAACCAACCTTTCCCCCCGCTCAGTTGTTACTTGTAATTATAGCAACAATCTCAGCATCAAAGACATATTCCAGTTTTTTTCTCTTTTTCTTTAAAATTGTAATTTAGTAAGCATATGCTTAAATAAAAAGTTTTATTTCTTCATTATTCCTGTTTTCAAATTCCATTTTTTCTAGGTATTGTTTTCCAAGACCCAATCTTAAGATATCTTCAAAACAGTACTTTTTTAGATATCTTTTTCAAAACAAGCAACTTGTAACTATGATTACATAATTTCATCTTTATCTTCAAGATTAAAAAGTCAAAACAGCAATTTTGTTATAAGAGCAGTTTAAAATGAATAAATACTCTGCTTCTGTAAATGTATATTAAAAAATATTCGTAAAGGGAGTAAGATTTTTTAATCATCGTTTCACTTCAGCTGATAAAGAACTTTAAACGTTCAACCCAAAGGAAAGATTCTAAATTGAAGAAGAAATGAAAAAAGGAGCAATCGGGGCGAAATGGAAAATCAAATTTTGGAAACAATTTCCCAGAAATTACCAGGCTTTGTACTTTTTTGTAATTAGTTAATCAATATCAAATTTCAATAAAGAAAAAAAAAATTTCTTACAAATTAAATTCAATTGAAATTGAATGATGACAGTAGGTAACAAATAAAGAATTTAGGGGAAAAAAGGGGGAGGAGGATTTTACAGCAAAAAAAGACAGAAAAAAAATTACATTCGTCAGTGGTGTACCTAGCATGGGTGACAGACGGGGCGGTCATTTGTGATGTCACCGCCCCCCCCCCCCTTAAACGCAAAAAAAGGGGGATTGTATATTAGGGTGGGGCGAAAAATAAAAAGTTTTTCCGATCAACTAGTAATAGTTGCCAAAAGTTGTCTTTGGTGATAGTTAGCAAAAGTGCAAAATTTGATGAAGATCGGATAATATCTTCAGGGGGCGCTGTGGTCACAAAGTTTTATTATAGATTTTTTCCCGGATTTCATGATTAAAATACGAAAAATAATGCTGTTAACTTATATCATTGCATTTTTTTACTCATAAGATTTATTTATGCACTGAAAGCATATGAAATAACCCATAAAAGTTCTTTTATGTTATTTATTTATATTTCCAGCATCTTAAAAAGAAACAAAAAAGTAAAAAATAGTGAATTTTAGGACAATACTAAGTAAAAACTGATGAATTTTACAAAATGTGACACAAAAATTATGAAAATGCAAATATATTAGACAAATAAAATTAAACAGCACTATTGAAACAATAATAAACAATTTTAAAAATCTGTAAAAATTTCCACTACATACTTGATACAAATTTATGTGTCACATTTAGAGCTTTTACGAAAATAGTCTTTTTTACTTTCAAAGAAAGGCAGTTCCTTTCGAGCCTCTAAACGTGCACGAATGAAACCATCCCTGGCTTCTATTCCACTTACGGCCAGAGATGCATCCGTCACCAACTTTACGCAGCGCTCCACAGATTGAGTATGACAAGGAAATTTGCACATGTTTTGAAGAAAATGAGGAACATCTCCGGTTTTCACTAAGTCATGTAGCTCGTCCTCAGTTAGTATATTTGTTATAGGAGGTTTTGTTATAAGCACTTCTTCACACTGCCAATTGATCAAGTCGACATAGTCGGAAGAAGAAAAGTTAAGCTCAGGGATGGTAAAAGTACGGATATCATTATTGTTCACAGAATTAGTGTCTCGTACTCTCAAAATCCGACGAGCAGCCAACTGCCGTACATGCCTTCGATCATCATTTAACATCGCCAGCAAGATGTTTTCAGGATGTGCAAAAAAGGCGTTCCGCTGAATGACTGGATCGATGACATGTAACAGGTCGTCTGGCAAATAACGCGACAGATGAATAACGTGCCACAAGTTTCGTGCACCATCCTTGCATGCTGAGTTGCACTTAATTAGAAACCAGCAAGGTGTATAAACTTTAATAACGAATGAAACAAGCATTTTTAAATTTGTTGTTGGATATTCTGTGCCGATGTACAAACGCAAAATCCGACTGGCTGTCGTGAGCCATCTAGAATGACTCAAGGAACCAGGTACTCTTTCAGAAAGGTGTACGGAGCAGTTGCCACTAATAACGGTTTCAAATATTTCCAGTAGATATTTCTGGTCAGTACTTAGGTCCCCTCGGTCGATAATTGGCATGTTTTGAATATTGCACTCAACGGCTTTATATTTCACTATCGGTAGTGATTCGCAGCCTATCAACATTTTGCCAATAGGACCGCTGAATCCTCGGGGATTAGTACTTGGTCCATCCAAGTATTCTACTAAATGGCGAAGCAGCAATTCGTTGCCATGAAGCTGGCATATTAACCACTGCAATGGTCTGTGAAAGAATGTTTCAAGGCGTAAAATCACGCCACTTTTTCTTCCGGTATTTACTGCAGTACCGTCACATCCGACGGCGCACAACTGAGTAATTTTAATTTTGTTTTCGACAATGAAATCCAGTATGCCGTTTGCAATTCCTTCTGCGTTTGATCGATCTGGCGAAATATGTCCTAAGTATTTATTATCTGGCAGCATAACCAGTGTTACATGTTCTTGAATAATTATTTTTCGATGATAACTGCCGGACACAGATTGTTCCAAGAACAATGTACTATCCTTTCGGCCATCAAAGTACAGACCTTGTACATCAGCACATTTTGGCCCTTGGTGATGAGCTTGCAGATTTTTTTTTTAACTTTTTTACGCTCTCGTTTCACTTAGCTTGGATCGATTATATTTGAAGATGTTTCAGGAGAAATTAAGCCCACGTCTTCTAATATGGATGATGCCAACGCGGCCGCTGATCTATTCGAAACACCGTATCAGTCACACGTTTTAGAAAATTTGTTCAAACTGACTCTTGCTTGCGAAGTGCTTGCTTTATAATTTATAACTATAAATTCAGGATCCTTTTCGTCCGTACCTTCTATTGAATATTCTTTATCAATTTCTGTTTCTTCAGAACCTTCTTCACGGGTATTAACTATGCTTTCCCTCTTCGCTCTTGATTCTTCTTTCTTTTTTCGTTCAAAACTCAGTTTTAATTTTCTTGTGGTTTGAATATCAATGTTTCCAATAAACATTTTTCTATCACCACGCTGATCTAAAAGAAAAAGTTGTTCTTTGGAAGGAACTTTGCGAGTCTTGTCGCAGTTACACGCACTGAAACGGCATTTACAACAAGCGATGTCGAAAAGTTTTTCTCGAGCTTCGGATGAAAATAACTGCATCTTTGCGTTAAACGCATTTGTTTTAACAGATTTTTTGTTCATAGTTTTCTTCAGGTTTTTATATTTGCCGTGAAAATGTCGAATCATTTGAACGATTTGTTTATGTGAAACTATAGGAATAGAGGAACAATGCCATATCTCTTCTAACTTCGTGGCTACGTCTTCTGCTATCTCAGTCACTGTGGGCTCTTTGGAAGAACTAAACTGTTTCTTTTCGTGTGCAAGAAATAAATAATACTTAAATACATCTTCATACGTAGGTAACACAGAATCAGACAAATTTTTTGGTGTTCCGAAAATGGAATCTTTTAACATTTTCCTTGTTTTTACTTTCGATCCAGCACAATAATCCTTCGAATGTTTTCCGCTCATTATGGTGTTAGAGATGGCGTTTCAATACACTGAAAATATAAACATACACTGTGCTGTGCACTCGATGCTGTAGAAATGCGTCTGGAACTTTTCTCGGTTAGAGTTCAAGGTTGTATGACGTATTTAAATGGCATTTCACATGATTCTAAGAGCTCGACGGCAGTGTCTCTTCAAATTACGGAGTTTTTACAACAAAACCATGCATTGCTTTCTTTTAATGCTAACGTTTAGTGACCAAATTTCTTTTGGAAGCTATTCTATATGTTCTTAATACATACATGTCCTTTAGAATTAAAAAAGGTGAAATTTAAGTTAGAAAAAAGCATGATTTTTACATTGAAACCATGATATTATAGGAAAAAATCAATGTTAAAACTTTGCGATTGCAGCGCCCCCTGAAGATATTAACCGATTTTCGTCAAATTTTGCACATTAGCTACCTATCACATAAGACAACTTTTGGCAACTATTACTAGTTGATCGGAAAAACTTTTCATTTTTCGCCCCACCCTATTGTATATTCTGTGTAAACTGGAAATTCATACAATTTTCAGAAACAAATAGTACTTTTGTGAAACAACTAAATTTTAAGTGGGATAATGTACAAAAGACAAATAAAACTTATGAACACTTTTTTATATAATTTGCCCTAGACGCATTTGTGCAGGCCGTCAAGCGGTCAAAACCAATAAAGGGGTGTAGAAAATTCATAGCTCCTTAATTTTTTCAAATGCATTATTTTTGAAAATGGAAGTCCCCGATCCCCCCCCCCCCGCCCAACGTATTTCCTAAGTGATGGATTTGGTTAAAAGAAAAGGAAATCCATGGAAATAAACCTTAGCCGAGAATGCATTTTTATTCATAAACTGACATCTTTTGCATTGAAAAAGGAGCTCTTAATGTCTCCAAAACACGTGTCTGCAATTTAATTCGGATATTTGTGTATTATAATGTTGTGAAAGTGGGTGTAAGTCTTTTAAGCATTGAAAACTTGTTGTAAAGCGAGAAATGTTGCATATATACCTATTTTATGTTTGCAGTTATAACTCTCCCCCCCTCTCTACCCCCTGCACCATTTTCGAGGTTGGCCACATCCTAATT
Organism: Uloborus diversus; assembly: GCF_026930045.1. NCBI lineage: Eukaryota > Metazoa > Arthropoda > Arachnida > Araneae > Uloboridae > Uloborus > Uloborus diversus. The sequence goes on along the minus strand of NC_072733.1, from coordinate 135,514,460 downwards.
CGTTTTCTTCGTACCAATACCATACCTTTTAGAAAAACCAACTCCCGTAGTTTTATTACGAAAATTTCACCGAAATCCACTTTGCCCCCCCCCCCCCCACCCTTCTTCCCTGCAAAATGTTTTTGCAAAACTCCCGTTTTAGTGTCACAAAAATTGAACGGAAAACCACTTGCCCCTCAGTGCAGTTATATGACCCCCCCCCCCCCTTTTCCCTGCACCATTTTCAGAGTTGGCAATATCCTAATTCGTTTTCCTCGTGCCAATACCTTTCAGAAAAACCAACTCCCGTAATTTTATCAAAAAAATTCCACTAAAAACCATTTGCACCCCCCCCCCCCTCCTCTGCACCATGTTCGGTGTTCGCAACATTCAAATTAGTTTTTCTGAAATGTATTGGCAAGCGGAAAACTAACTCCCGTTTTTCGGCACGAAAATGGAACGGAAAACCACTCCCCCTGTACAGTTACGCACCCCCTTTGCCCCCTGCACCATTTTCGGCTCCGGCAAAATCCTAATTCGTTATTTGTTATCCTCCTGCCAATAAATACCTGTCAGAAAACTTACTCCCGCAATTGTATCACAAATTGAATAGAAAACCACTTGCCCCCCCCCCCCGGTGCAGTTTTACCCCCCCCCCCTTCCTGAACCATTTCCAAGATTGGCATCATCCAAATTCGTTTTCCTCGATCCAATACCTTTCAGAAAAACAAACTCCCATAATTGTATCACAAAAATCGCATAATCTCACCTACTTCGGGGCAGTCGAGATTTCGCTCGCAAGTAAAGGCGCGAAAAGTCACTTTTCCCCCTTCTTTTGGAGCTTAGAATACGAACTTGCGAGATTTAAACTGCGAAACTGCTATTTTCCTTAAAGCGCCATCTAGTGAGACGATCAGAACTAATCTCGCAAGGTGAATTTCGAGCTTGGAATAAGCACCCTGGCCATAGACTTGATCGGGACATTTCCCGGTGCGCCCTCTCGAAAGGCGGCCTTCTGTTTTTTTTTTTTCTTTTCTTTTCTTATTTTCCAAAACAATGTTTTAGCAATATGGAAATAAATTATGTAGAATCAAGAAATGATTTTGCATGTGAAAAATATTCACATGCAAAATCACTTCTTGATTCTACAATGCAAGCAATGTTCTTTTTTATACAGTCGATGCTCGATATAACGACCATCTCCGTCCCAGAGGAAAAGGTCTTTATAATGAGTGGTCGTTATAAGAGGTAGAAGTTAAAAAACATATATGCATGCATCACGCATGTTACGTTCCTCCAATAAGTTTTGCATTTTTTTCAAAGATTCCAGTTAAATTCCTAAAGTATTTTTTATCATAAACATTTTTTAAAAAATAATGGGTGAAAAATATTATGACAGATTTTAAAGTAAAAAATATGGGAAAAAACTGAATACATACTTAAAAAGCGTTTGCTTAAAAATCATACTTAAAAATCATTTATTTTCTGAAGATAAAATCAGAAACACTTGTTTGCCTTTTTAACGCACATGATTTTTGCAAAACACAATTTTCCATTTCAGTTATAGATGATAAGTAGTGTGCCTTTGAAAGAACATTTAAAAGTCCCTTGAACATTCCTAACTTTTCACACTAGAAACTTTGGTCTCAATTCCTTTTTCATCTGATCATGATACATCAATTTATTTTTGTGCACAGTATCGAGAAATAGTTAATTTTCTGACAGATGATCGACACATTCTAAATCAGAATCTATGTTAGCATAATTGTTTTAGTTTAACGCTTCATCCAGTTTCATTTTCTTAAAAACATTTTACAGCATTTCATCTTCTTTATCGAAATTTTCATCTTGGATTGCCTGACTTCAGCAAGTTGCTTTTGCATTTCAGCAGTAGATTCCAATTCCTTTTAATTTTCAAAATCAACATGATGAAAGCAATTCTTGATGGTCTTTTCTGAGGCTTTATTCCATGCTGCTTCAGAGAGATGCAAAACTGTAAAGATCTTTAAAACCACGTGATCAAACACCAAACTAACATAAAATGTGTCAACCCCTTTTACTTCGGAATCCGAAAGTTTCACTTTATTCTCCCTTTATTTTTTCTGTGCTGTTTTGAGTAGGAATCCCCCTCCACTCCCACCTCCTCTCAAAGTTGGATTGAACACTGAAGACTACATGCAGCTGTCCGTAAACAATAATCAAGGACATTTCAAACCACAAATTTGCTTTATTGGAAAAAACACCGGAAATAGTGTCCGCTGAATTCGGTCGTTGTATTGGATTAGAAGATACAGAACGGTCGTTATACCGAAAGCAAATTAACATGAAGTTCATAGGGACAAAGTTCGGGCTTTTACCACTGGTCGTTATAATGGAATGGTCTTTATAATGTGTGGTCGTTATAATGAGCGTCGACTGTATAAACATTCGCTCTTATTACCCTCATAAAGGCAATTAGCCCCCCCCCCCCCCCTCGTTTCATAAACGGTCTGCTCCCGTTTGTGGCTTATCTTTTGCTTCAAGGTTCAGTTCTGAGGACAAATGCGGACCCATGGTGTTTCCTCAATAAGAAAGGGATTTGAGGGTGAAAGTGACAGCACACATATCTACGGTCAAGAATGGTTTGATTTATTGACTTTACTCAAGTTGCCGTCAGAGCGGATAGCTGGTATGACTCCCTGTTCTGATAACGATCATGAGTGCAATAGAAGAAAGTAAGATTACAAAAAATGTTAATTTTTGAAATCGGCGCATTAAAAACAGTGTTATGTCGAAATAAGCCGCATAAAATCATTTTTTTAGTGGATGGATGCACACAATGACAGATGTCGCATTTTTAGTCGCTTCACCAAAAAAAAAAAAAACCAGATCAGGACTGTACGGTGATTCCTAGACTTTTTGAGTCAAGGCGCCCTTTTTGGAACTTGGATTTTTGCATGGCGCTTTTCCCAAAATAAAAGTATGACTTGTAACTGACAGTCAAAAATAAATGCGAGTCGTGTATCTGCATTGAACAGCCCTTATTTATCCTGCAGAGGCTCTGTAAAAAATAGAAAAAAGTTTCACAAATAATAAGTCTAAATTAGTTGAGAAAAAAATAGTAAATTTTCGAAGTGGTCCTAGGAGGACTGCAGGGCTTCCCGGGGCACATTTGGGAAATTACTGGACTAAACAATAAAGAACAGTTTTAAAGATAAAACATTTTTCGATTTTAAACTAAGCTTTGTCAATTAAAATCATAACAAAAGTTAAAGTTCTTTGCCGTTGGCAAGCTTTTTGTTCAAAACATATACCAGTTTTTGTAACTGGATTTAATTCCTTCAGTCTTACTCTTTTTAGCCAGAGGTGTGCTCATTGGAGATGGTCATGGCATAACATTTGGCATTGAAATTTTTAGGGGATCACTTTAGATTTTTTAAACCTCATGTTAAAGGTTGCGTTTTCGGGGGAGGGGTGGGGGGGGGGGGGCGCTGCGTAGCATTTGGAGGGAGTTTGTCATTGCCCTTGGAGGGGGGGGGGGAGGGTTGCCCTTGTGTAAGCTACAGTACTACCTTAAAAATATTTATATTTGAATTTCTGCATAAAATCGTTATATTATTGCATTTTATGCTGCCTTCCTTTATCTGTATCATTTTGGGAAATTGTTCAATCTGTGTTTTCCCCTCATAAATGAAGCTCGATACCCCCCCCCCCCCCTCTTTGTGAAGGTTATTACTAATAAATTTTGCATCAATGAAACAATACAAATCATCATGAGCGAAACGAACTTTGAGTTTGAAGAAGGAATGCATAACGATGTCGGAAATGAGTAAATCGCAAAGGTATTACTAGTGGCGTCGCTAAGAGGCGTGAAGGGGGGGAGGGCTGTCCGCCCCGGGTGTGACCTGTCTGGGGGGTGATATCCAAAGTGTAATTGCAAGTTTTTGAAAAATACGAAGCTGAAATGCATTTTTAAGAGTACTAATTTGAAAATTTTCCTGGGGTGAGACCGCTCGAACCCCAGTATTTCCCACCCCACATCATGGAATTAATACTACTATACTCAGAATTAGGTTCATATTGTCAATATTTAGGCATAGATGTGACCTCTTATACCTAGCAAACTGAAAACCTATTATCTTTCCCTGTGTGTGCGATACGTTTAAAGTAATTACGGGGCCAACAATTTCATATAGACCAGACCCACTTACTTTTTTGATCTCTCGACGCCCACATGCGTCTGGGGCAAGTTACATAAAAATCATTCATAGTTTTTATTTGTCTTCTGTATATTATCCCACTAAAAACACTTTTTCAGAAATGCGGTTTCTGAAAATTTTAAGATTTTCATATTTACATAGATTCTAATTTTTTTTTTTTTTCATTTTAAAGAGGGGGGATATCACAAATTACCGCTCCGAGTGTCACCCATGCTAGGTACGCTACTAGTATTACAAATATTATAATAAGAGTCACTAAAGACTAGATCAGAAATCTAATACGAGAAATATCGAAAACCTTATTCGTTTTCTATCTGCAGTTAGTAACAGTGAAACCCGTGTATAACGATACTGTCTATAACGATAACCTGTCTATTACGATTTTTTTTTAGGTCCCACAGTATCGTTGTAGACAGGTTTTACTGTATACACACATATTAGGAGAGTATTGCCTATAACGCCCATAAGGTAAGTGCGCCCATATGGGGGCAAGTGGGGGCTCTGCCCCCCCCCCCCCCTTAGAAATGAGAACTTGCTTTTTTCTTTGCAAAAATGTATAAAAATTTCTTTTCCAGCCATTAATGAATACGTCATTAAAAATGTCAAATTTTAATATCTCTAATCTGAACTGAAATCGGTTTCCGTGGGGAAAATATTCTGCTAAACCATAGGGAAAATTATTGAGCTCCCCTCCCCCTTAAAATTTTGCATATAGGCGCCCTTTATTGCCTAAAAATAAAGAGCACTTTTCTTTCACAGAATAAAAGCTTAAAATTCTAACCATTAAAGCATTTTATGAGGGTCTTTCGCAGCATTCTTGTACTGTACAAGAGCTTTCGACTATCTTATGATAAGTAGAAAAAAAAGGAGCATCACATGTAGACCACACATGTTAGCTTTTATGGCTTTAAATGACGCCTTTTAAGATGCGTTTTATGGATAAGGATTTGCGATGCTTGGGGATTCGTGGCAACGGATTTCTGTTGGACAAGGGAGGACAACCATCATAAATTTTATCCAGTTAGACGACAGAAGTCCGATTGCTGCTATTTACATGAATCGAAGAGTCATTTGGATCTGATTTTAGCGTTAGTAAGCAAGTGATTTTGAACCTGCAGCAAAATTGGATGCATCAAGTCAAGGATCCTTTCAACAGTAGGTTACTCGTTTCAGTTTTCATTTTATTTATTGCGAAAATAGTTTCCTTCATGTATAATCTTAAATTATAGAATTACGATCTATGATTCGTAAAAAAACTGTAATATGATCTATGAGCTGCGAAATGACAAATAAATGATATTGCAAAATTTTCCGCAATACATATAGTTAAAAAAACAACGTACTTAGATAAGTTGAAAGATAAAATCTAAGTGACTTGTGTTATCAATTGAAAACTATTATTTTACATAGTAAAACAGATTAAGATCAAGCCTGTCCCTGAACTTTTTTTTTCATTCCTCTCTTTTTAATATGATTGGTTTATTTCATGATGGCTCTTTCTAATTCGCGTCAGTTTTCTAAAACAAAATTTTACACTCAAAAAGTGTTCGAAACTTCATGACAACAATGCCATAAAAATGAGTGGAAACGTTTTAAAAATGTTCGTTTGCTATTATGTTCTTTTAAAATGTAACACTTTGGATAGCGAGAATTTCTGAAACGAATTTTCAGAAATAAGATCCTGTTCTAAGAATGGGGGGGGGGGAGGAGAATATCATTACGAAACACTCTCCTGTTTTCTTACCATGTGGAGCAAAAAACTTGTAATTTTAATATTACTTCGAAAAAATTAAGGAATTCTTAAATGAAAAAAGGAGGCAAGGGCCAACACTCTTGGGGGGGGGGAGGGGGTCTTTCCTACTATTGTTGAACTTGCAAAAAATATGACTTCTCTTTTGGACATTTTCTGTAACAAAAAAAGGGCTTTATTTACTTCTCAATGATTTTCTATCCCCTTAAAATGTTCGCACTATCTCTTAAGTCCTTATATATTATGGAGGCAAAATCGGCTCCCGTCAACTCGACTTTCCCGCGCCCTTTTGGTCACAAAGTCCGGCCCTGGCCACAACTTAATTACACACAAAAAATTTGATCAAAATCGGTCCAGCCGTTTAAAAGCCGTATTGTGACAAACGTCCGCACAAAAGATTTTTATATATTAAGATATATGAATGCATATATTTGCTCCAGCCAATGCTCCATAATTTAATAGTAAAAAAGAGCATCTTGTAATGAAAAATAATTTTTGATACTTTAACATATAATACTAAACCTCCTTGGGTATGACAAAGATTTTTTTTAATTACTTAAGTATGAACCAACACAACAATAAATATGTCATTTAAATAGCAAAAATTAAATTTTGATATTTTTTAATAATTTTAAAATTGATATTTGAAAAAAATATGATCTGGAATCACATTACATTTTGAGGGAAAAACAATCTTAGAAGAGATTTTATTCGGGTATCTAAAATCTGAACTCAAAATATTTCTATGATATGCTAAACAATCAATTTTGCTTTCGTTTGAGGGTGCTTATAATTTGCAAATTGAAACAGTGGAAGTGGATTTCTATGTAAAGAAAGAGGAAATGAGTTAACAAAAGACTGTAAGTACTTATAATATTATACAAGAATTTTTTTATGTCACGTGTTCCTGGTTGGGGGGTGGGGTGGCAGCATATCCTGGTCGGGAAGGAAATAGAATACATGCAAATCAAAGACCCAGTAACGCATCTGACTGAAGTCTTATGTAAAATGTGTTGGCAATTTTAAAGAGGTAAGCTCAGCTCCCAGTAATTCCTGATGCGGATAAACTTTGGGTACCTGCTTCTGTTTCTTGAAAAAACTAAGCAAGTTAACCAGATACAACACTAAAGAGCCCTCTCGATTTTATGCCGAGAAGGTTAAAGAAGTCACGGACCGCAGAGGCAGTAGAGCAGATTTCGAAGGTTAAAACCTCTTCTAAATACCAAGGTTTTAAGTTAATTTACACGTAGTGATTTTTGAGTTCTTGAATACCACTTAAAAGTCCAATCCATAGTTTGTTTGGGGAAGCTCAAATGCTCTGTTTTGTTCAGCTGGAGGGAGTTATCTTCAATATCGGAAGTTCTGTAACTTAAGATATGTTTAAATACAGAAAAAGGCAAGTTACATCATATTTTTGTATTCCCATACGCGACATATGTGTAGAGTAATGCCTATCCCTAGATACAGCCCTTTAAAGATGGTAACCTGGGCGGCATTTTTCACTGGCGATTTTGGACAAAAATTTCAAACTGCTTTATCTCTAGAATTGTGCATGGTATTTTGTTGCGCTTTTTTTAAATTTATTTTTTATTTGAAAAAAATGATTTTTTCAACAACTTAACGCATTTGTCTGGGCCAAAGTTACGGGCAATTTTGCACATGGCTGTGTGAGACACAGGCGATTTTGTATTTCACGTTATTTTATTTTTAATGTCCGTCTGAGTTCCATTCGAATAGAAATAAACATGATAGAATATTATTGAACGTATTTACTGTAGATGGCACAACTAATGCAGCATTTGTCCCACAAAGGCTGTTCAATAAGTAATAAGACTAATTTTACTGCCACGAAATCACTCATCGGAATGTTAATTTATGTGGCATGAAAAATGTCTGTTGCCTGTATAAAATCTACCAATAGTTGGTGTGTACAGACTCATTTCCTGAGTATCACGTGACTGAATTGAAGCTTGTTGGCGGGGGCCTACAAGACGCAGCCAGTAGTCAATATGGAAGAAGGGCCGGATTTAGCTTTTAGCTTTTGAACCACTCTGTGCTAAAGTAAAAAATGTCCCCATTTTGAATTGTAGTATGAAGATTCTTCAGCCCCCTCCGCAAAAATAAGTAATTAAGTGCTCAATTTACAGTTTTAACAACAACACAAAATATGTCAAGGTAACTCTAATTACTGTAAAAATTTATAATTATGTTTCATCTTAAATACTACAGCATTTTGTAAAACAGTTAATAGAAATGATTCAGGTGTTCGTAACAACAAATTTTTCGTTTCAGAGATTTTTATCATGAGTTCAAAAATAGCTAAACAGTTACCGTATTACTCTGTTCTTAAGACAGCGAAGACAGAGAGAGCGAAAGAACGGATCTATAGCGTCCGGTTTAAGAGGGAGTCCTTACTGGAACACGAGCATATAGATTAGGAGAATTGTTTCACACATGCGGAATTAGTATTGTGCTGATTTTTAAAATACAAATAGAAAAGTGACGACCAGCAACAGGCTCTGGGCCCAGCTAGGCTGGTCCTAATCAATTTACAATTCCCATTGAAGATCAATGGCCCTCTTAAAACTATCTACTCCCTTGCTTATTACCACCCCTTTCGGTAAGCTGTTCCGAGGTTCCACTACCCTGCTAAAATAATAATTTTTCCTAATATACGTGTTAACCTGAGATTTAAATAACTCAGAACAATGACCCCTTGTCCAGTTTTCAGTGCTGAACTTTAGCCCCGTAACATCTTTCATTTTAATAAATTTAAACAACTGAATCATGTCCCCTCGGTCTCTTCTTTGCTCAAGACTGTACATTGTTTAGCATTCTAAGCCTGGAATCGTAGTCTAAATGAGAAAGTCCATTTATTAGCCTTGTAGCCCGCTTTTGAACCCTTTCCAATACATTAATATCTTTCTTAAGATAACGAGACCAAAACTGAACAGCTTACTCCAAATGAGGTCTTGTCAAACTTCTATATAAGGGCAGAAGAACTTCTTTAGATTTGTTTGAAATAGATCTATTGATAAACCCAAGCATCTTATTGGCTTTGTTACTAGCTATGCTGCACTGTTGGCTAAACTTTAAATCCTGACTTATTAAGACGTCCAGATCAGTAATTTTTTCTGCCTGATTAATGACTGAACCTTGCAAATAATAACTTGTGCACTTATTTCCATGCCCTAAATGTAGCACTTGACATTTCCCAACATTAACAGCCATACCCCATTTATCCGCCCACTCCGTAATATGATCTAGATCCTCTTGCAACTAATTGCTTGTTCTTCATTTTCTACAATCCCCATAACTTTGACATCATCAGCAAAATAATTCATGTTCCCAGAAATATTTTCATGAATATCGTTCATAAAAACAATAAACAAAACAGGAACCCCGCTTAAAACCTCACTCCATTTAGGATAATTTCCCCTTACAACTACCCTTTATTTACTTCCGGTCAGCCAGTTTTTTACCCAAATGAAAGTTTTCCCTCCTATTCCTATATCAGCTAATTTGCTAAGTAGAGCAACATGCGGTACCTTATCGAAAGCTTTATTGAAAATCAATGTAAACAACATCTACAGGCTTCTTATATATATTAGTAATAAATATTTTTATTAGGAACAATTTTCCTATGTGTAAGGGAAAAAAACAATGTTGACATTGAGCTATGGGTAATATTTGCGCAGAAACGGAAAGGGGGGAGGGCCTCTCCCCCGGGAAAATTTTTGAAATTGTAGTCCTAACATCGCAGTTTTAGATGATCTTTGATGTTGTTAGAAAGAGAAGTAGGGTTAGGGAAACCTTCAGAATTTTTTGAAATTGAAGCTCAGATTAAAGTTTTATACGGTTTGAAATTTTAGTCCTGAAAACGAAATATTTTTTGATGAACGGTGAAAGGGGTGTTTGAAGGTCTTACCTGGAAAATTTTTCAGAATACAAAAAACATAAAGGAAAAAAAATCGAAATTGTAGGCCACCTTTGTTAACGTCAGGGGAATGGGGTGGAGTTCGGTACTATCCCCTGGAAATTTTTTCGTCATATACGTAATTTCTGTAGGCTATCCTTGATTATGTTTGAAGAAAAGATAGGATTCGCAATTCTCCCCTAGAAATTCTTTGATATTTAAGTTTCAAAAACGCAGTTTTAGACAATCTTCGATGATCTTAGGATGAAGTGAGTTAGGGGATTTTCCCTTGAATTTTTTTCAAACTGAAGCCCTTAAAACAATAGTTGATCATTAATGATGGAGAGAAGGGAAGTTCAGGAGCACTCCCTCGGAAACGTTTCCAAATTTAAATCATAACTACGCAATTACAAGGTTGAAAATTTAAAAACGCAATGTTGGACAATCGTTTGGGGGAGCCAATTTTTAGAAACTCTTTCAAAATTAGCGTTTTAAAAACGCAATTTTAGGCCACATTTGCTGACGTTTGGGAAGGGATGAGGTTCATGACTTTCCCCTGAAAATTTGTCGAAACTGAAGTTTGCTGTAATGATACCTATGGTCATCTTTCCACTGTTTTATTTTTAATATCGTGCTTCCTACTCTCCTGAAAATTCTTGTTTTCCCTAACGTTTTTGACCCTCAACTATTTAAAAATTACTTTTGTGATTTTCATTGCAATAGTATAAGTCTCACTCTCTTTCTGTCTCGCTACATTAGCTTTTTCTCAGTTTGAAACATATTTCAGCTGCTCATATATTTTCTCCATTTAGCCATGTTTTCATGATGAGATTTTGATTTGAAGAAAATAAAGAAAACTAGCTCGGAAGCCTTTAATATGTCGATTTATGTATTTTTTTAACTGAAGCTTGACATTGATTTCTAGGGTAACCAGGGGTGGACTGGGTCCCACAAGAGGAATCCAGCCGTAGTCTCCAAAAGGCGTAAAAAAAGGTGCAAAAAAAAGAAAGAAAAAAGCGACGGCAAACAGGTTTACGAGTTTAAAGAAGAGAAAAAAAAAGCGAAGTGATCGCACAGGTTTGTGTGCAAAAAAAAAAAAAAAAGAAAAGAAAAAAAAAAAGAAAGGAAAAAAGTTGCACCAAATAAATAAATAAAAAAGCTGTTCAGGCTTGAGGGCGCATAGGCGGGAGGGCGGGACGATGGGTCGGCGTTCAGTGGGAGCTAAAACACCAAAAAGCGCTTTAAAATGTTTTTAAACCTCTGTCGCTTGTTTGCTTACACAGGCATGTCATTAGGGAGTTTTTACTTCCTTTTACAAAAAAGGAAGTATTGTATTCGCGAAAAAATTTTCACTCAAAAATCGCCCTTAATTTCCATTTTGCTCACCCCCAAATGAATGTTGAGTTTTTTTTTCGATTCGACCACATGCGGAAAAGTGCCTAAGAATGTATAGACACGCGAAATATCCATTTTGACCATCACCGAGGTAATTACAACGACTTTTCTCGTGACGTCTGTATGTATGTGCGTATGTGTGTATGTGCGTATGTATCTCGCATAACTCAAAAATGGTATGTCCTAGAAAGTTGAAATTTGGTACATAGACTCGTAGTGGGGTCTAGTTGTGCACCTCCTATTTTGGTTGCTTTCTGATGTTCCTAAAGGGGTCTTTTGCACCTTTTTGGGGGGAAATCATTGTTAATTTCGATGCAAACTCAAGTGGTGTTATAATTTGGCGGTCACTTGGCGATATATCGCCAGTCTTTTGGTTGCCAAGTTTTGTCGCCAACTTGGCGAAAAATTTGGCGATTTTTTTTTTTTTTAATCTGCTTTCAATGTGGCCATTGCTAGTGATATTTAAAGAGTTAGAGAGAGAATCCCATTAAAATTGCAATAATAGAGAAATAGCATTAAATTGGTGTAAAAGGAAGTCATGTGATGCACACATCAGCTCGTTTCGATTTGTTTTGGCTCAGGGTTCAAAGTTCGCAGGTTTTCGCAGCTTACATTTTCAATGTTTTTCTACAGACCATTGATGACTGACTAATATTAATTTCAAGGAAAACATAAGAGGACATTTTTTGTAGAGTGTTTTGAAAAAAAAAAACCTTGAATTCCCAAGTTTTCGTTGCTGATCAAAACCGATTTTCGGTTTGAGAGTTCAATTATTCATTTTTTTTTTCATCCTATTACTGTCGTTGGACACGAGAGAAATTAAATATACCCGCCTTTAATAAGAAAAAAATATATAAAGGCTGCTTAAAAGCAATTTTGTTTAATTCCTGCGTTGAGGATTCTTCAAATTTCTAAAGGCTCCCTTTAGTTTTGCAGTGGACGAAGGGCTCTAAAATTCCAGTTCTGATTGCCTAAGAGGTAGGCCTGTGCAAATTATTAATCCTCAGTTGGTTGAATATAGGAAACAAAATCCATTTATATGCGCTTTTTGGCGCTTTCGCCCTACTGTGCGGCGGGCCAGTCCGTCTCTGAGTGTAACGCAGACTACTTTTCTTATTGTTTAAAACGTTCATCTCAGCTGTTCTTTGCTTGCTTATCGTAATAGTACCGAGATTCTCAGATATATTACTCAATCCTATTTTAGTTTTGCATTTTCTTCTTAAATTTTACAGAAAAAAATTGTCTGCCACTTTCAATCTTTTTTTGTTTTTTAAACCTTTAACGATGCAAAGATTTTCTTTCTCTTACATTCCTAAAATTAAATTGGCGGCTCGTTTTCAGAAAAACTGAGGTGTGCACCAGTGAGTGTCCTTCAAATAATTGAAAAATCCCTGCAATTGGTCAAAATTAAACACGAACTAACAGCTTTAACTTCATAAATGTGCAGACTACGACTATCTATAGAGTACATAAGGGCATTTCGCCGTGCGCTCTCTTCATTTGTAGAAGACGTCTTTCTGTCACCCCCCCCCCCCAATCCTGAATTAAAAAAATGTTTTAGAGACATAGAAAACGTTAAACCTCCAACATCACCAAAACTTGATTAGTTAAAACCTAATATTTAGGTCTACACTACTTTCTGCTTTAGATCTACGCTACTTGAGTGCAAAACGAGTGACCAGACCGGTTTTGTTCGAAACAATCCCCCCCTCCTCCTTTAAACGTTTTTGGTTTAACTTAGCTGGATTTGTTTCAGTTTATCTGTTTGCACGATTTACTTCCGTGTGTGTAATCTGTTTCAATGATGAGCAACCTTTATTGATCTCTTACATTTATCGTTTTCAGCTATAGCTTAAGGGGAGCATGAGTATGTTATAGATTTTTTTTTTAAAGCTATTGCTTATACTAGTGTCGTTTTTTCCTATATTGCGGATTATCCGCGGAATTAGTTTATCATAGGTTACCGCGTGTACCCTATTCCCCGTATAGTCGGGAGTTAACTGTATTCTTCTGGAAGTCTCTCTCTTAGCTCTTTTTTTCCTCTTCTATTTAAGACGAGGACTTTTGTGGAGTCGGCTCCTGTATTTGTGTAGAGCGTTCTGGATATTATAAATTATTCATTATTTACAAACTTGTATCTCGTAACTATCCAAATCTTTGATTTCAGTAGCCCTGTTTAATAAAAGTAGTTGGAATTAATTGAAACAAATCTAGATGTTCCAACAGATTAAAAGAATAAATTTCGCCTATTCTTTAGATAAGGGTTCCCAACCCGTGGGTCGCGACCCCAAGGGAGTCTCGAATCATTGCTCAGGGTATCGCGACATTATCTCTAAATTAAAAAAAATACATCATTGCATAGTTTAAAAATTAAAATACAGAGGGAAAAATAACATCATTTTCGAGTAGCATCAATATTTGTGCGCAGTTGCGAATCCAGGAGAGGAACTGTGGGGCAGCAGCCGCCCCTTCCTCCCTATGCTAGAGTGGCTGATGATAACATTCTCTACGATGATCTTGAATTTCGGTTTAAGGACTTCAATATCTACAAATTTCCACGAAAGAGTGCCGAATTTTTCTCCCTCTAACATCATCTAAATTTTGTGTTTGGAACTGTAATTCGGGATAATTTCTCTGAGAGTTTTTCTTCACCCTAACCCTTAATATGAAAAATGTCCTGTAGTAATTGCGTTTTTAGGACTTAACTGGAAATATTCCGGGGAAGAGCCCCAAACCCCATCCTATCCCCTAACTTCATCAAAAATAGCCAAGAAAAGGGTTTTTAGGATTTTGATTTTGAAAATAATTCCAGGGGAGTGCCTACTGCCACCTTCACATCATTAAACAACATAAATTTTCGCTTTCAGGCCTTAAATTTCTAAAAAATCCGAGTGAGGGACTCCGAACATTTATTTTTGTTATCACAGATAACCTACTATTCTGTTTTTTGGATTTAAATTTTCAAAAATTTTCGCGGGAGTACCTCCAACCCTTTCTCCCTCCATGTCGTCAAAACTCGTCTAAATTTTCGTTTTTGGAACTTTGATTACGAAAAAACTCCGGAGGAGAGGCTCCAAATCAAAAACTCCTTTCCAATGTTTGCAAAGATGGCATGTAATTGGGTCATTCCATAGTGACTAACGTAACATTCGCAGCTGATTTTCAAACTCTTTTTACTTACACCGGGAGTAAAAATAAATGTGTTTTGGTTTAATATGCAGATTTAAAATGTACAAGGTCACTATTTTTCATTTCTACCAAGAATTTGAAGCAAAATAAGCGCTGACAGGTGTTTTTTCACCAAAAAAGGCATTGTGACTAACGTAACATTTTTGCAACCCTGAGAAACAATGCTTATGTTACGAGGCAAATTTTTCTGAAACTTACGCAGGCATTTAAAATTGGCCGATATATTTGTAAGAGGTAAAAAATCTATTTTTTAAAATGTACTACAGATTTGTTACAGATGAATCTTTTTTGGCCCTTAATGGTACTTTTACGAAAAACTGTGTGTGACTAACGTAACGTGACTAACGTAACAATCGAATAACAAGCAATGAATGCATATAAAAACACTTTTTATAATTAATATCTTTCTCTGATATTACTTTTACACTTTTTAGGAACCTTCTTTGTGTTGCATTATGGTTCTTTCTTTACTTTTTTTTCTATATTAGTGTAAGAAATTGAATGGAAGGATTCAGTTTAATTAACTCAATTTGAATGTGCGAAGAAAAAATAAACAAATAAAAAAAACTGCTTTTACAAACTGAATGACATCATTCTTGGGTTATTAAATCCTAAATATTCTCTCTTTTAAAAAATTAACTTTATGCAAGTTGATAGTTTCACCGAATTCTAGTATTCTGCCGATATACTAGTTATCGTTATAAGAAACTCCGTAGTACTTTTCAATGGCATATTATTTTTTAAGGTTTACTGATTCATCGAACGAATAGTGTTGCGCATGCTTTTGAATTAAAATGTAATATTGAAAAAAAATATTCGAACGTTTTTGGAGAATGCATTTTAATTCCACATATCACCGCAAATGTTTGAATTTCTAAATGATCATTCTTGCATTTTCTGAAATATATGACCGCAGCACTTTTTGTCACTGTATCATGATGTAACAGCTTCAAATGTTTTCCAACGAGCAGCCATTACTTCATGTTAATAATTGGTGGAGATGTATTTTCCAAAAAATAGAGACGTTATCTTTTGTTAACACTGTATTTCTATTATCTTAATTCTTAAGCTTGGATTCTTGTGTTGAATGCACATTCAGCAGAATACTCATTTTGCTTTACTCACCTTTTTCTTCTTTTTTAACAATTCTTTAAATTGGAAGTATCTTTATAAAGACCTTTAGAAAAGGATTTTTCTAAGTAAACAGAAAGTCTGCAATGTAATATTACTGGTATTTTTCACCCTTTATATTTTTTAATCAATACAGAATGCCTACATATTCAAAATTGTTCATGAAAATGTACATTAAATTAAATAAGTTTTAAATATTAGCAGTCATTTTTAAAATGTTACGTTAGTCACATGCAAACTGTTACGTTAGTCACACCAATTATTTTATATCTACTGATACCAAAATAAATATTTTGCACTTTTTAATTAGATATGACACAGATATAAGAAAATAAAAAGTGCTGTTTGGTTCAATCATCTGGTTTAGCTTTTAAGCAGAAAATAGTACATTTTCGTGACTAACGTAACGTAAATATTTTCTGTGAAATAACCAAATTAGTTGAAATACTTATCTTATAATGTATGCAAAAAGAACAGTCAATTTTATTGGGTCAACATCTGATTATTTAGGATAAACATAGTTCTTTTAAAAATTTGCAAAATTTTTTACATTAGACAAGAAAACGTAGACGCATGTTTTTTGCACATACTAAGCCTTTTCTACAACCTCGCACGTTTAGAGCCAGAAGAAAAACACCGAATGAAATTTTTGCAAACTGTTACTGGATTTATGCACTAGAAAGTATGCTGAATGAAATGATAGGTCACAATTAAGGTTTTTTGGTAAAAAAATTTCTGAGGTTGAGGTTGACATTTCTATGGAATGACCCAATTGCGTTTTTAGGACCTCAAATTCAGAAGTTTTCCGGGAAAGGTAGCCCAAACGGTCTACGACTGCGCTTGTTTAGGGCGTTTGATTTTTATCTTTGAAAAATTAGATTTCTCCTGCCCTATGGTGAAAAATTGTTTAAGATTTCAACTTCAAGAAATCTCAAAGGCAGAGTTTTCGAGCTTAAACCGTTCATAAAAATCTGCGAACCTCTCCTCCTCCTAACATCACCAGATTTTGTGTAAACTGCAATATTGGAACTTCAATGTCGAACATTTTCCGGGTTGGCCTTTGCGTATGTTACAACTACGGTACCCGACACAAATAAAATCACTGGATTACAAAATCGGTCGCCGTTTAAAATGAAATCTGGAAGAACAGAATCATTCCAATATGAAAACATGTTAAAACCATCCTTTAATAAAATCATTATCGGCGTTTTATAAAATCAAACTTTTGAACATCATACGTAAAAAGATTGATCAAGAAGCACCAAGAGGTGAAAGAATCGGTCTCAAAAGATAAGGAAATCTAAGTGCCAAATTCGCCTCTTCAATAGATTTCAGAAAAACGCTGGAGGACATACGATGCACTTCAGAGCAAAGCGGAAAATATGATGTTGAAAGTTATAAAACAGCTAGCAAACTCTCAAACAATATTTAATCTTAACTCTCCTCCAATTCTATTCACCAAACAACAATACGCCAATATTTTAAGACCCTTGGGCAAAAAAAAATCTCTTGTTTAGTTAAAATGACAATAGTTGTTTTTGGAACACTTAAAATAAATATTAATGAAGTAATTAATTTCGCTTTTAAAGAACTAAAACTTCAGAACTTTCCTTTTTTTTTAATGTAAGTATTCCGGTTTATAAAATCAGCTGCTTTATAAAATCAAATGTCCTCAGAACGAATGTGATTTTAATGAGCGGCGGTCACTGTATAAATTCATCTCTTTTTCCGCTTTTTACGCAATTATCTTAATTTGATCGCTTATATGCTAGGAATGACTTCCCACCCCTAGAAGCAAAATTCTGTACTCACTTTTTCCCTTTCCTGCTGTATATACGTTTTAAAAATATTTAGTGACTATCAAACGCCCTCCTCGCAAGTTTTTGACCTCGCGTCGCGGCCTTGTTAAAAGAAAATGCCTTCTTTACTTTAATGAAAGTTGGAGACACCAAATCTATACAAGATTTTCATGACCCCAGCTAATCCATCCGAACACCAAATCCTGCATTCGCCACTGCTAGGACGCAAGACTTTTCAAAGTGTCGAAATGCATGTATAACATTATAGTGACTATCGTTTTTGTTTTTGCAATCATTGTGTTTTTACCCATAAATAAGAAAATAATTCAAGCTCCTTGAGTTATTATGTAAAATATACACTATGTCTACTCATACGCGCAACCACAGATACAAACACATGTATACAGTCGACCTCGCCTAATGGATTAGGTAATTTGCAGCGAAACTTATTCTAATAATTGGACTCGACTACATACACACACACACACACACACACACATATATATAATATATATATATATATATATATATATATATATATATATATATATATATATATATATATATATATATATATATATATATTATATTGAGGAGGACACATAAAGGGTCGCGAGTTGTTTAGCTGCCGAAAAAGGGGTCGCGACGTGAAAAAGGTTGGGAACCACTGCTTTAGATAGAACTTAAGCTTTCTATTTACATAAACATATATTAGATCTTGAGAAAATTGTCTCTAAATTATGTCTGTCTGCAAAAAATGTATAACTTTTTAATAACTAGCAGCCTATCTAATAGAGGAAAAGATTCAGCCTATGTTGTAAAATCAAATTTGTTACCAAGAACTTATTCAGTTCTGGAAGAAACTGTTATCAGTTTATAGTTTTAAATTAGGATTCTTTTTCAGGATTTTTTAAAAAACATTTTCGAGTATACTTTCGTTAAAAACAGTATTTAATAAAAAATGCGTAAGATAGTTTGATGATTTTTTTTAAAGATGAACAAAATAATACAAACATCTCTCTCATGCTTTGCGCAGATTTAATACTCACCATTATTACAAAAATTCGTTCCTAAATAATTTGTATAAGGTATTTTATTTGGAACTGATGTGATATACCCAGTGGTTGGAAGTTGCGCGCTACAAGTAGCGACGCTACTGTAGTAGCTACATTTTTTAGTAGTTTGTAGTGTAGCGCACTACTTTTCAAAAAAAGTAGTGTAGCGAGTAGTTCGATACAATTAAAAGTAGTTTGTAGCGATTTCTGGAAATTACTTTTAAATAAAATTTCTAAAAAAAAAAAAAAAAAAAAAAAAAAAAAAGAAACGAGATTTCAAACGAATCTGACTGGTGCAAGTCTTACGCGAGTAAAACTTGTACTAATCAGGTCCGGAAGACTCTAAAAAATACTAGTTGACGTCAGATTGACACCATACGTCCTATCTGTTTGACGCCATTAACTTGTTTAGCATCGACATTTTCACATTTCCCCAATATTCACATCGAATGGCATAGAAAGAATAAGCGATAACTGTTAATGTAGTACCGCGTTTCATGGGCACCCATATAGGGGGCAAGTGGGGGCTCAAGCCCCACCCCCCAACCTTTTAGAAATTAGAACTTCCTTGCTTTTAGTACTTTTTTTCTTCACAAAAATGTAAAAACATTTCTTCTCCAGCCATTATTAAATAAGTTATTAAAAATGTCAAATTTTAATAATTCTAATCTGTACTAAAATCAGTTTCCATGTGAACTTCTCCTGCTAAACAATGGGGAAAATATCTGCCCCCCTCCCCTAAAACTATGCAAAATGGCACCCATGCCGCGTTTCTGTTTTCTGGCAGCTGAGAATGTCCCGTGGATGAACATTTTAGACGTCAATGAAATTATTGTGTCAATATCCACCTAGTATGGAAGCTACAGTAAATGTTATGGAAGAGGATGATGATATTGAACTGGCTTGGCCGGCTAACAACAAATATTATACTGTTATAGAAATGTATGATCACGGAAATTTTTCCGTTTCTTGCAAATATGCTCGTTGAGAAAAAGCTCTCGGTATCCATGTCAAATGTCATCTGCATATACGGTGGAATCTCAACTTACGCGAGGGATGCGTTCCAAGACTCCCAGCGTAGGTTGAAATTTCGCGTTGTGGAAAAGGCGGAAAAATGCGATTTTTTATGAGCATACCAATAATTTTGAAGCATTTGAAAACATCCTTCAAATGATTTTTACCCATTTCTTAACCTTCTATTACCAAATTTAAACATAGAGAACTGAAACTTTACTGTATTTTTAAAAAAGTTATGTTATTGAATAAAAATACTGTTAGGTTGCACAAAAATCAAAAGGGAGATAATGGCATAAAATGAAATACTGCGGTACGTATAGTATGTAGCAATAAAAAAAGTGAAACACTACAATAATACTGTACAGTAGATATTGTAATTATATTCGATACACATTTTAGTTGTTCAAGCATATCGAAAATCTTTACATTTCTTTAGTTATCAGAGATTTCTATTTTTCCTTCATTTTTAAACTTTAGATGAACAGCAGCTTATGTGAAATTATGTTTCATCAACTTCATATTTAGAATGAAAAAGAAGCGAGTGGTGATTTGTAAATTAACAAAGTGGTGTTTCGGTTGGGGAACTTCCGCTTTCAGTGAATCAGAAGCGAAAATTTATTCACAAAACTAATATTTAGTAGCCAGTAAAGAAGGTGATACTTAAGCCCCGTGATTCCCACTCGAAAATTTTCGTGTAACGAGGTGAGGAATGCGCGTTAGCTCCGAAATTCAGTACTCGAGAAAAACTCGCAAAATATACATTTCGTTTAAATAGAATCGCTCTGTCGCGCGAGTCCATTGTAGTTTAAAATTTCACATTGAAGTAAAGCATGCATTCTTAGTTATGTTTCATGTTTCAGATGTCATCATATATATACTAGCGAATGATCGAGTAACGCTCTTGACGTTATCAACTGTTAAACACACGCCACGACATGATAATTTGAAAATATTCTTTGGTAATGTTTGACATGCAGGGAAATGCTGTATTTCGACAAAGAGTAATTTCAGGAGAATGAAGAAACCAAAAAGTGGTCAACAAAATTAACGCTATCTACTGGAGTTTAGAGTTAATCCACTGGAGTTACGGTTACAATTTTAACTACCAAAATATCACCAAACAGGCAATGGCTTTGTTCAAAAGTAGAAGCAACTTTTCTTTTGATTGGGTGTTGGATATATTAACATGATAAAAGTCAATTATTAAATAATGTAAGTTTTTGAGGTTATTCGGTGAAATTGAAAAAATGCTTTTATCTCATTTTATGAGTGGCGTAAGAAAGGAGATAGTGTTTTGGTCCGGACCTCTAGCTAGAAGCTCAAAATGAATTCATTAGTTCCAGCAAAAAAAAAAAAAGTTCCTATAAAATTAACTGATATATTGAAAATTAAAGTTTTTCTCTTTTGTTTAAAAGATGTTTTTCCTCATCTAAATCAATTTTATGTACATGTATGTCTATATAAAATTTAAAACAAATTATGACTGCATCTATTTACATTTCCAAGTAGCCGAGTTGCACTTCTTGAATGATATATTCACTGTCAGGAAAGGATTAAACATTTTAAGGTTGAATTCCTTCCACGTTTAAATCCTTTCTTGCAGCGAATATGCGTAAAAGTCGTTACAAATATTTGAATGACAAATTAGCTCAGCAAGCGAAGGAAAGAATAAATAATACTTGGTAATATACCATGTTCAAATGGATTCAGTTTACTAACCTAAATCATTTTATGAATTTTTTCGTTCAATCCTCAAACGGTGTATAAGTGAATGCTTTTTATTGATTAACTTTTTTAAAAAATAACTAAAAAGTAGCGAAGTAGCGACTACTTTTTAAACGTAGTTTGTAGTTGCTACATTTTGAAAAAAGTAGTTGTAGTTGTAGTAAACTACATTTATATTAAAGTAGTTGTAGTTCGCTACAAAAAAAATGTAGTTTTTCCGACCACTGGATATACCCCATCCTTGGCGACTTTTTCCTGTTGGCGCAAAGAAAGCGTCGCCAAGAAAACGATGTATTGACGACATATGTCATACATCGTTCTTAGCGATGCTTTTTTAGCGCCAACAGGAAAAAATCAGATAAAAAAACATGATCACACATTCAGAACACAATATATATAAAAACATAAAAGCACAACAAAAAACATCACGAATATAAGCTTCAAAAATGTACAGGGCCGGGGTTTTTTATAAACATATTAAAATACAATGAAATAAATTATTGTATTAATTATAAGTCGAAATTAATGCATTAATTTTTTTTTTCATTTCTCCGGGATACGAACCCTCGGTCTCATAGTACTTTCGTAATGAGACCTCGGCTCGCCGGCCCTGCCTCGGTCTCATTACGAAAGTACTATGAGACCTCTGGCTCGCCAGGACCTCGCTCCGCTCGGTCCGTTATCCCTCCGACTGTTAATATACATTACAGTCGGAGTATGGTCACAGTTATGTATATTTTCATGGAGACACCCAAGGGTGACTCCTTCCGTTCAGTGTACAATAATGACACAGTTTTAAGTGTGAAATATGCACCATTATTGTGCAGATTTATTAATAAAATTCAGCATTTTTAAGAGTACAACCGAAAGAACTTTCAATTGTTAACATAAAATTCAGTACCTAAAGGAGGCACGTTAATAGAATGTCTAAATAATTCGTGGCATCGATAAGAATTAACTTTTAGAACAAAATAACCGTACTATTTCTGTAAAATTAATTTACATACAGTAAAAATAAAGTTAAAAACTACAAGAACCCCTCAAGGATTTGTAAAAACAAAGAATTTTGGAAGTGAGAGGTTTTTTTTTAATTCTAAAATAAAGAACTTACCTTTTTATATGGTATAAATATTCACACTCAGTCTAAAACAATACATCATATGACAATGGCACGTTACAGATACACACCACGTTGGAGTTAACTTTTAATTAACCTTCAAGTTTGAAGAAACTGGCGTTTTCCAATGTTTTTACTTCAAAACACAACTACTGAATTTAAACTAACACAAAATAAGCATTCCTGTAAGGTATATTGCACGAAACAACACCACGTATCTCTCCTGCGTGAAACCCAAACAACCCAAGTAAACAAGTTTGAACAGATCTGTAAGATTGCCTTCAGGTTGCTAAACACTGGTTAGTTTGGCCAGGGATGCCATGCATAAAAAATTATCGCCTCATTGGCGAGAAAAATATTTTAATTTTGTGCAAAAAAATCGAATGTCGCCAAATGGGGGGGGGGGGGGTATATCACATCTGTACCTTTTATTTCAATGTTTCCATTTGTATAAAATAGTGTCGCATCAAGTAAATTGACAAATTAACAAATTTGCAGGTCATAAATAAAATTGCAATTAAAAGAAGTGTTAAACCGAAACATTACTGACAATTTACAACTGTTAATATTTTCTAATTAATGTGTGTTGAAAACAAATATTCAAATTACATTGGACATAAGTATTCCTTAAGGGTATAATAAAGAACTGTAATTAGCGTTTTGCTCTTTTCTCTTCTAGAATCGGATTTAATTGTTGCTTTGCGCTCAATACGGAACTACCAAGCTCATTTAAATAAAAATGTAACTATTATAAATAAACAGTAACTCTTGGGCTATTAAAAAAAAATCTATACGTTTGTGGACAGGAATATACAGGGTGACCAGTAATAAACGCGTTGAAAATAAATGTCAATTTCTCTAAAACGGTTTGTCGTATCAAGTCCAAACTTGGCGGTTAGATTCAGTGTGTTGGCGGATGTTTTTTGCACAGTTTCATCGAGTTGGCTTTTGCTGTTTATTTTTCAGTAAAAATGTGTTCAGGGAAACGCTATATCTCGACATTTTCATCGTTCGAACGTATTATTCGAACAGAAACAGCCAAATTGTGACTCAAAACCAGTTTGCAACTGAGCTTAAGACAACGAACAGACTATCACTTTTGAACTATACTTGGAAATGTTGAGAAATGAGTTCATTCCAGCAATTCGAAGTGAGTTGGATTTCGAAAGCACGTGGTTCATGCAAGGCGGCGCACCACCTCATCGTATCAATGAAGTGTTTGATCTGCTTGAAGCGCACTTTAATCAGCGGATTTTCGCTTTAGGGTATCCAAATCGAAAAATATGGGAATTGATTAGGCACCTTTTTTTCCTGACCGGAACCTATGCGATCTTTTTTTTTGGGGGGGGGGGGGGGGGTTATACCAAAGACAAAGATTACGCTGGAAACCCCAAGAGCATCAAAGACCAGAAAACGGCGATCAGACAGTTTTCGAAAAAATTGAACCTTCGACTCTTTAGTGAGTGATGCAGAATTTCGCTAATCGTTTGCGCCATATTACAGCTAGAGATGGAAGACGCATCGAACATGTATTAAACTAATTCTCATACATTGTACTTTGTTTTAGAATTTAAATAGAATTTTTTGAATGAGCAGTTTTCGAGAAATTGGTTTTCAACATCAGCGCGTTAATTACTGGCCACCCTGTACATACATGAGAGTGTTTCATACATATGAGAAATTACGTAATACTGATAAATGGTTCATCCAACGTCAAGCAGGAAAAAAGCTACCGAGTAGTAAAATTTTTTACAAAATTATACCGATTGCTCGAAGATTGAATTGATAACAGTTTCAGTAGTTATAAAAGCCTTAAAATTACTTTTTTACTGAACAAGTGTCTACAATCGATACGTACTTTTTTCTTTTAAAAGCTATATAAAGACGCTACGTTTCTTGTTGGGAAGTAATGCTTTGTTTTTCTTTAATCAAAAACCTGCAGCAATCATGCTCAAAGTGTTATAGTTGTGAGAATGAAATGTCAAGATTCACTGCAGAGTAATTTCCAGATAAAATGTTTGTTATAAAATGAGGTTTTTTTTTACATACTTGTATATAAATCGATGTATCGTACACGTTGTTACATAAATTTTAAGACACGTCATACGATGCACGTATTTATAACAATAAAACATTTACAAACGCGAATCATAATACACATGAATTCGGTATGATTTTCGGTATATTTTTACGAAAACTAAAATAGAAAAACTGAAGCCAAAAAAAAGGAGAAAATTTCCAAGCAAAACTATTAGAAAACTTCAGACAATTGAAAAGTTAATATGACGTAGAAGTTTTAGGGTGTCGGATAAGTTTAAAAAAAACACGATTTGGATCATTCCACGAAAAAGTCTACCTTTTGTCCCGCTCGTGATGGTTCATATGTTTCATTAAAAAGTAATAACTATACAGGGTAATGACATAATTTTTTGCTTAAAAAACACATTAAGTTTGCGATTTCTTAAGCAGAAAAAAATTGTTCATTATAATTTTAAAGTATTTTTAATGGAATATGTATATGAGACGTCACGTGCGGGACAAAATGATCATTTTCCGTGGAATGGCTCATTTGTGCATTTGTACATTATATTGCTGAAATATAGTTTTCGGCACTAACTATGCCAGGCACGGATCCAGACTTCGATTGGGGAGATGCGAGCCCCTAACAGCAATCTGAACTTTGAAGACACACGCCAAAGGAGTTATGTTTTAAGAACTCCATATAATTAAAGGTTGAAATCATCCGCCCCCCCCCCTCCTCCGTTCGATGACGCTACGATGTATAGAATATTCCTCATTTATAATCAGTATCAATATTTGATAGATATGCACCGTAATCAGTTTTTACTGCTGGTTAACTATAAATGCAAAGGTCATGCTCAATCTTGATCCGTTAAATTTTGAATCGTTGTACATTTATTGCCGTACATTATTTCCCTGTTCCTGCATTAAAACTAACCACAACGCCATGTCTGTACAGGTGAAGTAATTTATAAACTGCTTGATCATATTTTGATAAGGTTTGATTTAGCCTTTAGGAAAATGAGGCCTGGTCTAGGAGTCCCAGAAAATTATAAACCGTTATTTAAGAAAAATTTTTTTGCTCTTATGTGTTTGCAATCTATAGTATTAAAAGCTGTGTGCATCTGTCTTTGTGTGTCTGTAACCCTAACCCCCAAACTGGCAATGTCTGCAGGGCCAATACCTTAGAGCAGGAATTAGAAATGGAGGGAGATAGTTCAATCATTGGCTAAGCAAAAGCTTGGGCAAAGAGCTCTAGTCACGTGACTCAACAACGACGAATGGTTGATACGTTTTGCGAGAAACTAACGAAGAGAATCTGATTCGTTCCGATGCCTTTCTAGAAAATATATCTCGTGAATTGGGGTCTTTCCTTCACGAATGAAAATCTTCACTCCCTCCATTTTATCTTTTCTCAAGGTCAATACCGGTACTGTTGGATACATGACATCCTGGAGAAGCGATTCCGTTCTGTCTCAGCCCTTTCTTCGATCTTAAGGCTCTTCTAAACCTCTCCGTAAAATCAGATTCGACGAAAACACGAAATCTGTGGCAACACAGGGGGTGTATCTGGGAGGGGCTAACTCGATTTTTTTGCACTGCTAATTGGTCAGATTTCATGATGGACAACGTCAATCATTGAGTTGTTGAAAGGACAGTCGTAAATCTAAGCTGTCCCCATAGGTACTCCTTTACGGTCGGACGAGAGCAGAGAGCGAGCTAAGAAGGATTCTGTTCCAAAACATGTCCCCCACCCCTCCGGCCTGTTTCCCACCACGACAACAGATCGGGTAGAAGGGTGTAGTATGAGGGTGAAGAAAAAAGAATCCAATTCTCCTATTCTATTCTACCACCCTTCTCACTTTTACTTGAAAACTTTGGAACCGCGGGACAATTCTACACATTTACTCTTCGAATCGAATTCTGTATTTGTTTTGCAATTCATGGGCGGCATAATCTTCGTTTTTTTTTTATTTGTTTTATATTTATTCGTTCAGTTCATTCATTTATGTATTTTTCAATATATAATTGAGGGGGAGAGGGCGAGCGGAACATTGATGATCTTTATAACTTTATCGATAAAAGATTGCTTTCCTTTTTACAGAAATTTCTGAAACTATTCTTGAAAAGAAAAGCAAATTAATCATAGAAAAATGTCGAAGAATTTCTGCGGATGTCGGTGTGAGCATAAAATAAAAACATTTGGTAGTTGTGTAGTTAGTTTTGCTGATAGCTAGTTTGATGAATGTTACAATTAATAAAAAGGCATAAATAGTAAATCTTTCGAAAACAATCGCGCCCTGTACAAGGATTTTCTGTGCAGTTTTTAATTAGAAAATTATGCTTTTGTTTTGTCTATGAATTTTCTGCGCATCAAAAGAGGAAATAAAGAAACTGACGAATCTGCATGTTGGCACGATAGAAAACAGGAAAAGAAAAAAAATGCTGTTGTCTTGTTAGTAATCAGAAGGATACCATATTACCAGTGGCGCACATGAATTTTTTAAAGGGAGGGTCCAAGGTCGAAAGTCTCATTCCATTATTACGCCGTCAAACATATTGACTTGATTTTATCGATTCCCGAGAACAAAAAACAGTAAAAAATAAGCTAATGAATAAATAATTAGCATTAAGTAAAGAAATAACCAGAAATTAAATAATTTACGCTTTTATTTTTCTCATAATAAAAAATGAATTCAAGTTCAAAGGATCTCATTTCAATTTGTAATCACAAAACTAAAAACATACTTATTACTGTGTATTCATTTATAATCCCCATTCTTCTTCTCATAGGCTAAGTGCACAATATTTTAAAAAATCTCTTAACATGCGGGTTTTATTTTTTCACTTATTAAAACAGAAGTTATTGTAACCTTTGTTTGAAATTATTTCACGCACAAAATATCGAATCGTAATCGATCGGGGAAAAAAGCAAGACCTATGGGACGGGTCCTGACCCCCTGGTCCCTAGTGTGCGCCACTGATAAATACCCACTAAGGTTTTCATTATTTATACACGTGTACTAAATAATTAGAATGAAATGACACCTCTCAGTAATGCTAAAAGCAAATTATTGCAGAGCTTAGTATTTTTGACAGTTGCATGCAGAATCAACGCTTGATTTAAATCTGAGAAAAGCCATGTTACTGCGTACAAAAGCCCTTTATCACGCTCTGAATGCAAATTGGGAATTTTACTGTTGTTTTTCTTGGATAAAAGCCTACTTCAATTCAAACTTTCGTCGATGTGCCTATTCATCAACATTTTAAGATAATTTCAATTCATTGAGCGTATTGTTAAAAGAATAAAAATTATATGTTCACAAATTTTACCAATGCATATAATAAAACGTAAGTAATTGAACTCTAATGGTTTAAATATACTTCGAAAGAATGAATGAAGTGTAAGAAAGCGTACAGTGGTTCAAAATAGTCAGCAAGTGGTATTTAGGAATTTCCGTATCATAAAAATTTGATTTCTTGATCTTGAGGCAAAGAATGTTTTTTTTCTTTCAGTTTGACACTCTCTGTTATTTAAACATTTTGTTCACATAGTAGGAAATAAATAAAATTCCTTATGAAAATAGAGTGGCGTTAAACAATATGAGTAGCACAGTATACAAATGAAAAACGTTATCTATCATGAAAGCGTCTCGAAAAATATTTACGTGTACCAACAACTACGCTGTTGTAAAAAGATTGCCATCAATCATGAAACGAGAAAAAAAAATCCTAAAAAAAGGAAGGAACATGGTTTTGTTAATATTTTCGAAAAATATTTTCGTTTAGAGTTGAAAACTGTCATATGACAAAAAGAAAAAAAAATGCATCGATTCAATGAATCAAATGTATGATCATGTTCAATATCGAGAATTATAGGAAAAAATAGATTGCAAAAGACACAAAATTAAATAAGCATTATTCGAAAGGAGAGACAGTGAGGCACTCAATTTATGTGCCGAATTAATTATCACTATGAGGAACTTTCTTGTTCCCAGTCTCATTCGCTGTACGCAAAAGAGAAGACTTGTTTATCCTAAGTGGGGAAACAAAGTGCAAAAGGTGAGAAAAAATTATACATGAAATCAAATGAATTGATATCGTTCCATCTTCAGTATTGGAGGCAAACAAAATAATATGAAAATTCAAAAAAAAAAAAAAAATGAGCAAAGAAAAATAGTACTGTGGCCCTAAATTACTGTGACAGTATCACCATACTAAACTTTCTTGTTCGCAGCCTCATTTCTTTTCATGCAGTCACGATGATTGACAAATTCGGATTGCAAAAATAAACTTTATGTAACATGAAAAGATTTCGGAAAATGCATTGTAAATTGTGAATAGAGTTCTTTGATTGTGAGCATGCGCAAATGATCAAGACGAAAGTTCAACTAATGATACTTCTTGAAATATGGAGAATGTTTTTGATATGAAGTGCTGCTGGCGTCATTGCTTTCTGGATTCTTTGAAAAAAATACTTTCAATTAGTGTTTTAAAGAGCCATTTGGGCGGAAAAAAGCATCACTTTATACATGAAATTGAATGAAGCAAATATGATCTTGTTCCATCTTGAGTATTGGAAGCAAACAAAATAATATAAAAATTCAAAAAAAAAAAAAGAGCGAGGAAAGAGTACTGTAGCCCTAAATTACTGTGATAGTATCACCACACTGACCTTTCTTGTTCGTAGTTTCATTTCTTTTTCATGCAGTCACGATAATTGACAAATTCGCCCTGCAAAATTCGTATTGCTTTCTTGATTCTTAGAAAAAATATACTTTCAACTGGGGTTTTAAAGAGCCATTTGGGCGGAAAAAAAAGCACCAATTTATTCATAAAATTGAAGGAACCGAATATGATCCTGTTCCATGTTGTAGGCAAACAAAATAATATGAAAATTAAAAAAAAAAAAAATGATCGGAGAAAAAAGGTTGTGAGGTACAAGGGCGGATTCAGGGGAGGGTCAAAGGGTCAGCCGACCCCCTGTGAGAAGAATGTCATTATGATTATTATTAAACTTCAATTCTTTACATCCGAAAAAATAGTACATGGAATCAATATCAACATTTTTTTTTTTTTTTTTTGCTCGGTTCTGTAAGGTAGTTCTTTTTAGCGCGTCATAATTCAAAGAATTGACTGGATTTGTTTACTGAGGCATTGCTATTTTGATTTCTTTGTTCATTTTCAAAAGCGCAAATTTCTGTAATGAGCTTAACTTTTTCCCCAGTTCTCCTCCCCCTCAAACCACATGTTGTGCGTGTTATGGGTGCTTTTTATTACTATTTATAGATGTTATCTCATATAACCAAAGCTTACGGTGACATGACCAGCATATCTGCCGAAAGAAATGTGACTTTTGATGAAAGTTTGAGGGATATGATCCATGGCTCAGGCTGTGGCATTGAAAATTTAGGGGGAGGGGAGGTAATTTGAATGGGTTTTGACATGGGGGGGGAGGGGAGTGCTTCGTAGCATATGAGGCGGTACGCTCTCCTGCATGGAATGATGGGCAACCCTGATTAACTGCTACTTTTTTACGTAGGAATAATAACGATATCCATTGAAACTTGACCCCCCTTACAAAAATTTCTTGATCCGCCCCTGTTGATGTACTAAATCATACTTGCTGATGACAGTATCACCGTACTGAGCTTTCATGTTCGCAGTCTCATTTCTTTTTCATGCAGTCACGATGATTGACAAATTCGCATTGCAAAAATAAACTTTATGTAACCTGAAAAGAGTTTGGAAAATGCATTGTAAATTGTGAATAGAGTTCTTTGATTGTGAGCATGCGCAAATGATCAAGGCGAAAGTTCAACTGATGATACTTCTTGTACTAGCGAGAATTATTTTGATATGAAGTGCTGCAGGCGTCATTGCTTTGTTGATTCTTTGAAAAAATACTTCCACTTGAGGTTTTAAATAGCTATCTGGCCGAAAAGCATCATTTTATACATGAAATTGATTGAATCAAATATGATCCTGTTCCACCTTGAGTATTGGAGGAAAACAAAATAATATGAAAATTTCAAAAACATTGATCGTAGAAAAAAGGTTGTGAGGTACTAAATTACTTGCTGATGGCTGTATCACCACACTCAACTTTCCTTGTTCGCAGTCTCATTTCTTTTTCACGCAGTTGCGAAGATAGACAAATTCGCTTTGCAAAAATCGACTTTATGTAACATCAAAAGAGTTCGGAAAATGCATTGTAAATTGTGAATAGAGTTCTTTGATTGTGAGCCTGCGCAAATGATCAAGACGAAAATAAAAGTAATGATAATTATTGAAATATGTACAATCTTTAAAGGAGAAGCATTTTGATACGAGGTGCTGACTTTGCTGATTCTTCGAAAAAATACTTTCACCTGTGGCTCTAAAGTCACAGGGGAGGAAAAAATGCATGAAATTGTGTATGTATATATATATATATATATATATATATATATATATATATATATATATATATATATATATATATATATGTATATATATATATATATATATATATATATATATATATATATATATATATATATATATATATATATATATATATATATATTGGATTAATCAAATGTGATCCCTTTCCATTTTGAGTATAGGAGGAACACAAAATAATATGAAAATTTAAAAAAACAATTATCTGGAAAAAAGATAGATACTGGCTGATGAGAGTATAACCATAGTGAACTTTCTTGTTCGCAGTCTCCTTCTTTCCTTTTTTTTCACACAATAATAATGACTGATAAATTGATATTGTAAATAAAAAAAATAATAAAAAGAAAAACCTTTATCTAAAATGAAACATTAAAGAGTTCGAAAAAACCATTGTGAATTAAGAGAGTAGATCCATGGTCGCGCCGTCCTTATGTGCGAGGTCGTGAGGCGCACTATGGCGCCAGAGTCAAAACGGCGCCTTTCACTGCCAATCAAAAATGTTCCAAATGGGGGGAATCTCTCCAACCAAAGAGGGAAAAAAAAGAACTTTTCATTATATCCAGTATCCAACAGGGCCCGCTCAGCCCAAAGTGATGCCCAGGCCCTGGCAAAATTTGGTGCCCCCTCTCACAGGAATATCTGCAATTTTTTTGTGTGGAAGTTTTCAAAAACGGGAAGAAATAAAGAAATTTACCCCCATTTTGGTGCTCCTAAAATTGTGGTGCCCAGGTCCATGGACCTACCAGACCGTGAGTTCATCAGGCCCTGATTATATATCCTATGGTGGCGGAGAAATTACACTGCTCACTGAAACAAGCAATCCTCTCGCTGCCTATCTAAAATGAAAAATTAATGCCATGTTGTGTGTCTAAACATGCTTTTCAAGAGTGCAATCTTTTACACTGAAATCACGTGATGCTAGTTAATGCATACATCAGCATTTTTCTTCTTCGTGTGGAGGCGTGAATGCTGTTTAGGGTTAATAGTACACGAAGCTGAACATATGAGGCGCGAGAAATTTTCTATTCTTCATTTTGGATCTTGAGGAGAATATGTTGTACTATAATTTGTGCAATATGTCTCTTTTTGATTTTAAATTATTGCTCGCGGAAATTCGACTATTTCATTTTATCATACATAAAAATTATGGTAAGTGTATTTGCATATATTTTACTTGTGCGTAATATTTGTATATTGTAGACTACAATTTTGGCTAACTTTTTAGTTCCAAAAAGTAACGACTTGACCATAATTACTCGATTCCTCTCCCCCTCCTTTTTTTTTTTAACTATTTGTGTGTCAGAAAAAGAGCTTTGGACAATGTATTTGTTTTAGATATTATATTCAATGCCTTCCGTATTTTAGAATTGTTAATATTTAAAATATTCTCTTTTTCCTAAACGCATTAGCATATCAGAGGAGCTACTGAACTCGAAATAAGTTCGAGATATGAAGTGAAACTGTAATCACACACGTGCACTGTAATCCAAAATTAAATACACTTTTTTTCAAAATCAATTAAATGACAAACGTATTTTTTTCTACGTCATATTGGTCTACAAAACGTCAATCCAGCTGTTAACTATATTTTCGCCGAACGCCACTGCATAAAGGCGCTCAAAAGACATTTGCACAACGGCGTTGATCAGGCTTGGCGCGGACCTGAGTAGAGCTCTTTGATCTTGGTTATGCGCAAATGATTAAGACAAAAGTTCAAGCAATGACAATTCTTGAAATATGTATATGAATCTTCAAACGAGAAGACTCACATTTTTTCCCATTATAAGATGCAGTAATTTACACAGATTCTTTAAACAAAATAACTTCTACACTCAAACGGTGTACTTATATTAAAACACCATTGAAAAATATATCACCTAAATAATTTCAAAAACTTATCGAGGAACTCGAAAAAAGAAAAAAAAAATGCGTTTTCTTTTTAGAACGGATGTCACCGTCGAGTCACATAGATACAAGACCAACACAAAAAACGACAAAGAGTGAATGGTCATTAATAGGGATCCAGTTTATTGCCTGGCGAGGCCTGTGGCGAGGCAGAGGGGAAAAGCGGAGAAGCAGCCAAAGACCCTGGGGGAGAAGAGAAAGTGGTCCCTCAAAGTGGGGTGTGGGGGGGAAATGGGTGTGGTCTGGTGGAAGGCGTGTTTTTCGCAGTTTTTCTCAATTTTTCGAAAATAAGGCTTTACTCCGTGGAGAATATCAATAGAACAAATTGTTTCAGAAACAAACTCAAAATATGTTTTTAAAGAGAAATGTTCAATCTCTTGCGCTCCTTTTTCCGTTTTTCCATATCATTTTTCAAACGTGTGAAAATAGTCGCTTAAAGTTTTAAAATGTTATTAAAAAAATTTCAAAATAACTACAGAAAAAATAAAAAAGAGCATCTCTAGTTCTAAGTCATAGCCATCGTTTAAAACAAACCGCATGAAAATATTCCAGTAATTTCTCGTGTTATGCTTTGTATAGGTAGCAGATTTTCCCGTAGAGAAAGCATTAGCGTCGAAAACCAAGATGGACGGTATAGAAGAGCCTTAAGAGGTCAGACATCGCCTCCGGAGGGTATCCATCCAAGTGTAAAAAGTTTTAAAATCATTGTCAGGTGGTGAACGGGAGTTGGTGAGCGAAGAGAGCAGGAACGAATCTCCGTAGTTATTTATTAATTCTGCGTTCCTTAATCTAGAAAAAGAGGTTTGACTGTCGTTTGGGTTTAAAATTAAAATTATTTGCAAAAAGTAAACTCTCCTCCGTTGAATTAATAAGTTCTCAGGAGTGATATTTAAAGCGAGA
Organism: Uloborus diversus; assembly: GCF_026930045.1. NCBI lineage: Eukaryota > Metazoa > Arthropoda > Arachnida > Araneae > Uloboridae > Uloborus > Uloborus diversus. The sequence goes on along the minus strand of NC_072733.1, from coordinate 135,480,917 downwards.
GAAATATATATATATCACGCGACTGAATTAGATATATATTCATTGCACTTTCAAAAAATATATACAAGAAATTTTGCTACTCACACATAATTCTATACTTTTGTATTTATATTCCTAATATATTACATTGGTAAATTTTAAAATCCTTCATTCAAGCACCAACATTTTAAAATAAACATTTTATCTCAATAAAAACAATGCCAATCTTATTAGCAACGATTTTTTGAAAATATTTCAAAATGCACAGCAATATTGAAAATCTCAGTGCATCGAACTAAATTTACAACTAAATATTTTCATCAGTTCTTCCCGTTTCATTCACAAGTTCAGTTTCATTGTTTGCCGTATAATTAGAAGATTCTGGAAATGAGTGTTGCAAGTACTTATCTAATGTTCTTCCAAAAGCCTGTACAATTTCCCCAAGGGTATGCTTTCTAGCACGGTTTTTCCTAATATCTTCCATCACATGGATAAATATATTATTTGTTTGAGTCTGTAGTATTCTTAAAAGAGAAGGTTTTTCTTCTAATGTCCTTTTCATGAACTGATTTTCCATCACGGGATTTTCGAAGCCAATTTGGATCAAAGCTTGTGCACCAAGTTTTAACTTTTCAAACAAATCTGTCGAAGTTTCATTCACAGCGTCCAGCGTTTTCAGTCTTTCCTGTAAAATAAAAAGGAAACAATTGCTTTTTGTAGCTTGATATGCGAACTATTTTTATCTTTCAAAGATGTGTGCGGTAATTAGCAAGAGCTAATGAGTCCAGTACCTACTAGTGATGTATACTGCCGTGCTGAGCGCAAAAGTCGAATCTGTAGCAGATTTCAAAATGAGAAATTGCCGTTTAAAGTTTTGCGCCTCCATGTATTTAATTCAGATGCAACTTTTTCAGACTTCTTTAAAAATATTTCCCTCTGACAAATGACCATAAAAGATTGTATTTAGGTGAAACATATCACAAAGAACCACCTGGTGAACGTAACTCAATTTTGATAAAAAGTGCAGATACGATTTTAGTGCTTAGCACTGCAGTATAGAGACGATACTGAATTTCAGAGTTTTAACAAGTGTAGCATTGCAACGCTGAGTTTATCAACTCTTGCAAAAACGCATTCCTAATCTTTTTTTTTAAAAATCGTATGATCACTACTATAAGATTTTGTCAAATTTAAAACGAGTGAAATTCTTACATTAGGAGAAATTTAAATAAAGAGTTATAACTCATTGAAATTAAAAAAACATATCGGGTTTGTTCACATTTCGATTGAGGTACTAGATTATTTTATGAAGTTTTTTGGAGACCAATTTAGTAAACTGAGCAACATTGAACGAAAGGGAAACATTTCTCAAGCAATTAAATGATCAGAAGTAGGAAAGTTATCTTTCATATTCCGTGTATATATATATATATATATATATATATATATATATATATATATATATATATACCGGATGATCCGAAAGTCAGGATCACAGGATTAACTTAAAAAATGAATAATTCAAAAAGGAATAAAAATAAAAAGACGCGGTTTGCGCTAAATGGATGGAAAAGAAACCGGGTTTTATCTGGAAATTAACAAAAATAGTTCTGTTGCCGACCAAGAGATGGTGCTGTGGGACCTCTGATTTAGGATCATGCAAAGCAACAAACGACATAAAAGGGAGCAACGGCAGCCGGTAATGGTAGTCGAAGCTAATTTGCATCGAAATTCTGTCCATCTTTGAGAAAGCCCGTTTAGTTAAATACAAATAAAAGAATTATGGAGAAATAAAAAAACTAGAGCGCCACCTGTTGGTCGAAAACAGAACTTTTTTTTGTTTCCTGCCACCCAAAACCCGGCTTCTTTTCGATTCGTTCAATGCAAACTGCACCTTTTTATCTTCATTCGTTTTCGAACTATGCGTTTTTAAAGTTGGTCCTGACTTTTGGATCACCCTGTGTGTGTGTAATATATATATATATATATATATATATATATATATATATATATATACAGGCTTGTTTTCATCCAAACACGCAGATTTCGCAAGATTCTAGAACAGGGATATTCTACTTTTTGTGATAGAGTGCCACTTTCTGGAGAAAAAAGTTCTGTGTGCCACTTTCCATTTTTTCAATATATTGATAATTATGAAAATAAAATGTTATTTATCGGCTGAACTGATTATGTGATTTTTATTTAAATAGCACATTTCCTCCCCTCTAACACTGACTAATGAATAAGCTCAGTTCAGGAAAGCTCGTCTATTTAGAACTCTTAACAAAATACAAGCTAGAGCTCACATTTTGTTAAAACAGCGCACTACAGGGTGAGCAACAGAAAACAATTTTAAGTTCTTAGCACGAAGAACTTCTTGGTTGATAAGTTATAGTACAATCTAATGGTACACAACAAAAAGCTCTTCGACAATATCGAAATTATTCATCACTCGTATAACACACCAATTATTTTGGCATTGTCTCTAATGTTACTTTTCATTCGAAGCTGATGTTAGGTACTTGCAATATTGCAGTTCAGTTGCTTTATGGGCCAAAATCCGGACGCCATGTTATTTATGCGACGACCAACTACATAAGAAATCGAACGTAACACAAATTCCCTCTAGCGATCGCGTGTATATGTCTGATACACTACTTCTGTTCTAACACGAAACTCAAAAAGAAAATATACTTCAAATCACAATCAAAAATGACAAGACAAAATCACTAGACTCACGACGTTCAGCTTGGAGAAATGCCAAAAATCTTACAATAGTGTATCTGAGATGTACGCGCGACCTTTCATGCTAGTACAGAGGCCGCTTTCGCTAAGTGGATTAAAATTCAAATTGGTTGATCTCCGAGTTCTGCCCTTCAAAAAAAAGAAAAAAAAAATAGGAATTTTAAAATACTGAGCAAAATCTCAAATAATGTCTAATTACTTCTTCGATTTTCATTGAGCGTCTAACGAAATAAAATAAAAAACTGACTTTTTTCTTGTCCAATTTAATTCATCTATTTGTACATTTAAGACAGGACTCCTAACGCTTCATATCTCTCTAACTTATATACATCTCACTCTTCCTAACCTGTCATCAGTTTTTATAATAGCATTTCAACAAGTGTAACATCTTAAATGTGTTTTCCGTTTACTTATATTTTTTTTTTTTTTTTTTTGATTTTAGAAAAGCATTACTATTTAAATAATTCAATCATATTAACGTATGAAAATATTAAACTGTCGTACTAAAAATACAATGACTTTAACTAAATTTTATAACAGACGACGATGTGGCGACGTACAGTGTCATATAGATGCTATACACTGTCTAAAACTCGTATGATGTAATAGAAATTACTTTCCTAAATTTTAGCTCAACTGACTGCGCGATAAAATAATAAGTTTAATTGCTTAAATACTACTTACCTTTAAAGTAATACTTGCTCCATTCATTCTTAATCTCATTGCTCGCAATAAGTTAGTACTTAAAATGGCTTTCAGTCTTAAGATCTGCAGTTGAAGATTAATGAAGCTATGAAAGGTATCAAACACTGCCGCCAAAGAACAAGCAGAATTAGCTCCTTGCCTAGGTCTTGACTGAATTGATGAACTACCATTAACTATTATTAAAAGTAAAATTTTAGAGAGCAATAAAAAAATGCATGTATCATTAATACAAATCGAGCATATAGCAATATGCTTTCAGATTAAAATCTACAATGTGTATCAGCGCGAACTATGTTCACGGGGAGTTTTCACCCATAACTATTTTTCCCCTAAAATCTTGACGCAATCATCTATTTACACAGATCTGCTAATATTTTGTTTTTCACCCAGTATACCTAATAAATTACGGATTTTTTTTCTTTTTGAATTTTTAAAAATGATTGGCATTACTAATTTTGTTCCATCATTTTTTTTATATTTTTATTGATTGGCTATTTTTCAAGAAATTTAGTAACCGGCATCAACTAGGCATACTGAATACATCTTGATCCAATGCTAATCTTCAAATAGGATACTACACTTATAGTAGAGGCGAAGTTAGGGGTAAAATCGAATCCTGAACTATTACGGTCAGACAGTTTTCCGCATCCCTGGAAGATTATTTAATTCAGTAATCCCGGGGGTATTTGTTATCCGAAATACATATTAAAAAACTAAAAAATTATTTTAAAAAACTTTCAAAGTGTTTTTTTTTCAGTGATTTTTGCATGCATATTTGATGAGTTTTTACGCTGCGGGGGGAGGGGGGGGGGGTGCGAGCTTTCTCATAGTTTCCGAAAATTTCACTTTCTTCAAAAAAATTTTACTTGAGTCCAGTATAACCCCTGGGTTATCCTGAAAATATCTCCAACTTGTTTAGTGTCTAATGGGCTTAGATCGACTGAAAACGGGTTTGAGACCGGTCGCCTATCGCTGCTGATATGTTGCTGCATTGCTTTACGTGATACGCTGATCTGTTCTTAACTAGTGTTCAATTCTCCCCTGCTTTATGCAGCATTATATAACCGCACTGCTATTTTAGTTCAAGGGAAAATCAATAAAAAAAGGCAAGGTACCGCTATTTCAGTCAAAAATGTAATTTTTAAAAATTTGTTCAGTGAAATCCAAACAGTTTCATCTACATAATTAAATTAGATATTTCTGTTACTGTGCTTTGGTGAATCTACGTACAAGATCTGAGTACTTTATTCTGGAGTTATGTCGAGTTAGAATGAAGTAAGCTCAAAAGAATCAGTTTATTTTTTAATTATAAAATGAATAAAGTTTGAAAGTAATGCAAAGCATTATGATTTTTCTTGACCAAGTTGCCTCGTTTTACGTTTTTTTTATTCGAAAAGAAATGTAATGCCCACCAAACGTGGCCAATCTATATGGGCAATAGGGTGTACCGAAACCGGTACTCTTTCGATTTCTACTAATTTTTAACTTTTTTTTTCATTATTACATTATCGTATGGTTTACTGGTAGGAAACAGTGAGGGTATCATATGACACAAGAAATGAAGACATGGGCTCGTTGCTATTTGAAGACCCTCTTTTAGTATTTTTTCTATATTATGTAAGAACAATTTTGCATTATGATATTGATAGTCATAATTCGCAGAATCAAGAGTCTATGTAAATTCAATGATCATAAAAAATTAATCTAGTAAACCTTTCCGGTAACCAGTACTTTAGAGACCGATAAGTAAAACAAGGAAAATTTCAACATCCTCTTTCGCATAACTTAAAGTGTTTCCCTGTCTCTTCAGAAAAGAAAGAAGAAACTACAGTTTAAAGGCACTTTAGTTGTTAAATATTTTAAAACTGTTTTCTTACTGGTTATTATTTTCTTAGTTTTCAATATTTCTTAATTTCTCGTAAGAAATATTAAGCGATCAGTCTTATGAAATCATACTTTTGCTTAATATTTTCAACAGAGTATTAGGAGTAGCTTCTCAGTTACTAACTATCCTCTTTTGCATCTCCAGGTACACAACAACTTTGTTCGTTTGTCATGTCCATGAATTTCATATAAACGAGCTGATGTGTGCATCACATGACTTCCTTTTACTCCAATTTAAAGCCTCGGAGTGAGCATAGAAACGCTTTGAATATTTTCACCCCAAGATTGTTGCGTACCGAAGCAAAGAAAACGTTTTATACAGATAAATTTTCGCAATATTGGCAGTTTTAATGTGATTCAATGGTTAACTCTCTAAATATGGCCAAATTGAAAAAAAAAAAAAAAAAAAATCTGCCAAATTTGTCACCAAGTTGGCGACAAAACTTGGCGACCAAAAGCTTGGCAATATATTGCCAAGTGTTTGCCAAATTATAGCACCGCTTGATTTTACATTGAAACTAACAATGATTTCCCCCCAAAAAGGTGTAAAAGACCCCTTTGGAACATCTGAATGCAATCAAAAGAGAAGATGCACAACTAGACCCCACTTGGAGTCTATGTACCAAATTTCAACTTTCTAGGACATACCGTTCTTGAGTTATACGAGATACATACGCAAATACATACGTGCATATGGACGTCGAGAGAAAACTCGTTGTAATTAACTCTGGAATCGTTAAAATGGATATTTCGAGTGTCTGCAAGGGCGCCCATATAGGGGGCAAGGGGGGGGGGGCTCGAGCCCCCCCTTTGAAATTAGAACTTCCTTGCTTTTAGTACTTTTTTCTTTGCAAAAATGTAAAAACATTTCTTCTCCAGCCATTAATGAATAAGTTATTAAAAATGTCAAATTTTAATGACTCTAATCTCTCCTGAAATCAGCTTCCACGGGGAAAATATCCAGCTAAACCACAGGGAAAATATTTGAGCCCCCTCCCCCTTGCAACTTTGCATATGGGCGTCCATGGGTGACTGTACGTTCTTAGGCACATATTCACGTGTGGTCGGGTTGAAAACAAAATCAATATTCATTCGGGGAGATCAAAATGGAAATTAAGGCCGATTTTTGAGTGAAATTTTTTTCGCGAATACAATACTTCCTTTTTGTAAAAGGAAGTTAAAATTGAAACACTTAACGTAAGAGTGAATATAATCCAAACATAAGAGTGAAAAGTGTTAAACAAAAATCATTAGAAATATTTAAAATGATGAAACATATATGTTTAGTTCGTAAACAATGCTGGCCTTTGTATCATTTTAATCACCGAGAGTTAAATTGTCTCTTATGTATATGGTCATTGTTATCTCTATTGAAGTCATAAACACAGAGAAGCAAGACACTTACAAAAACTTGCCCATAGAACTATTTTAAAAGAACTAATGAACAATATTCATTCATATATATATTAACTGAAAATACGACACCAACAAATGAAACAGACCGATTTTTAAAAAAAATCCTTCAAATAAATAAAGTATTTCTGCCTTATCCCTGGCTATAGGGCGGTAACTTACTAAAAAAGTAGTTGCATTTTATAAACGCAAGTTTTTGTATAGCTTTTAATTGAAGTTTCTGGAATAAAGCAATCCATAAATGTCAGTTTTCAATGAATTTTGTCCCTCCCCCCCCCCGCCTTTATTATAAATGTCACTTCACCTTACCCCTCTCTTCGTCACCTGTCATGCTGTTTTTCATAAGCATATTGTTATGTATTTAAAAATGTATGACGTCACACTTTTTGTTATCCCTCCATCATCCTTGTCACGAATTCACAATTCACGACCCATCCTCTCCCCTTCAACGCGTGACATCATTTGTAGACGACCCTAATGTACATTGAATGTTGCCAATCAGAAAATTTATTAACGGTAAAGATAAAAGAGTTATCTCCAACCATTGCAAAGGAAAATAAGTTTCCACGTTTTTTCGTAAATTGTGATTTAGGAAATTGTGTAAATTATATTTAATTATCCTGCTCTCCAGTATTAAAGTTTATTTAAAGAATAAATCGACGTAAAATATGTCTTTTGTTAAATAAAAACTATGACAAAATTTAATTTATGACCGTTGGCAAGGATTTGGAAAGAAAAATTCATTTGATAAAATTTTGATCTGAAGTACATACAGTAAAACCTCTGAAATACGGACACTAACGGGACAATTTTTTTTGTCCACAATAGAGGGATGTCCGTAGGACAGGGGTTAAATAATGTTATTTGCCATGGAATCGGGAAATTGCAAATTGTCCGCATGAGAGGGGTGTCCGTTAAGAGGGGTTTTACTGTATAATTTTTTTAGTGCTACATATTTGTCTAAAATGTTATACTCGTATCATAAATCTTAAAATATCTCAATATCCTTACTTAAAGTCATTTAAGTTACTTACTATATCGGCATATCAAGTAAAGAAGTTTTATAGTGAGCAATCAATCAGAACATTGAAGAAACAATCAGAGATCTTGCCTTTAAAACTGAATAGACAAACTACAGAAATCAAACTAGTTGGAATTTGCCAACTAGCGTGTCTCTAATTTCATGTCAAAAGAACAAGAGCAACCTTTGAGTCTAATTATTTACTATTTTTCAATTTTTAATATTTGATTAAAATCAGTATGAAATCTATACATATTGTAAACGGATCCGGCGCGACTTCCACTTTCTTGAAATGAAGACACAGTTCTTGATTAAAAATACAGGAAATTTATTTACACTATGTACAGGAAAGATCGTCAACAACTGCTAAATTATTCATCAGCAATTAAGCAATTATCACACAACACCGTAAACTCAACGTTTACACACGTATTTACTTCCAAATACGAAAACAACACAGCGAAATGCCAAGCAATAAACAGAGCAAGTACGCTCTCAGTTCGAAATCTCAATCGAAACTCCACTTTTTATCATGCAGGACGCCTTTATAAACATCGAAGAAGTTACCACAACATTCTTTCTGCTTACCGAAATGCGTAGACCGTTATCAAATTTTATCAATGAAAAGAAAAGGAAATAGGGGGTCGTATACGTTAGCGGAATGAAAAGGGGTTGTATATTCATTACGGGAAACTATTTACAGGTTACGTTACTACAATAATTTCTATTTACAGAATTTGTAACATTGCCTCCTTCCTAAGGACTGCACGTCCCGGGCAGTACAATCCGCAGAAAGGGTGCAAACACAAGTCTATCACAAGTTCACAAATACACACATTAAATAATAACCAATAATGCATAAGAGACACAATAATAACAAGAAATATTACTAAACATTAAAAGCAAAAAAAAATTATCTACAACTTTTATGTTATCAACCATGGTTGTTTACGTAATACTCATGAACTATGGCCATAGTATGGGGCTAACCGATCATAATGTACAACCCTAGGTTTTGCATTAGGTGATTTTTGGATCCTCACTACGACGTCATTTAGTCGGTTAAGGACTTCGTAGGGTCCATCCCAATGCGACTGCAATTTGGGTGACAGACCTTTCTGTCGGATGGGATTCCATAACCAAACCTTGTCGCCTTCGTTGAATTCATGTCCAGTAAACTTTGTGTCGTATCGGGTCTTCATCTTCTCCGCCGCGATGTTGATTCGCTCTCGTGCGAAGTTATGAACGTCTTCCAACCGGGTCTGGAGATCCTGGATGTACTCCTCAGGCGATGCAGGCGCATCCGGAGGACGACCGAAGACGATATCACAAGGTAGCCTTAGCTCTCGTCCGAAGAGCATCTGAGATGGGGCATATCCGGTAGTCTCGTGGACAGCACTGCGGTAGACCAGCAGGAACAAAAGGTAGCTTCTTGTCCCAATCCTGTTGATTTCTGGATACCATAAGAGAGAGATTATTCAGGATTGTGCGGTTAAATCTCTCCACCATGCCGTCCGATTGTGGGTGTAGTGGTGTTGTCCTAGTTTTCTCAATTCCGAAAATTTGACATAGGCCCTTAAACACAGCAGAGATGAAATTCCTCCCTTGATCGGAATGAATTTGCAAAGGTGTTCCATATCTCGAGATCCAATGTTGGACTAGAGTCTCTGCTACGGTGGTAGCCTCTTGATCTGGAATGGGATATGCTTCCGGCCATTTGGTGAAGTAGTCGATGGAAACAAGAATGTATTTGTTCCCATCAGCAGTTCTTGATAGAGGACCCAGGATGTCGATCCCAATTCGTTCGAAAGGAGCTCCAACGTTGTACAGATGTAGCTTCCCTCTGCTTCTCTTCTTCGGTCCTTTACGAGCAGCACAGGCGTCACAAGAATGGCACCACTTCTCCACGTCATCCTTCGCCTTGCTCCAGAAGAAGCGCTCCCGAACTTTATTGAGGGTTTTCAAGACACCAAAATGTCCTCCCGTCGCACTACTATGTATTTCTTTCAGAACATCTGAAATCCTTGATCGGGGAAGTAGTAACTGCCACCTAGATGTTTTGCCGTCGACAGATTCCCATTTTCGGTGTAGCACGCCGTTCCGTAAATGGAGCGAGTTCCATAAAGCCCAGTATCTTTTTGTTGCAGGACTGAAGATGGAAACGTCCTGCCAGCTAGGTCGCCGACTGTCACTTTCCATGAACTCCAAAATTGGTTTTATGTCGGGGTCTTCAAGTTGATCTTTTCGAACTTGGTCGTCACTCCATGGATCAGGTTCTGATGATGTTGGAGTCACTGTCACCTGATAGGCAGTAGGGCTAGTCGTTCCATACTGTTTCTCGATTCGGGAACAATAATTGTAGTTCTCAGGACAGGGTCTCCTTGATAAAGCGTCAGCATTACCGTGAGAAATCCCTTTTCGGTGCTTGATCTGCATGTCATATTCCTGGAGCCGCTGTATCCACCTGGCTATCTGGCCTTCTGGATTCTTGAAGTTCAAAAGCCAAGTTAACGAGGCATGATCTGTCCGAAGCGGAAATTTTCGGCCGTAGAGGTAATGATGGAAGTGTTCTACAGCTTTCACTATGGCCAGTAACTCCTTTCTGGTGACGCAGTAATTTCGCTCCGACTTTGATAAGCATTTGCTCCAGTAAGCGATGACATGTTCATTTCCGTCAATTTCTTGGGATAAAACAGCTCCGATGCCCTCGTTGCTCGCATCAGTGTCCAGGATGAAGGATTTTTCAGGCTGAGGATAGGCGAGGATAAGCGTTGATGTTAAAGCCTCCTTCAGTCGTAGAAATGCATCTTCGCATTCTTTGGACCATTCAAACTTTTGCTTGCTCTCCGTCAGCTGATGCAAAGGTCGTGCAATGTTGGAAAAACCCTTTACAAACTTCCTGTAGTACGTGCAGAGCCCCAGGAAACTTCGCAGCTGATGGATGTTTTCGGGACGATTCCAACTCTTGACCGCGGATACCTTTTCTGGATCGGTTTGTACACCCTCAAAAAAGATGATGTGACCAAGGTAGTTCACTTCCCGGCGGAACAAATTACATTTGGACGGGCTTAACTTCAGATTGGCTTCCTTAAGCTTTTGCAGCACCTTCCTAAGATTTGCCAGATGTTCTTCGAAACTGCGTCCCACGATGATGATATCGTCTAAGTAGACCAGACAGGATTCGTAGGAAAGTCCTCTTAACACTGTCTCCATAAGACGCTCGAACGTAGCTGGTGCATTGCAGAGGCCGAAGGGCATCACTTTAAACTGCCATAAGCCTTGTCCAGTTGTAAACGCTGTCTTCTCTCGGTCATCAGGGTGTATCTCAACCTGCCAGTAGCCGCTCTTCAAGTCCAGAGTAGAAAACCACTTGTGTCCGGAAGGAGTGTCCAAGGTGTCGTCTATCCGTGGAAGAGGGTAACTGTCTTTCTTGTAGATTTCATTCAGCCGCCGGTAATCGACACAAAATCTGGTGGAGCCATCTTTCTTTCGGACCAAGACGATGGGAGAGGCCCAAGGACTGGACGAGGGTTCGATGACATCATTCTCCTGCATCTCTTTCAGGAGGGTCTCAACCTCTTCCTTCTTGGCGAACGGTAGTCGTCTTGGATGCTGTTTAATAGGGGGGTGTTCTCCAGTGTAGATCCTATGCTGCGTTAAATTCGTACGGCCAACATCCTCCGATGTAGATGAAAACAGATGCTTGAAATCGTCCACCAATTGTTCCGCAGCAGTTCTTTGATCTTTCGACAATGGCGCACTCCCAATTAACTTCGATTTCAAGGACTCAGAAGACACAGTCTCGGGGGAATTGATTCTTCTAATGATGCAGTTTACTGGAGTACAAGTTGCCAACACTTCACCTTTCCGGATATTCCTTGGCCTTTCACTCACGTTGACGACTCGCACAGGAATTACATCTTTAGAAAGGTCCACAAGCGTAGATGCTACCAGCACTCCTTTTGGGTTATTGCTTAAGTTGGGGGATTCAATGAGTCCAATTCGAAAACTATTGCTTTCTTCAATGGAGCCGGGTATTAATGATTCTGACCTTGAGGGAATCGATAAATCTGTTTGGGCTATTATTTGATGAGCGGATTTTACATCACTTTCTGCGGGGAAAACGGCTATGTCTTCTCTCATCGAGTGCAGCTCATTAGTCTTGAAGTCGAGGTTGAAGTCATACTTCTTTAAAAAGTCCAATCCGAGAATGAAGGGGTCTGTGATAGCAGCAACGAATGCCGTATGATGGTAAGTGGCATTTCCAAACACAATTTCTAGGTTCACTTTACCTTCAATCTCGATCTTGTCGCCTGTCACAGTTTGGAGGGTAACGCAGGGCGGCGTCCATAGAATGTTGAGTCCAAATTGACGAGCCACATCTGTTCTAAGGATTGTAACATTGGCTCCAGTGTCAATAATCAGTTCGCAGGGAAACCCGTTTACATATGCGTAAACAAACAGTCCATTACTGCCGCCACTCGTCGATGAAATCTGGAAAACTTTAGGATGGGGCTCATTCCAATTTGGCGACCTCCGCCCCGCGAGATTGCCATGGCTTAGTTTTCCTAGACCTGAGAGGGAGAGGCGCTCTTCCCTCCGGTTTCTTGGCGAGCTTCACAGTTTCTTCGCAAGTGACCCTCGCCGCCACATTTCCAGCACTTAAGTGGTTGTCGATTTTGGTCCTTGGGAGCCGAAATCCTTTTGAGGGTTCCTGCAATTTTTTTTATTTGCTTTTCCAGTTCAGCAAAGCGTGATGAAACCGGATCAGGCTCATCAGTTTTCACGCCACGGATTGAATGGCGATCCTTGCGGGTTGCTTGCTGGGCGGCCTCCAACTTCATTGCATACACAACAGCAGAATTCAGGTCTTTGACATCCGCCATCCGTAGAGCTTTCTGGATTTCCGGATCTCGAACACCGTCGATGTAGTAGTTGAGTGCCAGGTTGTCTCGAACATCCGCAGGACAGTCGCAAAAAGCAAGATGAGACAGTCTCTCGACGTCCGCCGCTAGCTGTTGCAGGGTTTCCCCGGTTTTCTGGAAACGGGACAACTGGAGTCGGCTGAAATCTTTCTGGCACTTCTCACCGAAGCGAAGCTCCAACGCAGATGTGAGGGCTGCGAAATCCAGGCGCTGGCTGTCCGGAAGGGTCTGGAGAATGTCCGCTGCGTCACCTCTCAGGGATGCTGCAAGATGACAGGCCTTGGTAGCAGAGTCCCATCCGTTCGCTTCCGCCACTATCATGAATTGAGTTTTGTAAACCTGCCACGAAGTTTTCCCATCAAATGTGGCAAGTTTAATGGACGGTCGAGCAACCGATGTGGGAGCGCCAAACTGTACAGAGCTGCTTTCCGCGGTCGCCAATTTCCTTTCCACGTCCTTAAAGATTTCTTCTTTAAATAGATGAAATCTTCTATCTTCTTCTTCGAATTTATTTTCTACAGCATTGAATCGGCTTTCAACGGTATCAAATTTTTCTTCAATAGCATCAACTCGATGCTCTATGTCATTAAATTTATTTTCCATCACAGTCTTTACCGAAATAAGGTCGTTTTTAATTTCTTCTTGGTTAGACGTTAAGTCCTTTTTCAGCACCGTTAAATCGCTTTTTAACTGGTCTTGATTTGCCAACATACTTGCAGTCAGATCACTTTTTAATTGTTCTTGATTAGCCGCCATATCATTTTTTAATTGTTCTTGATTAGCCGCCAAACTTTCGGTCAAGTCACTTTTCACAGCATTAATTGCTGCCAGAAGTTGTTTTAATTGGTCATCCATTGCGCGAGTAATCACCATAAAAACAAAGTCTATAAATTCAAACAGTCTTTATGAGAAAAATGTCCAAAGTCACACTTACTCCAAGAAAGTCCAGAAGAAGCCCCACGTTGGGCGCCAATTGTAACGGATCCGGCGCGACTTCCACTTTCTTGAAATGAAGACACAGTTCTTGATTAAAAATACAGGAAATTTATTTACACAATGTACAGGAAAGATCGTCAACAACTGCTAAATTATTCATCAGCAATTAAGCAATTATCACACAACACCGTAAACTCAACGTTTACACACGTATTTACTTCCAAATACGAAAACAACACAGCGAAATGCCTCGCAATAAACAGAGCAAGTACGCTCCTCAGTTGGAAATCTCAATCGAAACTCCACTTTTTATCACGCAGGACGCCTTTATAAACATCGAAGAAGTTTCCACAACATTCTTTCTGCTTCCCGAAATGCGTAGACCGTTATCAAATTTTATCAATGAAAAGAAAAGGAAATAGGGGGTCGTATACTTTAGCGGAATGAAAAGGGGTTGTATATTCATTACGGGAAACTATTTATAGGTTACGTTACTACAATAATTACTATTTACAGAATTTGTAACAATATAATAAAATAAGATGTTTGTGTGTGTGTAGCGCGCATCCCGGGAAAACGATAAGGCCTAGAAAGATGAAATTTGGTATACAGGTGTAGTTTTTGCTGAAGTTGTGCACCTCGGGCTTCGATTTTTGATATTTTAATTAGAAAAAAAGTTATATAATGTTTTATGTGATTTTTAGCACTTTTTAGTACTTTTAACCTCACAGACCCCGAACCAATCGCGCCAGACGAATATTTTTTGTACTATAGGGTCAGAAATTAAATTTTAAATACGATGAACAAAAAATTTTGAATATAGGGCAATTTTTGTATTTTTTATAAATTTTTGAAAAAACCTTTATTTTGCTTTTTTTTTTTTTTTGGTTTTTATATTTTTCTAATATCATCCTGCGAGAAGTATCAAAGCCTCATTTCTAAAATTTAAGTTGGTAATAGTAAAAACATTTCGCCCTCTTCAGAAGAAAAAAGTTCTTAAAAATACGCAATAGTTTTTTTTTTTAACAATTTTTTTAATGCTGAACACATCACGTCTTTCCACGCATCAGTCGAAAAAAGCGTTCTTCAATCATCTATGGCTCTGACGTCACTACTTGGATTTCGATTCGATATTTACGACGGAATCTTAATCGCAAACAATGTTAATCTTTTTTTTTACTATATAGCTTACTTCTAATTTTATGACGTGATGACCACGTGTTTTTTCGGCAGCGCTTGCTTTTTTTTTTCTTTCCCCCTTTTTTTTTGTTTTATTTAGGGATTGCATTTATTTCTTTTTTCATTCTCTCTCCCCCCCCCCAAGCTGGACGTTTTGTTGTATCTATATTACGTTACATTTTATAGTTGTGCGCATTTAAGTCACTAAAAACAGCGAGATTTTTTTTTCTTTGTCACTTACTTTACTTTGTTACTTTCGGCACAGCACGGGGAATTTTGGAGATAACTTTTTTTTTTTGCTCTACTTAGATAAAAAAGCGGTTTTTTGAGTGATCTTTGTTTTTATTAGGAAATGAGCTGGGAGGTCAAAATAAATAGAGATGGATAAGAAATTTTAGCGATAGATCGTAAAGGTAGATAGCCGCCGAAGGCGTCAATCTTGGCGTAAAAATGTGAATGGAACAAAAAAAGATAGAGATGGATTGATTAATACTGCTACCAAATTTATTTAAACAGCCGCAAAAGGCGGCAAACTTGAATTAAAATGGTAAATGACAAGTTAGCCAAGCAGCCGCCGCAGGTGGCTGCTTGCATAGAGAGGTGAATGGCGTAAGAAGGCGAACCAGCTGGTCGCCGCAGGCGGCTAGTTCTTTAATAAAATTAAATGGTTGATTTAAAAAAATGTCTCAAAGAAATCAATCTTTTTTCCTTTTTTTTTTATTTTGAACTTTCGGGTCAATTTCTTTTATACCTCTGTTCAGATAACATTTTACGATTTCTGTGATTTAAAAAAAATGTTATTTAACGAAATGCATTTCAGAAAATAAAATTGCGTAGCACAATTTGTAAATGTTCCCATTTACTGAAAAAAAAATATTTTAGCAATTGTGAAGCGCATGACAATCATTTCAATGGCTGCTGATATCAACACTTCATTCATTCTTGATTTCGGAAATTATAAATTTTACAGCTGAATAATTGCGAGGTTTTTTTTTCTTTAAACTCAACCAGCAAATTGATCAAGTTCTCCCTTGCATTATCTTCGCAAGTACCTTACCATTCAAATTATGCTGGACACATTGAATTCGAAATTCCAGAAATGCCAGCTTCCATTGCACAATAAAATCTTACCAAGTCAGACGCATTGGAATTGCAAGCATTTTTTTTTTTTTTTTGAACCGATAGTCGTCACGTACGTGAGTAAGTTCTATTTTTAAAACATTTAGGTAGCTACATAGAATACAAAAATATGGTTATTATTCGGTTTTTGGTGAATGTTTAAACTTCAACTTAATGTTATGCACAAATGTTTAGCCTCGCTTGAACAACCACGCTCACTGAAATCGACTATTCAGTCGATCCTGCCATTTCAACGAAAACCGCAGATTTATCAGTAAACGCATTCAAAAATCTTCCCTTTCACAGTACCTCTAAACAAGCGTAAAAAGTAAATCTTGTTAAACCAAAATATTTTGAAGCAACTTTGAGTTCCGAAATTTACTTCTATTTCAATATGTGACTTGGATAGTCTCAAGTTGCCCCCCCCCCCCCATTAAATAAAACAGTTACATACAAATTGTATTTTGTACTGTAAGGTAATTTATTCAAATTACCTTACAGTACAAAATGCATTGCAATAATGTGATTTTTCGGGGATCACATTTATCGGGGGTTCATTTTCCCTGCGATACACTGTTACAGTCCCAGAACATTAAATCAAATTAATAGAGGTCTACACAATTCAGATATGGGGAAGTTGGGGTATTTGGCTTTTATAGTTCAAGATTGATAAAAAAAAAAAACAGGCATAACATAGAAAAACCCACTTTACTTTTTCTACACAGAAAACTGATGAACATAAGGTGAACACTGAGAAATTATAACTCTGCAGAATTTTTCTCTCAACTTTTGAAGACCTCTGTGCAAGACGGTGACAGTTTCACGTTTTGACGGTTTTGTGTTTTACATAGAAAAATTAAAAAGAAATGTTATCTTTCATTTTGTACAAGTACGAGATATCTCAATCCAACATTCTACAAGGCATTTAAGGAAAGTATCTGTAGCCAGCTACATTTCAGAGGAACTAGATAGCTCCTTAATAACTCAACTATTGTTTTGAAACTAAAGTGTTTTTTTATCATAGGAGTCGCATTGCTTTCTTATTCTACTAAAATTATTTGGATTTTTGTATGTTTTCGGAGAAAAAAAGGGGCAGCTCTAATGCATACAATTCATTACGCATAGGTAGCATTATATTCTTTAAAAGGTTGCAGTTGAATTTGGTTTTATAGAGGCAAATTCTAACATAATATAAAGACAATCATAAAAAGAGAATTTTTTTCGGGGGGGGGGGGGGAATTCTGAAAGTTTAAATGGGGATTCACCAAGATTTTATTTGTAAACTGCCGAATATACGTATAATAGGGTTATGACGCCTGTGGCAGAAATCAATATACTCAAAAAATAATTATTTTGTTCAATTCCAAAAAAAGTTCCGCACCAATGGCATTGAAAATTCTTAAGCTTGAGTGCTTTCAGCAGTCAAAATATACTAGTTTAAATACATTTTACATTCAAATATGTATGTTTCGCCTTTCTGGAACAGTTTTGCAATTCATTTTGTCTCCTTAGCAAAAACATTCGTCCGTAATATGTCGACAATGGATTTGTCAATACAAGTTAAAACTAGTTCATGGCTCAAGAGCAATTGAATTTCAAAATTTTACCCTTCCAAAACAAACTTCTGTCATGCATTTGAAGTGAAAGCACGCAGTGTTGACTGTGATATCTTCCATTTAAGAACAAAGAAGTATGGAATGAGATCATAGAAAGCACGAGGATTTTATTTTACATTGTAAATGAAAAAAAAAATAGCACACACCTGTTTAAGGGAAATCGAATGTTGTGCATAGAAAAATATAAAACCAAGTCGCCAAAAAGTCTCACTCATAATAATACAAGATTTTATGAACAGACATTTCTAATACACTTCTTTTCGGACATAAACCGAAAATTTCAACTATGTTTTAGTGCAAAAAAAAAAGTTTTCACCAAGTGTATTATCAGCCCTTTCCCCCCACCCCCCCCCCCCAATTTTACCTAAGCAACAGTTTGTTACAAGAGTTTTTAAAAAATGATGTCATTTGAATAAAACCTTAAATAATTATGTTACAGGACTAATATCAACGCGCAAAAAGGATGGAATGTAAACTTTCAAAATTCCTAATGCTTAAGTTCCAGGTTTGCCTCTATTGTTCAAAATTTGTGTATTTTTTGCATCTCTAATTGGTATTGGTTTTTCCATGGGGCAGTCTGAACTGAAAATCATCAGTCGCTTCGCCGAGACTCCACGCTGGCAAGTATCTCAGATGACATCAAGGGATGTGAGATTTCTTCTCTGGGTTATCCCTAATTCTCTCATGTAGTTTAAATAATGACTATCAATACATTTTATCAAAGAAAACACTATTTTATTATAGATTATAGTGTTTTAGTGGCTACAGCATCGTATATTTAGTGCACTAAACTTCAAATGAGTTGGTGCGGGAAGTGTTTCTCGGATACAACAGCAACAAGGTTTTCCCAATCAGGATACAAAACTTCAATTGCAACCACAGGACATAAAAAAATGCAAAACCTTTTTGAATCGTAATCCTAATGTACATACTTTTGTAAAAATGATCAAAGTTCTTGCTAAGATATGAGTAGTAAATTGAGACAACATATATAAAAGCACCAAAAAATGCGAACAAGAGTTAAAAAGTCAGCAAACAGCCTTTTCGAGGCTCCCCAGGTGAGCATGAAAAGAGAGGTGCACGAAAGAACGAATACGTTTCCGTCTAGCAAATAGCAGTAGTGATATTAAATTAGGAGGGACAAGAAGCAGACCACAGTTGGGCAAATTTTAATTGCATTGACAATTAAAGATTAACAATTGAATAATTGGTAAACGTAACCACAACTAACAATTGATCAATTATAATTGTGTAAAATTACAATTAACAATTAATTAATTGTAGTTTACTACAATTAACAATTGTCAATTGTTCTGTGAATTTTATTTAAGACTAACTCTTAAAATAAATACTGGTTTTGTATAATATATTCTACAGGCGACAGGTCTACCTGGGACGTGAACGGGTACCATACTATCGAACTATTTAAATACACATGTTAGCAACAAATAAAATATCAATGCACAACAGTAACTTTCTTACGAGCAATAAATTATTTACTGCAGCATATGACTTTTCTCAAAAAATCTTATGGTTCCAGCAAAATTTCCCCAAGGTATATTTCAATTAAAAATTCAAAAATATATTTTCCCCAGCACTAGTAAAAGTCCAAAGAACATCTGAGGGAAATTACAAAAATGCATCTTAATTACACGGTTTAAAAAAAAAAAAATTAAAACAGAGCGGTCTCTGAGATCTTATGTCCCCTGTTATGTCCTTTCTCACCTCCTCTGTTACGAGTTACACTATATAAAACAATGATTTGCAAACTTTAAACAATTAAAACACAAACATTCACGTATGAAAAAAACTTGCCAAGACGAGAATATTTCACGCGGCGAGCGAACATATAGAGCGAAACAGATAGAGCGAAAAATTGAAATGTGGATAAAAGAATCTGTGCAGGAGGGTGCATAAGTTGTCTTTTGAACCAACTATTACGCATGCAAAAACTTTCTCAGTCTCAACTAATTTCTTCCCATGCCTCAAACCAGCCAAAATCGATTTTCATTTGAATTTTTAGTTAAAAATTAAATCTGAATAATAAGTTAGATTCATTTCTCAAGGGTAGATGTAGAGACTGAGGAAGAAAAAAATATTGTAGTGGAGCAAGGACAAATATTCATTTTAAAGTAAGAAATAACATGAAAAAAGCACAAATTGCAGATTACTGCAGATGTTTCGGCGTTACAAGGAACGCCTTTTTCAATGCAAAATAGTAATGATTGTGCTTTTACTCCACTATCAAATGAATGAACGAGTAAAACAGTTTGACTGAGTGGGGGTTTTGACTGGGGAGGGGAGATGAGGATCTGCTTTCGTCATTAAAATAAAAAGAAAACAAGAGAAACATTCTATTTCGGTTTTTCGTCGAAATGCTTTGTTTGAAGGACATTGCTCATTAGGTAAAATGAAAAATTTCGTAAAGCATCAAAAATAAAACATTCAAGAATAAAAATAGGAAATTTTTAAAGAAAATTAAATTAGTAACAATGCAAGTCACCGAGTTGAATGTCCCATCTTTTGAGAGCTTGAAGCATGATAGACCAGTCTTAATAACGGTTTCTAAAGTGCTAAAATATCATTAATTTGTGCAGTCCGAAATTAAAATGACGCTACTAAGTAAGCCAACAACTGCTAAAATTGCTGAAGTGTTGGCTCAAAAAAATAAGATTTAATATGGAATAAAATATCTATTGCTCATATATATATATATATCACAAGAGATTTAAAACGTCAAAAAAATATATATATGATAACTATTGAAATATTTTAAAGCTCTACTAAGACGAAGAAGTAAAAAAACAGAAATCATGAATTATTAAAATGAAACAATTTCTTGTTTGCTTGATATCGCATATTGTTGTAAGTTCCCAAATTTTACATAGACTATGGATAGACCAAATGCTGAACGGCTGCTCAGAGAAGATCAAAGACTAGAGATTGATATTGTAGAAATGGACGTAATGGAGATCATACGGAAGCATACAAAGGAAAACATTAAATACGAAAGCATTAAATATAAAATATTAATGAATAACGCTTATGGCCTGAAGTTGACGCTCAGTCACAAGTAACACAGCTTCAAAACTTAAATGTAGACAGATATGCGTATTGAGCTACTTAGTCCTTCCTCTACATCTTCTGCATTGTACATGGACATATATGTAATTATGGTGTCGCATATCAATCACAATATCGCTTACATTTCCCTACCTTATCAATTGAATGTGAAAGATTCGGAAATTCAAACAGGCAGCTCTTTCGATTGTTAGTGTATCCAAGAGTGGATTGAGGGGGGGGGGATTTTGCCAGACAGGTCATGACACCCCTCTTTGTTAAAGTGACCACAGATAGGGATCATATTTTGAGCATTAACCTTTCCAAAACCAGAAACAGTTACCTCCTTGGGTATGGTACAATGACATTGGAATTTCATATGAAGAAAACACGTCGCAGGTAAAAAATCTAATAAAATTCGTTGTAAGTATAAAAAGTCTCGAAATTCAGCTGTGGACTCAAATCTGTTGTTTCAATCTATGTTAACACGATTGCGTTTCCATGGGACACAACGCAAAGTGAAATACGACAAACCGCACCAGTTACGCAATCTCACTTGGTACGAGTTTTATGTCAAGAAAGAACATTTAATTTCGATCTCAAATCAATAATTGGTACTTTTCATTCCCCTAAATTTTTAGGATGAGCCACTATTATAGCTGGAGAATGATATTAACAGCTAAAATATATTAAACGAAGACCGAAAAAAGGCAGGTCAAAGCCACCGAGCAGAAGAAGCTGCAGACCTTCGTAGCGCTTTCTGGTCTGGAGATACAAAACCAAATCTCTCAAATATGCGTACCGGTTGGAAGGTAAATAATATATTTACAAGAAAATAGTAATTGACAAAGTGACTACTTTAATTACAGTAAACTTGACGTTTTCTTTCTGTTGGGGAGCTGATGGTAAGCCATAGTTCCAGCTTTGTCCCACATTGGATTGAAGATTGTGTGCAGTGCAAATCCTTTGAATTATATGTTTGGAATTTACTGGTGTTACTAGAAATTCGACAAGAAATTTGGAGTATCAATCGCTTTTAATACTGTTTATAAAAGTAATAAAACTTGTACTTAGTATTGGGCATTGTAAGAAGTATTTTAGTGGAAAGAAACCATCCATTTCAGCTAATTACATTCATCCTTTCCACGCTATATCACATCATAAAAAAAATAAATGTTGATTCCAGTTTCTAAGTTTTCAAGATGAAATTAAATGTACACGTGAATCGGCTCCCTAAAAAATTAGTCTTCAAAATCAATCGATACTAATTTCTTGTCGAGCTAAAAAGTGCTTAACTTTTTTGGATCTTTTATCATGGGTTTCCTGTAAAATTAAACAATTACAACTGGTTTTTATTTTGCCAATTTTTTAAGCATTAAACGTTGAAGAATGCAGTATTGTTTAATTAAAATGTAAAAAGCTATTATGATCAAAAATTTTACCACTTAGTAATATCAGTTACCGGAAACAGCACATTAATATCATTCATCACTTTAATAATGCTTGCTGCATCGCTAGTAGCCTATCATACTTTAAGAACAATCAGCACAAACAATCGGAACAATCATTTAAAAATAAGTTTTCAGATTCTGGTTTCTACAGTACACAAAAAATATTTCATAATGGTAAGTACCATTCTAAAATAATTATTATGTATTTTAAGCGACTATATTTCTATGATAATATAGTTTAATGTTCTTTATTTGCACCAAGCGCAAATCGTATGTTTTCACTAAACGTAAAAAGTTGTCAAAAATTAAACCTGTCTGCTATAATGTTGGGATAAAAGTCGCCGGTTTTTTAGAATTGCATACTGGGGATAAAATTATCTCAATTTCAAATGAAAATCGAGCAATTGCTTAAGAACTGATCATATGGTATCAAGAAGGACTAGTTTCTGCGTCCGGTTTTGCCCATGACAGGCGATATTTTTAGTAGAACAAAGCTGTAATATTTCATCACAACACAAATTAAAAATCCCACGTAGTTACTTGTTTCGGAATTGAAGAGCTTGAATCAAGTTTCACGTAGTGATCACATGTACGCGCGTATCAGTAACCAGTGAGACGGGTTTCTATTTTAATACGAAAACCTATAAGGTAATATTTAAATAAAATAGTATTTAAAATACAAAACTTATTCTTAAATGTAAAGATTCGTTTCAATTTACGATTTCAAACTAAGCAGAGCACATTATATCTTAAAATAAAAATAACACGCTTACTTTGAAATCCTTTTGTCTTCACATCTTCAGCAATGTGCCGTATTGTTGAATCAGTCCAAACGCTTTTAATTTTAAACACCACAGACAACCAACTTGAAGCGTCACTAAGCACACTACAAAAATCATCAAATACTTCCTGTCTTCTTTGAGTGAAATTGCTTACTTCGGGCTCCCCTACACATATTTGTGACAGAAAAGTTGATAAAAATACAAGAAACGTTACAAACTTCATGCTGAAGACTTATAAATAAGATTTTTTATTCTTGGTAGATTTGACTACGTAGACGGAGACATTTTCTTAAAATAAAAATTGAGATTTAAAACCAAATAACGGCACAAACAGCATGTTAACTAAAAAGTGATATCATGCATTTTCTGCGCATGCACTTCATTTCATGAGTCAAAATATTGATTCCTCTTCTTCTTCAAAACGCTTTTATTCTCTTAAATAAATAGTGCAATCAAAACTTATATTTCTGAGCAATCTCACTGCACCGTTTTTTTTTTTTTTTTTTTTCAGCGCTTTGAGGGATAGTTTAATTTATTTTACATATTGCTTTGAATGATTTGGCATGTACAGCATTCAACATAATGCTAACTGCAACAAATTTTTCAACTATAACTTATTATGTGTAGAAATGATAAATTCAACAAATTTCCGCTGTTGAACAAAGAACAGGTCGATGAAGAATGTTTGAATGACATTATTGATGCAGAGAGGTACCGATACTACGCGTTTCGTACTCGATACGCATGCCCAATACCTTCAGTAAAATACGTATTTAGTATTTCTTCGAAGGTCTCCATGTCCGAGCTGTCAGAAGTACTAGGTCCGACAGCAACTTGCGCGCAGTAAAGGAGGTCGCGGGTTCAACTCCACCATCTATCTGAGCGTATTTTGTGTCTCTTTGTGATGTAAGTGTTTCCTGTGTTGTCTTGTAAGGAATTAATAAATTATCATCTTATGCAACAGAGACAATCAAATAGTTCGCAATCTTCTTAAAATAACATGAGCGGTAGCTAATAATGTAATGTAATATTTCTTTGGCATGAGTCCTTGACGGCACAGTGGACGTGTCTTTTGGCATGTTTTGTGCAGTACAGGCTGCGATAGTAAGTTCATACCTTAAGGGAGACGAAACGCGTAGTTCAAGGTCCTCATCGAAAACCTAAACATGAAGCTCCATACTTTATATATTTATTCGGTATCGAAAACCGTGTGTTTAAAAAACTGGTTCAGTCTTTCAAACAAATATTTCTTCACCATTTTTAAATCATTCCATTTCGAAGCGTGGAACTATCTTTCATAAATATTCCCTGCACCGTGTCAACAGATTTGCTGGAATAACATGCTCATCCATGCTCATCTTTAGTAGCAGAATGGTTAATTTTCAAAGCTGAGTGTTATACCTGCGCTAAAGAAGAGCTGCCTCAAGCCTAAGAGACTGACGAATTAATCATTATTTGTATCCTGCTAAGCTGAATAATATTTTAGGCTTGTAATTGTAATGAGATAATACAATTATACTTGCAATAGAACTAAGTTCAATATGAACGTTACGTGCTTCCGTTTGAGACTAATAATTTATAATAAAAATTTAAAATCATCGTTAATAGTTTGTAATGGAAAGATAATTATAATCAATTTCAATTTGCTTATTTGCTCTTCTACAGGCTGTACTCGAGGGCAAAGTCCGTGATAATTCATTAAAAAGAATCGGCTCCAAACTCTCGAATACGGTTATTTAATCTTGATACTTGTCTCTCATAACTAGTTTCTGAAAACGAACTAAGAATATTGCATGTAACTTTTTTGGGGGTCGTTGTTATGAAAGAATCAATACTGCGGCATTCGATACCATATGATTTGAATGATGCTTGATTTCCAAATACTTAGGCGATTCTACTTTGATAAAACCGGATTTAAATAGCTGTTTTGAACAGGTGGACAAAAAAATTAGTGTGTGGTTTGGCAATTAGTCGAATAAACAACTGAAACATTAATCATGTTAGTCTACTGCATCCTTAATTAAAACTTAGTTATTAATGGATAATTTCGAAATGTGTGCTTATATGCTTACAGTTTAACGGAAAAGCAACCTGTGTTACAGATGGTTCTAAATGATACAAATTGACAGAAGGTGATTGTTAACGAAGAAAATTCTGTAGCTACAACCATGTGACCTTAAAGTAAATTGAGGTTCTTATGACTAGGGAGCCGAAGCATCCGCCATTTTGAATAAAAATCATCGTGTGCTCTTGATCCACTAGGGATAGAACAAAAGCAAATATTTAAAAAAAAAGCAAACTTATTTCAACAACGTTTTAACGCACAAATTAGCAGACTACTGCATACATTTTTTTTTTTGGGTTTCGAGGAATCCCTTTTTCAATGCAAATTTTACCGAATGGTTTTGCATCCAAAAGCTCATTATTCATTAGCAGACAGCATTTGTAACCTATATGAATTTTCTCAAAAAGTTTTCTTGCTTACGAACATAAAGTTTAACTCCGCTAATTATTTTACCAAAATGCTACGTGCCTCGGAAATTAAACTCTCGGATCGAAAGTTCGAAAACCTTAGTGTAAAACTTAAGAAATTAAAAAAAAAACCGCACAATTTAATATCAAGTGTTTTCATTTTTTAAGCTGCATATTTTATATGAAAAATTAGCAGCTAATGTTGAGAAGATAATAAATTGACTACATATTTAATACTATTTAACATTATGATTTTTTTTGTTTCTTTTTACTGTCTTTTTTAAATGAGTTTGTAATAATAAATTTATATGTCTCATGACATAATGTAATGTGTCGTAAGATTTAAGGAAAATTTAACAACAAAAATATTGAAATTCAACATCTGATTGTATTCTCTTGCAATAAAATCACTTTGAATGTTCTGAAATTAGTAAAAACAATTTGAATTAATTTTGTACAATGGTAATATATGCATAAACTTTCATTCATTATGTTAAAAATTATAGTTTTTACCAATTACCGAACACTTAAATTCGCTTACAATTCGGCCGAACCGAATATTCTGTTCGTCTGCCGAATATGCAGTATACCAAATACTCACCAAATATTCGGTGCATCTCTACTTGCAATACATTATAAAATGTCAAATATCTTTAAAATGAAATTGGAAAATAATAGCTGTCATTCAGCTAT
Organism: Uloborus diversus; assembly: GCF_026930045.1. Lineage (NCBI taxonomy): Eukaryota > Metazoa > Arthropoda > Arachnida > Araneae > Uloboridae > Uloborus > Uloborus diversus. Next base: position 135,454,937 of record NC_072733.1, on the reverse strand, counting down.
AATAAATAAATTGCATAATAAGAAAAACGTGACTTGAAGTTATTGGAAAAAATCGTAGCCGAAGCGAAACATCTCCATCCCCGTATTTCTTCTCAGTTCTTTAAGAGTTTTCTTCGACATCTAGTTTGTTAACGTAGCTATCTCAGACATCCTTGATATGCTTCATTGACTGTACAAACATACTACCTGTTCAGAAAAAAAAGTAGATTGTTATTTTGCATCGTAAATTACTCAAAGAAACCTAGTTTTCTTAAATCTTTCCTATTTTGAATATATTTTTCTTGCAAACAATTTCAGCGTCTATTTATAAGTGAATTTATTTACAGAATTGTTTGCGTAATTTAAATACGTTTTTACATAAACAATCGTTTTAGCTAAAGATAGCTATGCTATTATAGTGAGACTTTTTGGGTTAGTTGTTTTTGACACAAATTTGTTCTTAACATTTTTGTTTACATTTTGTATTTAGAGAACTTTAATATCCGCTTACGTAGTGAGTTTAGGTAAAGTATTTTGCCACCATTTACTACATAATTTTAATAGTGAAATATGAAAGAATATGGGAAAATTGCTTACGAAGTATTAGAAGAAATTTCAAAAGTAAATTAGTTTTATAGTACTTTCAATAATTGTTATTCGAAAAATTGAACTAATGCAGTTTTTTTACGTTTTTCTTATAATACATTAATTAGTCCGCGTTCAGCCTCAGGTTTGATCACGGACATAAATGATTTCTTTTTAAGATACTAAAACATTACTTTCAACTTTACTTTTAAAACTTATTCGTTTTCTAGGTATTCATGTTTTTCATAGTATTTCATATTTCATTATCTTCGTAACATTTAGTTACGAAGTAAAATATCGCGAAAAAAAAATTAAATATTTATGTACATGATTATACTTTTAACCTTAACTGGTGAGGTGGGGTGTCTTACATTCTAGAAGAAATTAAATTTAATCGGTTTGTAATTTTTATACAAATCACTTTATATGTATATGTATTTCACTTACTGTACTGCTTCAGTTACATTTGTATAAATTAATAACGCCAAAATCATTGGAAAATTACCTTTCCTAATTTTTTAAATTTTGTAGATTGCACAAGGAATATAATGTTGGGGTTACATAAATCCCACCTCACTACTTACGTTACAAAAACATTACCTCACCAATTAATTAGTCTCTTTAACAGCTACAGTTATAATTCAAGTTCAATCAAGGTCTTAGCAACTAAAATGCAAAATGATTATCATTACTTTCAAAGCTAGTTACTTTTGAAAAACACTGCTTGATTAAGCATACTTTTCTTCCTATTTCATGTTTCAAAAGCTTTTTTTCTTGTAGACAATTTCAGCCATCTGTTACGCAGGGGTTAAGCTCTGCACTTTAAGGAATGATGATTGTGGTTATTCATAGGCTTGACAAATTCCTGAAAAATTCAACCGGGACATCGGAATGCTCCCCCCCCCCCCGTGTTGCTAGTATTCAAATGGGTACACACTCCTGGCTAATTTTTGGAGCGTTTTATAGGACAGTTTATTCTCAATGCTATGAATTAATGGTTACTAATTGTGAAACTAAAGCAGGGGTAGTAAAAAATGACATACGCAGATAAAATTGGAACATTTCACTTCCGAGATGTAAATATTTACAATTTATTTTAGTTAGAAAAAACACTTTGAACGAGGAGTAAAAAAATTGAACTAAAGAAACACTTTTCATTTAATAGGACTTTTTCATAGTCTTTTTTGGTTTTGATCTTGTTGTTAAATCCTCACAAGCTAATCCGGTATTAATTTTACAAGTCAATGGTACAAATGATAAAGTAATTATCCTAAATAATCCTTCACAGTTAATTAATTTTAGACATTTTTGGTAATTTATAGTCAAATTTAACTTTTTCCGGGACGTGATGTAAACCGGCTGGGACAAAGGGATTTTGTTTGAAAACCTGGCAAGCCTAGTTATGCATCACTAAGACAAAAAAGAAAAAGAAAAAAAAAGTTGAGTCAAAAATTACCAACACAATGTGCTTTCTAAGCTGACATACGGGTGGGTCCTGGTCGATGTCCGAAGATTTTGAATCAATTTATCAGTCAACGGATAACATGATATAGTGATGAATTCCTTTATAAATGGTTTCACCTTTAGAATAACAAATTTATTTTTAATTAAAATTGAGAAAATCAGATTTAAATAGTTTTGAAGTCAAATTTACTAAAAAAAAAAAACAAAGTGGTGAAAAGTCAACCGGCATAGCTTATAGTTACCCTAAACGACTAAATTTAATTTATGAAATTGAACGATACTGGCTAAATCGCTGAGTGGAACATGGGCAAAACTTTACACTTAAGATCTCCGAAACGCTGTCGCTTTTTATTTCTCATCAGTTTTGATTATCATATTATATAAAAAGTCTGGAGGAACCTGAATCTCGCGACATCTTGTGAGCACCATTTATGCAAATCAGACTTTTTCAAATATAATATCCGATTTTGTATTTTTTAAGTGCCAATTGTAATGATTTATTTTTAACATGATTAGATACAATCATAAAGTAAATTTGTAAAACTTTAAACTATCTATTGCTTCAAAAGATTTTATACTGAAATGCTATCAATTAACAACGCTGTCTCGTTTTTTATTTCACATCAGCTTGGATTATTATTTTACAGAATTAGTTCAGAGGCCTCCAAATTTTTTATCTCGTGACATCTTGCAAGCATTATTTGTGCTAATGAGACTTTTGCAAAGATAATATCTAATTCACTCTTTTCTAATAATCAATTTTAATGACGATAAAACGCAAGTCTGAAGCAAATTCAATTTTTTAAAATAATAAACTATTTACTGCTTCCATAGGCTTAATACAGAGATACAGTCATCTAACAACAATTTTTTATACCCTGAAAAAATGTCGTTGGAACGTAAATAGTAGGCAGGTAATAAAAAGTTGGAGAACGCGTTTGACATCCTGGATGGGTTGAACTCTTTTCAAAGAATGTCATGGCCGAGATGAGAAAAAAAAGACAGAAAATTGAGGCCTTCTAAGCTACTGGATAATAACTAAATTGCAAAGAATGAAAGAATCCCGTGTTAAGTTTTAGAAGTGAATAGCATAGTTACTTGCACGCAAGCTTAAGATAGGGCTGATATAAATCATCAATGCGTCTTCAATAATTTAAAATATATTTCATACTAGTTATTAAAATCACAGGCAGTCGTTCCTACCACTCACGCTTCAGTACATTTCCCAAGGAAATGAGTAGAAGACGCTTGTTAGATTACATCTTCGTAACACTAGATTTAGTATTTAATAAGCAATACGGTTTTTTAATAGCAGCAGTTCCAGAACATTCACACTACGCGTGCAGACTGAATTTATGTCAAATCCGATTCGTATTTTTAGGTCAGTTATTTGTAAGACATATGTTTCTCGTAAAAGAATATGAATTTAGTATAATTGTAATCTCTTAGATTCACAATGTTAAGCTACATGCTATAAAAGTTCTGTATATTGATTGCGTAACTTATCACATGATGAAACCATCCTTTGAACCCCTTTATCTTAAAAACTAAATGTTTGAATTTATTTTTAAAAAGTTACATTTAAACTTTGTTAAGATGTGTATGCTTCAGTATAAAGTTATTTATTGGTTTTCATCGTAACATTAGACACAAACCAAAACCGTTCCTAATTCAATAAATACAAAAATACAGCAGAAAATTAAATTTCTGCTTTACCAATTTGAGCCTTAAGTGAGGAGGTTGGGGGGGGGGGGGGCGATCTCTGAAAATTTTCGTAGAATGCTCTTTTTTATGTGTATTGTTTCAATTTTTTTTTCAAACGAAGTAAAACATTCACTCATAGAAAATCCGGCAGTTAAGCCGCACTTTTTTTTGTGGCTCTGTAAAAAATCCCATGGTGCACAAAAAATAAACTGAACCATGCTGTGATATTTAATGGTTGTCATACAACACGTGTTCTGGGACAAAAAAAAAACATATAACTAATATTTTCAAAGAATATGTTTTCTCAAGCACCACAGTGTAAGCATTGCGGCACGTCACCTGTATGTTCAGGGTAAGACGTCAACATATTATGTCTCAGTACTTTTTACCGTTCATCTTCAGTATTTTCAATACATGTTTTTATAAATAATCTGCTAGAAATGCTTTTGAATATTTCTAACACCTTATTAACTTTATAAACTTGTAAAGCGATTTCCTTAGATTTTTGAAAGAATCTAGAAACAAACTTGTATAGGAGTCAATTTTTCTATATTTTTACGTTTTAGTAAATGGAAATAGAGGGACAATGTTAAGCTTATATATATAACAAGCTCTCTGAAGTGTAGGTCAGAAAGGTGCTGTTCTCGCATTCCCAAATGCCAAGTTGTTGTCATGATGTTTTAAAAGAAGAAACGGTGTTTGAGGACGTTACATCTATTTGCATAAATATATTAAATGTAATCCTAAAAACAAATGTCTATGTTATTTAAAGTCATAGGGTCTGGTGGGGTAAAGTGGTCATAAAATCGTAGGTTTTCAACTTAGGTGGATAATAAATGCAACAAATTCTTTAAACACTTCAACTTTTTTTGTTGTTATTTTACATTGCATTATTAAAGAACACGGTACATTGAATTTTAGGAAGAAAAATATTGATTTTAGTAGTTTTATAGCACTTTCTTTTCCCTATGTTTTTATGACCACTTTACCCCATGGGGTGGGGGAAAGTGGTCATAGCATGGGGTAAAGTGGTCATAGTTAAAAATAGTAGCAAAACCATTATAAAGAACCCTAATACTTGTATATTTCAGTTGTTTTTATAATTACAAGTATATTCACGAGTACATGCGTGTGTACACGAATATATACGTGTCGTGTTATACACGAGTAAACACGTTCCTATAAGAGTAGATACATGTATACATCAGATACATGCATGCACGTGGCTTCTCAAGTATATACGTGTATATACGAGTATATAAGCATGTATACTTGAATACCTATAGGAGTGTATACGTGTCCACATGAGTACATACGTATCACATGTATATACGTGTCACGTGTATATACGAGTATATACGCGTATAAACGAACATCATATGCGCGCATGCACTTGTATCTCGAGAAAATACGTGCATACTTGAGTATATATGTGTAAGTAGACGTATATACGCATATATAAGTGTACATGCATACATATACGGGTATACTCGAGTTAATTCGTGGATGCATCCAGTGCGTCTTTGTACGTGTCTACTCACGTATATATAATATGGAAGCACAAGTATATACACATGTACACGTGTACACACGATTATATACCTGTATAGACGTATATACGTACATTAACGTGTATACCCCAGTACATATATGTATACACGAGAATATACGCTGATATACATGTCGGCCTACAGAGTGAATCTAAGCTCTTGGGCAAAAATCAAAGGGGTGTGAGAGGGGAGGATAGAAAGGTAAGAGGAAGAAAGATAAGAAGCAAAGAATCATAAGGAAGTTATAATCACTGACGGGCTGCATGCACACAAAGCCAAGGGGCAAAGCAGGGCACAAATTTGTTGCACAAAGATGATTTTACCTAACATTTTAGTTTTTAAGAAATATTTAGAGCAGTTGTTTAAAGTTACGGTCCGTAGCAGCTCTAATACACACATCGCAACAAAGGCGCAGCGACTGATGAAAGTTTTTCAAAAGTCTCGTTATTGTTAGAGAGGGATCTGTGAATGCGACGCACGATGTTTTTCAGCTAAAGGCCGTAAATTTCATCAATCGATTTAAAACTTTCTTAAGTACTAAAATGTTGTGTGAAATTGTATTTGTGTAATATATATATATATATATATATATATATATATATATATATATATATATATATATATATATATATATATATATATATATATAAATTTGTGACTTTTTTCGCATCCATCAATTTCTCACTTTGCGTGCATGTAGCGCTTCAGCATTGTGTTTGTGACCATATGTTCCTTATTAACTCTTACTTCTTCTCCTCCCCTCTAACACCTTTTATTAATTTGCTCAAGAATGTAAACTCAACCTGTACACTTTTATATCATATGCTTGTATGTAAGTGTCTACTCGAGTACGTACGCGTATATACGTGTCTACCTGAGTATATAAGTGTTCTTATATATAGAGTATAAGCGAGCATATACGTGTATAGTAGAATGTATAGCTGTGTGGATAAAAAATACTTTCAGATACCCATATATGTATTTATTGGCGCATTTATGTGAATACGTCTATGTACATGTCTACACGAGTATATATGCGTATTTATACGCATATACTCGTATATTTAACCCCGTTTACTGTAAAAACAATATATATTGAGTAAAATTAATATTTAATTTGTATCTGCCTTATACCTAAAGATTAAGTGACATTAGAAGAACACTATTCGTTAAGCCTAATATTATGACCACTTTACCCCATCTTACTTAAATTGTTCTAAAAAATTATCTAAAATAGATTCAGCTAACTGCTAATTAGTAAGAGTTCTTGAGAAATGTAGGAAGCTTCCTGGACAGTCAATCTGTTCGTAATTCTAACAAACAAAATGTCCCAAGGATGTTAAAATAGGTGTTTAGATTTTAAAATTCTCATGTTCACGCAAAATATTTTTTTTTACCAAATAAAATTTTTCCAGTTGTAAAATTTTGTATTCAAAATGTAGTTTCTAACTGCCTTACTCTAAAATAAAAGTTTCACATTCATTCGAACGTTTATTTCAAAGCTATAGCCATTTATTTGACGTATGACCACTTTACCCCATTGACCACTTTCCCCTACCAGACCCTATATCTTTTACAGCACCACATTCATTTCAAAATGATAACAAGAATTCTGCTATTTTAATATGTTTACGTGCCGTGTTATTCGAAGAACAGTTCAGTCTATTAAGTACATAGACTATAAATACAGGTATACCTCGTATAATACGGTTAATTCGTTCCGTGTAATATCGAAACCGTGTTATACGAAACTTTTTTATAAATTATTTTTTTACTTATTTTTTAACCTAATTAATCATGTACGCATCATAAACCGTGTCAATGTGTACCGTGTTGTATCAAAATAATGTTCCGTGTTATATCGAAGCCGTGTTATACGAGACCTTGAAATAATGTAAAATCAAGGAATGTGTACCGTGTTATATCGAAACCGAGTCATAAGGTGCAAATTTTATAATTGCTGAAATTTCGGATCTATAGAATATACAAACAAAAACTGGCTACCAGAACATACAAACACCCACTGATTTAAAAATAAGAGTTGTTATAAACAAAAAAGCTTAATTATTTTACATACCTCAAATTAAACTGTTATGCATAACAAGAAAAATTTTTAATCAACTCTCTTTATTTATTTTATTTATTTTATGTCATGTTTTGTTTCGACTAGATTTTTTATTTATCGTTTGCCAAATTTAGCTTATGTTAATCCAAATGGTATTTTCTTACAATGCATTGGAAACGAAATAATATTTTTATTTTTTTTTTTTTTTTGCTTTTAGAACACTGATGAGAAAAATAAAGTATGTATTTAAAAATTAAAAGTTAGTGTTATACGGGGAAAGAGCCGAAGACAAAATTTTTCGTAAAAGTTTCGTAAAAACAAAGTAAAAACTTATTTCAGTGATTATCATACATTTTTAACAGTATATTGAACAAAAACAAAAGTCCTTCTTTTAAAATTCGTGTTGCATCAAAACCGAGTAGTATTTAAAATCAAGTTTTGTACCGTGTAATATCGAAACCATGTTATAATAATCGCAAATTTGGTTCCGTGCAATATCGAAACCGTGTTGTAGATGTACCGTGTTATACGAGGGACGCCTGTACTGAATAATTCAAAATCGTGTTTGTAAACGTTAGGAATGGTAGAAAACGAAATATAAATCACTAGAGAAACGTAGGAATGTGCTTCCGGAAACCCCAACCTGTTGAGCTAGAGCTTTATCTCATGACCTCACAGTACTATCTGATCTCGCATGTTGGATCTTTTATTGAGTCTTTTTCTTGTTCCTAGATGGAAATAATCAACCAGTTCCCGTTGATTTGAGCTCAGACCTCGTCGTATGAATCGCCATCCAAGCTAAATCTGCCAAAGTTTTTAAAATTGTTTGTTTTTACCAGTGGATTCGCTTATATGCATTCTTAACGTCACAAAGCTTGCTAAAATGAGGATGTTGAAATATTGTGACACTGTGTTCACACTAATATTAACAATGTAAACTATCGCTTTATAGAGATTTTTTCAACCTTTTCTGTCATTTATTCCACTTGGTTGCCTTGTAACTTTTTAGGTTGGGGTTTCCGGTCATATATTCATCAAATATTCTGGTTTGTTTGTCTCAATTTTAATTATCTTTTAATAATTTCAAAACATCTTTAAGTAACTTTTTTAAAAACTGTGATACAAACAACCTACATAATAAAGATAATATCTACAGCTTAAAAAGCATTATGATATTTACAATCTTAGAATTCTTTTCAATATTTTGAATTGATCTTTTAATTACAGAGTAGACAAAGCTGAGTGTTAAAGTTTTTTTTTTTTTTTTGATTTATTGCTTCCTGTGACATTCAAGTTTTTGAAAAACTTCTTGAGAATAATATCAAAACTGAACACCGAGTCAATTATTATTTAAAGCAAGAACGTCTAAACGCTTCAGACGTTTAGTGCGTCAAACATAATAGCATCAAACTTTAGTTTTTATAACTTCTGAATTTAAAAGACAAATAAATAAGAATTGTTTATCTAATGTGATGGAAAATATGTCAAGCTTGGCTTTAGTATTTAATAAAAAAGGAAAGCAGACAGCACATAAAGAGTGGGAACATTTTTTCTACCATTCACTCAGAAAGATCGTCTGCGTCCAGGAGAATTTACTGATGCGTCTCTAATAATTCTTCATTTTCACTTTTTATTTTTGAGTCCCGTTGTTCATTAGCGCATATCGTCTAGATTCAATTCGAAGTTTTTCTGCTTTTTTAATTCTGCAATACTAAAAGCATCTTTTTAAATGACTTTTTTAGTTGGTGTTGGTTGACTTGAAAGATCATTTATGCAAATCTAAATTTCTGCGTAATATCCAAAATGTATCAATACCACTTTAGACAGGAGTATAGTTTATGTCAATTCACAAAAAAAGAGAATATCTTAACTTCATAGTCTCGGAAGTTTTTGAAGAAAAAAGTAAGTTTCAGGCATATTTTTGTTTTCCCTCAAAAAATCCATGGCCAAAATACATCCCTCCGAAGATGGCAATCCATTTCTCATTTGCGAATTTCGGCAATACATTGAAATTGCTTTATCTCTTGAATAGTGCACGATATATTGTTACGATTTTTTATGCAGAAGAAAATCATTTTCTGTCTAAGACAACTTCAGTGGCGGATGGGGCCGGCGGGCAGCCGGGCAAATGCCCGGTGGGCCACCTCGGTTTGGGCCGCATTAAATCTTTCAATTGAATAGTACAAAAAAAAAAGCTTTTTTTTTTTTTTTTTTTTTCATTTTTTCTTCCTTAAAAAAACTAGTGAAAAAAATCTGTCGCCTAGAAAATGCGAAATCAAACCACTTTGCGACATTGGAAAATCTAAAATAGGTTCACTCATTTTTGTAAACGGATTTCAAATCTTTGTAAAACTCTTAGGAAGACCCTTGCCTTCTTTTTTAAAAAAAAAACCGTCGACTCGTACATGACGAAAGCCTTCTTTTTCTTCCCTTGTGGACCGGCCCACCACGCACTCGGCAATCGAACGGAAACAGCTGTTTTTCATTCGAAGATGCAAAGAGAGAGGAATTTTTCCCGAGAGTGAAGCCGAAGGCTGAAGGGTCGAGATTGTTTCCTGGAATTCTTTTCAGTAATTTTTGCTTTAGGGTAACTGAGGATTATACCACACCTACCACTTCCTTTTTTGTGGCTTTATGTATAAAAGGGATTCGCGCGTTGAAACTTGTAGGCACTGGCAATCTATCTATTTATTTTTTCTCCAGCTTCGAGGCAACAGGACTGAAGAATGATGGAGTCTTTGTAACACGTTTTAGCTGTAATTAAAAATCCTTTTAAAGTTATAATGAAATTGAAATTCATTTTGCTGATTCAAACAAAGGATTTTGAAGAGCAAGTTTAGTTCGTAAAAAAATTTACTTATTTCTAAAACTTTTACTTTAGTTATCCATTACCGCTTTTAATTTGTAAAAATGTTTTGGAGACTTTTGTTATTTATACTATCATTTCCAGGGCCGGATTTACATTTTAGTTGAAAGCTATTGCTTATAACGAAAAGTTGTGTGAGTTGTCGTTCCTAAAAAAAAGTGGAAATACTTGAAAAAAATCAATTTCATTTTCAAATGCTTGAAATGATGCAAAAATATGGCTACAAGCCTTGAATTTTGAAATTTCTAACAAATTGGAGTTGATAAGGGGGAGGAGTGCCAAAATATGTTAAATTCAGTGTGTGCTTCAATGTATGTTCGTCAAAGTATGCTTCAATTTTATTTCTTACTAAGAGTATAAATTATGAATTGTTCAAATGGGCAGTATGTTACTCTCTTGCTACCTATTTTCTAAGTGTGTACCCTATTTCTTTTAAAGCAATTTGTAGATGGGTTGCAGGGGTGATTAAAAACTAGCTGTATCGAAAGTCCATGAGCGCAAGTAACAATGCATTATCCTTTATCCTCCCTCGCTCTTTCTCTCTGTCGAGTGCCTCATCGATGTGTCGACCCCTAAAAAAATTTTACTGTGTATTATCTCAACTTGCAAGAGTACATAATTTGAAAAAGTTTTGTTTGCCTACTTTTCCCTCGAATATTTTTGATTTCAATCTTCCTTTATATGGCTTCAAACTGCAGAATTTTACTATATATTTTTTTTCCAAAATTCCCTCTGGGGGAACCCCCAGAACCCCTAAATTGGGAGCCCTGCATCATTCTCTCGATGCTATTCCCCTTCTTAAGGGAAATCCAAAAAAGCAGGCAAACACACATTAAAAAAACACACACAAAAAAAGAAAGAAAAAAAAAAGAAAGGAAGGAAGAAAGAAAATAATGCATAACTTTATGTGTCTCAGGGGAAAAGACAAATATAGCGCAAAAAAAGTAATAATAGTCATTAATAAAAAAAAAACACTTTAGCATTTCCTCTTTCGCCACCGACAAAGTGGTCCGGATTACAAAAAGGGCCCCATACCTGCATAACTTAAGGACCCGTTAAGTCTAAATCCGACCCTGATCATAAATGTTTTAGAAATAGTAACAAAACTGGCTTTATATGCAAGTCTATGTAATTATTCTTCATTCCCTTTTTAATATGGGATCTTCCAAACCACTCCTCTTGTTAATATTACCAAAGATCGTCTACAAACTGCGTTTAAAAAAAAAAAAAACTTGTAAAAGTTTCCATAGGAGGGTGCCCCCACCTCTCTTTTCGCCAGCATCGTTCAAGATTGGCCGATTTTGATAAATAAGGTGTCATTCGTTTCGTAATTAAGACCCGGGTAGGCTATATTTTTGCAGACTTCAACAATAGGAAAATTTGATTTAGCCTTATACATCTTGATTTTAACCAATTTCATTCCTTTCTCTTTTTAGCACGGGTTTTAAATAAATATAACAAAAACTGTAACCATTCTACAGAAAAAACATCATTTGGTAAAGAACAATTTAGGTGTTATGATTATTACTATATTCTTATTAAGTAAGAGCGATCTTTCATAATCTAAGTTGTCTACAAGTTTTATGTAGTAACGCTAATTTAATTTATCTTTCATGTGTTTCAAACTAAGATGCTTGCTTGCGGGTATATAGTGCTAAAGCTATTGTATTATTCGTTTTTACCCGACTACGGCAAAGTCAAAAGAAAGGGTTATGATTTTAGCAGTCTATATATGTTTGTATTTACGGTTGTTTCACCGCAGCGCCAAAACTATTCATCTTATTTTGATAAATAAGGTGTCATTCGTTTTTAAATTGTAACCCGGCTAACATAGGCTACATTTGACACTTACAGTCCTGAATCTTTTAAAAATATCTTCGAACGATACGAAAATCAACCACGAAAGTTGGATGACTACACTAAAAAAAGGCAGAAGTTACTGGCTATTTCAGTGGAACGTTTCGGGATTTCGCAGGTTTTCATCCACTTCCTGAGAAAATCGAGGATATTTGTCAAACAGTTTCCTGAATTGCCGAAACCTACACGAATGCCGACTTTTCACTGCTGTGAAGAATATTTTTTCGCTACCAGTTTAAAGACTGACTGAGCTTGTTTATTAAGTGTGTCGGCTTTACTACGATTACTTTCTGTCTAGACTGACTAATGTATCGGTAAGAGCGAATTAGTCAAGGATCGCTTCAGCTTTGCTAGGAGTATGCTTAGTTCTCTTACTTGCAGTTCTGTCGTGTCTGCTTTAATGCTTCTGGAGCTCTGTTGGTGGAACGGCGAGGTTCTAATTAATTATTTAAAACCCACCTACCTCATTCTTCTCGAAGGTTCCCGAGACATGGCTGGCTTTAACAGAGGAGATTTTCCAATTCTTTAAAAAGTTTCAAGGACCGTTTCAGAAAGGTTACGGACTTTTGGCGGAACATTTTTCTGTTTTTCATCCGGCTACGGCGAAGCCAAAAGGAAGGGTTATAATTTCAGCAGTCTATGTATGTTTTTGTATTTACGTATTATCCACCATAGTGCCTAAACTATTCATCCGATTTTGATAAATAAAGTGTCAATCGATTCCCTATTATAGCCCGAGTAACATAGGCTATATTTTAACCGACTTCAAATGTAGCATGAGATGATTTATTTGCTTTAAAAAAAATTAGCAGTCTTTGTATTTGTGTATGTTCTACTGTAGCACCTAAACTATTTATCCGACTTTCATGAATAAAGTGTCAATTGATTCAGTATTACGACCCAAGTAACGTACGCTATCAATCGACTTCAACAATAGGAGGAGTTGATTTTACCTTGTAAAACTCGATTTTAAAGGATTTTTTTAGCGTGGGTTTTAAATAAATTTATTAATCACCCGACTAAGGGAAAAAAGGGTAAGAAACAAGTTTGGTGTTGATTACTATTATAGTCTTATTAAGTAAAATCAATCTTTTATTGTTTAAATTTTCTATCAGCTTCATGTAATAGCAATAAATTAAGTTTACCATTCTTGTATATCAAACTAAAATGCTTACCGTAAATTACTCACGCTATTATTTTTTGTCCATCTTAGATTAAAACGGAAAATATTTAAATAAAATAAAAGATTAAAAAACTGAATCCCGACTACGTCAAAAAAACCTAAAAGATAAGAAACAAGGTAGGTGCTGTTTAATATCATCGTCCTATTGAGTAAAACCAGTAATCTGATAGGTTAGATATTCCTATTTATTTAGTTCTATTGAAATCCTCTGTCACTTTCACATTAACCCATTAATGCCGGTTTCGAAAAAAAACAATAAACTGTGATAATTTTATTAGTATTTATTTATTTTATGTCTAGTAAGTGCATTATATACAATTTTTCCCGTTAAATTTTCTATTTTTATTTTTATGGTAGATTTTTCTACCAACCGGCGTTTGTATGGTGTGAGCACATTTTGTTTGCAAATTTTACATTTATTGTTTGATTGCAATAATTGCATTGATTACCACTTATAATTATTTATAATTGTAGAATATTACTTACACTTACATAAAAGAGTTTTCTTATTACAATTTCATTTATTTCAAAAGAAAAAAGAAATGTGTTCATTTTGTAAAATAAAATTTTATGAAATATGAACTTGAAAAAATCGATACTAAAAATGTAGTAAAATTTCGAATTGAATATATTTTTAACCGAATATTTATGCATCACAATCTTCTCGGAATAAATAGCGAATCTTCTTTTCAAAAAGTCTGGAACATTCGCCATTCTTTTACAGCACTTTGCAGAAATTGCCCCCCCCCCCCCCCCACCAAAAAAAAAGTTAACTTCCCTTTTTTTTTTTTTTTGCAACAATTTCTAATACCGTATTCTTCTACGGATCAAAAAGGTCTATCCGGTAGATGCACTTGCTATGTGTTTCAATAACTACGATATTGGAATAATAAAATTATTTTTCTCAAAAGCATCTCATTTACTGCCTGATTCACATCATGTCCTGAATACTTTATTGCTTGTAATTGCTACTGCAGTATTGCCGTTCCATTTTACAGCATCATCTTTATTGCAGCATTACCACATGCTGTTCTTGGTTGATTGTGTGTGTATTTCTTCATTTCATTTCTTGAACCCAATGGAACATACATTTGTATACTCTTTCAATGTATAAGTTGAAAGAATATCATTTAGCACAGGAACAAAAGTAAAAAATTGCCCATAATGGCATGCGTTTCCTCTGGTACTTAGGTTCTTATTATTTTTCCATACTATACCAATATACTATACAAATACTATACCAATACTAATATTTCATGCTATACCAATTCGTCTAGGTGACGCAATATGGTACCGAAAAAAATAAAAGTCTGTATTACGAGAATAACACCCGCAGCTTATATTCAAATCTAATCGAATTTCCTCTTATCAGCTTTTTGCGTCCATGACGTCCATAATAAATTAACAACACTACTAAAATACTTAAAAAATCTTTTAAAAATATCACTTATTTGTACAAATTTTAGATGAAACACTTCATACCGTAGTCGTGCGGTATAGTAGAACTGTAGTTGAGAACGCACGACAACGGCATTTGAATTGAATTATAATGTTATTAATGTGAAAGTGACAGAGGATTTCAATAGAGCTCAATAAATAGGAATATCTATCCTATCAAGTTACTAGTTTTACTCCATAGGACGATGATATTAAACAGCACCTACCTTGTTTCTTATCTTTTAGGTTGTTTTTTTTTTGCCGTAGTCGGGTTTCAGTTTTTTAATCTTTTATTTTTTTTGAGCTACAATTTCCGAGAGAGTGCTCCAAACCTCTTCTCCTCTACCATTATCAAAGACAAGTAGAATGCATCTTTAAGACTGCAAATTAGAAAATTTCTTGTTGCGGGCCCTAGAATCACTCCTCCACGTGAGCGCATTGAACTCCGTTTTTAGCACTACAATTGCAGAAAAAAATCCGCCGGACAACCCCCGAATCACCCTCCTCTGAACATTATTGGACATAATGTTTGCGTTTTGAACGTTTCAATTTCGAAAAACGGGCGTGGGGAGGGAGTCGCACCCGAGCGCATAATATTACGAAAGACAGTTAGAATGCATTTCTAAGATTAAAAATAAAGAAAAATTTCCTGGGATATGGAACCTCAAATTTCTCCTCACTCCAACATCATCAAAAAGATCGTCTAAAACTGTACTCTTAGAGCTACAAGTTCGAAAAATAGACAGGTGAGCGACACCGAACCTCTTCAATCCTAACATTACCAAAGATCATCTAAAATTCGTTTTCAAAACTAAAAATTTCGAAAAATTTACGGGGGAGAAACCCCCGGACCCCCTTTACTTCGGAGTTAATACTATGCTTAAGGTTTGTTCATATCGGCTTCCTTTTAAATCAGAAATCCTATACAGCCGCCGCAGAACAAACAGTACTTACAGAAATACCACTTTGAGGCGACGATTTTGCATACATTTGTTGAGAAAAAAAGGCTGTAACCTTCTCAATAATTTTTACTCTTATGATAAACTTATGTCGCCTAGTAAAAATTCTTTAAAAAATGTTCTGCTGTGAGCAATAAGATGCTTTACTGTGTGTCTGTAAATTCATCGGTTGACCGATAAGATAACTTTATTGCATAACTGTCCAGGACCTTCTAAGGCGCTAACAGCTGCCTGTAATAATAGTCTGTAGGGGGACAATGAACACGTAAAGGCAGGGCCACCTCCAGGGGTGGCGTAGAACCGTGGCTGCCAATTTTAATTTAGGGATGAACAAAGTAAAAAAAGAAAACCTTCTCAGTATTTAAAAAAATTTAAATAGAAGTAACAAAATACCAAGTGGAATTCCCGTGACAAAAAAATTTTCTCAACAAAATTTTGAAAGAAAATGCAACCCTTGAATATTAAACCTTTAAATATTATTTAGGAACATCCACGGTTCTTCATTATAATTTACCTAACTAAAGGCAGCTAAAATTTTTCGAGACATTCTGACAAATAAAAAAAAAAAAAAAAAAAAATCAAGCAAAAAAAGTATTCAGTACATTGTAAAAAACCTATGACAAATTTTAATTTGATACAATGAATGAATAGCTAGATAATAATGGAGGTTTCATAGGGGGCGCTGAAGCATGTTTTAAATAGAAAAAGAGTTAAAATGCAGTAAGGGAGATTTAAAACATTGTAACGTAATGAATACTAAGTGTTTGAATGTATAAAACGAAAGTAAAATAAAACTTTATTAAGATATTCTAGCTGGAGGATATTTAAAGTAAAATAAAGTTGGAAGAAGATCTGCTGTCCCTGAAAAGTACCACATCAGTCCAAAATGTTAAAAAATATTTTGACGAATCTCAATCTCTTTATTTTCAAACAAATTCAAACACCAGGTTGGAAATTGAAAATTTCACTACGAAAAAAACCAAAGAACTAAAATGATCTCGGAAAAGATATACTGGGGGGAGGTTTTCCCATAACATTTGTATGAATAATTTAATAAAAAGATAGGGACTTAGCAAAGAATGCGGAAGGGAGAGACATCCTCTAGCCTCACCCTTCATTTTACACCTCCAAGGTAGATTAGAAAGGTGCTTAAAACTTTTATTTTGAAAGAGTGCAGGGGAAGTTTCTAAATCGGAACCCAGTCCCATCTCATATCGCCTATCGTTATCAAAGATGGCCTACAATTCGTATTTAGGACTTCAAATTCGAAAAGCTTCCAGGATAGTGATCACCTAAATCCCCTGCAGAAGTGCCTCCACCCCATCTTTAAGGATCATTTAAAATTTCGTTTTTAGGACTACAATTAAGAAATTTTTCAGAGGTCATCGAATCTCTCCTCCCTCTTGTATCACCAAAGGTGGTGTGAAATTTCTTTTTTAGGGCTTCAATCCCGAAAAGATTTCTGAGAAAAGTCCCTGAACCCTTGGTAACATCAGCGAATATCATCTATGACTGCGTTTTAGAATTCAAATTTCGAAAAATTACGGAATGAAAGTCCCCGAACAGCTTCATCCACTAACATTACCGAAGATCGACAAAAACTGCGTTTTAAAAGCTAACTTAGAAAATTTTTTGTTCCCAACACGCTCGTCAGCATCACTAAAGGTCCTCTCAAATTTCATTTTATGGGTTTCAATTCCAAAATATGTCCCGAAAATTCCTTCCCCTCACGTCATTGAAAGTCGATGAAATAACGTTTTTTAAGCTTCAGTTTCCCAGAATTGTCAGTCCCCTTTACGTTATCAAAGAAAACCTACAATCCCTTTCTTTAGATTTCAATAACCAAAAAATTCCTGGAGAGCACCTTCGAGCCTCTTCTCTCCCAAACATTACCTAAGATCACCTAGAATGCATTTTTAAGACAACTAATTGAAAAAAATTCCCGGAGGGGAGGGGGGGACACCGGATCTTTGCTCTCATTAACATTGTCAAAGATGATTTAAAGACGTTCATCAAAATTATACGTTCTCTTTTCACGCGGTGCCTCATCAATCGTTATTGCACATAAGACCTTCAGATACTGACTTTAGGGGAGGGGGCAATTTATAGGTAGCAAACTTTTTGAAGAACTCCAATTTCAAAAAACATAGCCCTCCCCCCAAAGATCGTCAATTGTCACCTAAATTGGCGCTTTGGGAACTTCAATTGAGGAATTTTTTCCAGAAAGAATTCCTGAACGCCCTTCTTCCCCCTAGTGTTACAAAACAATGCTTACGCATACGTTTTAGAACTCTGATTTTGAAAAAGTTTTGGAGAAATTCTCCAAATACCCCCTCCCGCAAACATCGCCCAAGATCATTTAAAAAGTCTAACAATGCGTTTTTGAAGCTGTAATTTTGAAAATTTTCCGGGGGAGTACCCCCGAACCCCCTCCCCCCCCATCATTAGCTAGAATATTAATTTTTACTATGCAGGTGTTCGTATTATTGATTCTTTTTCTCCACATTCGTAAACGCAGTTCTCCTAATTTGAATACTCAAATTCTAATGGTGACTCCCTACTAAAACTAGAAGATGTATCCGCTAAATCTTTTATATCTGAAAAAAAACTTAAGGACGGAGGGAGCGTCTCCTCTTCAAGGAGCAAGTTTTAAGGGGACCGGCTGGTATGTAAATGCCAGGGCCGGTTCATGTTGCCCCATCCGCCACTGGACAACTTGTTCAATTTGGGAATATGCGTTTACTTTTTTTTGATACAGCACTTTGAGAAAAAAAAACGATATTTTTGATTTTTTTTTTAAAAGAAAACGACAATTTAAAAAGTTTTGATTTTCAAATTTTCCCCATGTCGACGTCAAATGCATTGTTTTCTGTATGCACAACGTTTCATCTTCAAATAACGAACCATTCAAAATTTTGAACCATTTAACCAATGTGTACTTACATTTTTCCAACAGGTTTTTTCGTGCTTGGCGGAGACCCTGTTTTTTTTTCACGCTTAGAGTATAATATCGGTAATAAATAACTAAATTTGACTGGAATTTAACTACTAGGTTAGCCAAATTGAGAATACAATGAAAATTATTTGAAAATGTTGTAACTTGCATTCATACGCGTCAAAATAAGACTCAAGAGCCAATCGTTGATAACCTGAAAAACTAAAAGTAGATAAACAGTGATCCAATTCGAATTTGTAGTTTATGAAATAGCATTTTAATGAAAGGTATTTGTGCTAACATCATTGCCGGATATTACTGCACTTCATTTAGGTTACAATGAAACTTATTTAACGCTGTGATTTTTAAACTGTGAAATGACTTGACGAATATTCATTAGAGCAGTTATGGATCAATGATCTTAGTAGAATGAAAAGTCCTCTAAAAGAGACAGGTTCAAAAAGGCTTGAACTTATTGGCACTAAAAAATAATAATGAGGAAAAATGTAAACTACGCGACAGCAATTGTCAGAATAGTCATACTTCTTTTTAATGACTCGTTAAGTCGAAGTTTCTGACTTCTTTGTTTTCCTCTTGTTTGTCCATTTTCAATGTGTAACTGAAAGATTCAAAAGCAGAATACGTTAATTTTTGTAAGATTTCAAGTGAGCATAAATACACAGTGTTAAATTTAGAAAATGTAAACTAAAAAAAAAGGTTAAAAAAATTTAAGTGCAATCGGGCTCGTCAATTATTGAGGTCAGAAAGGGGCAATTTTAGCTTCTGAACTCCCTAGCTAAAGCTTTGCGAAAATGATTGGACTTGCTTCTTTTTTTCATTATTTTTATTTATACAATATGCATTAGGTACCATTTACCACCACCTCCCCACCCCTTAGGAATTATTTGAAATGACGGGCCTTTTCGAAACATCAATCTTTTCATGATGCTGAATATTTCTCAAAGGCGAATAATCCTAACCGACGAGGAAGAAAAAAAAAAGAAAAAGAGAAGCAAACTGAAAGTGATATTTGTATATTTTTGCATAGAATAGATATAAAGTAGGACAACTACAGCATCACTATAGTAAAATATCCCTCAGACAAAACTAACAGTGCTGAAAAAAAAGTTTATCATGAATTAAATCAGGTGCTCTATCTTCATTTATCTAATAAAATATATCCATGATATATACTAGTCATTAGGGTGGGCAGAAAATCCTTTTTTTGGAAATCTAATTTTAGATAGTGTGGAAAAAATGCCATATTCGTCTGTTATTACCCTCAGAAAATTTCGCTAATATTTTTAATATTTAGTCGGCTCTATTTGGCCTTGAAAAATTGAAAAAAGCGGCAAAACTGTACTTTTTTTCCGAAAAAAAGGGGGGGGGGTGTCCAAAAAATGAATAAATTTGAAGTTAGTTTCAGCAAGCAGTAGAAGTATCAGTCAGTGAATCAATTGTCACCCTCAAAGACTTTTATACAATTCGTAAATTCGTAGAATATTTAGCTACGCCCCTTTAAGACTGAAGCATAGAAAAAATGATATATATGTATCTATCTATCTATTATATATATATATATATATATATATATATATATATATATATATATATATATATATATATATATATATATATATATATATATATATATATATATATATATTAGGGAGGTCCTTATTTATCTGGGGAAAAAAATTCGGAATTCAACAAGTGATGCCCCCTAGTTTTGTGACACTATAATAAAAAGTAATTTGTGCAAAATTTGAACTTGATCGGTCAATAATAACACGTACCCCTAGGGCGTTGAACTTTAACACTTTTGATAATTTTCCCACACTTCGAGTTTTTACTTCAGACCCCGTACATCGTTTCTCCTAGGTTTGCAAAATGTTTTTACAGTGAGGTAGCATTAAAATTAATCTTTTTAGTTACTTTATATCATCGAAAGATTTTACATTGAATAAGAAAGAAATAGTGCTTTAGGAACTTTACCCTAATCATACACTTTTCTCAATGTATCTCAATCGTGTGCATTTTTTTCCGATAGTCTTGGACTATCTGTAAAATAAATTGCTTTTGTGACTCATATTTGATAAATTGATTGTGAAATTCTTCGATTAATTGTGCTTCTCTTTCAGTTGTATCATTCACAACGTTCACCATTTTAACGATATCTCTTCCCTTTAAATAGCTTCCTTTATTTTGCCATGAATCAGGATCAAATAGGAAAACATCTTTTGGTGTTTGTTACTTATCAAACAGTTTTATTGACTTGTAATTGATTCTATCGAGGAATATCTTTTTACTAAGAAAGTATTCCAAATCATCTACTGTTATCTGAAATTTTTTATACAGTCATCAACAGGTCTTCCTTATCAGCAAACATTTTTTGAAATAGTCTTTTCCTCTCTTCAAAGTTAATTTCTTCATCCAATACGGACAAAGTTACCAGTTCATCTCCTAAATACCGTTAGTGATTTATGAATTTTTCAATCACTGTTTCTGCTGCATGTTTGTCATCATTTTGTACGATGCTAGATTTTAGGCACATTATATTATATAAAGGAGCCTAGATTGGGTTGTTTCTAAAAAACCATATCTTCATACAGCATTTAACTGTAAAACAGCATTTACGGGCTTTCTCTTTTTGTAAGGTCAAATTTAATTGTTTCCTAAACATATAAATTTTCAAACAATAATTTCCTTTTTTCAGCCATCTGGCTCAAGGATAAGCTCCAGGTTGCCGAAAACATTTCTTTGTAGGAGGGACTTCATTGAAAATATTATTACACGTTATGATAATTCTCTGTAATCTTCCTCAATTCCGCTTTTTACGAACAATAATATGTCATCAACTTCGTCTTTTATAATATAAGTGGTATGTGTACTTGATTGAAATGTTAATAGTTCCGAATGATGGAGACCTTTTCGCAAAATTTTCAAGCGCTTAAATACTGGGATATCTAGTCTAGAGCTAAGAAAGGCAAGAACTTCTTTAAACACACACTCTGCAGTACGATTTCAAGTGCATGATGATGGCAATCCAAATGTAATGTATCACTGCTCATTTTTTGCTAAAAAAATCGCATGCACAATTTATACGGCCGTTATTGCAAGCCGTTGTATCAAACACTACAGCTTAAACAGTTAGCAATAAAGCGCAATCATCTAAGATATCATATACAATTGAAGAAATATATCAGGAATTCCGAGTAGCTGCTCAACATTGGGACCTGAAGCTATCACGTTCTTTTTCCAGTTGCATCTGGATGTAGCTTTGCATCCCAGTGAATAACTAAAAAATCTAAATTTAAATTCATGAAATTTGATTTTACCTCTGGAAGATTTTCTCTAGCTCTCTTAAGGGATGTACAATTGATCATAAGGTCATTTGAATTTAAATTTACTGTATCTACATAGGCTATTAATGAATGAAGAACATCTTTTCCCCTAATATGGCATTTGTCTAACTGATGAAAAGCGAGCAGTATCAATAGTTATCAAGACTTTTTGCGTTGAGATAGACCAGATGTAGAAAAAAAGTTCAACAGGTAAGGATAAATACCCATTTCGGTTTCTAAATCTTTTTAATTGCAAGAAGAATTCGATGATAATAAAGGACTATGTACTAAAATAGAAGAAAATTAATTCAAAGTATAGATTTTTGCATTACTCTGATCTGGAATTTTTTTAAATTTATATTTTAGATATGGAAAATACAGTATATATTTATGTTAGAGTAATCGAGGATTTTCCAAAATTTATATTTTAATAATTAAAAATTGCGTAAACATTTAAGTATATTTATAATTAAAGAACAGCGAATTAAAATATAATTGCCATTACTTATATTTATATCATTGAAACCTAGCGATCCGATTTGTGATACCTATTACATACGCAGGAAATTTTGTAAATAAACACCCCCAAAGCCGGGAGGAAGCAATTTATTGTTGTCAAACATCATTCATTAATGCCTTAGGCCATTCACTAATGGCCTTTGGAATCCCTTGTGTCCATCTTGGTGGAAAGAAATGTTCCCCTGCCGCTTGGTTTAAAACGAGCGCAGAATAGCGGTATGCCTCACCCAAGGCCATTGGTGTACATGTACCCTCTGTTACATGTAAAATTTTACAAAATGAAAGTGAGAGAATGGTCGGTCTGGAAGTATCAACATCTATAGAGGTTCAAAATTACTTTAAATATGAAACGTAAAAATATTTTTACATAAAAATGTGAAAATCCGCAATTTTTTTCTTTGAAACTCAAAAAAAGGAGGCCCTAGGGGCACGGGTTAATATTCATGGATTGACTTAAAATTTTGCAAGGATCATTTATTTGTATAATGGAACAAATTGAGGGGGCGTCGCGTAAAATATCTACAACTTCAAAAATAAGGACCACCCTAATATATATATATATATATATATATATATATATATATATATATATATATATATATATATATATATATATATATATATATATATATATATATATATATATATATATATATATATATATAAATCTCGTGTCACGATGTTTGTTCGGGGTAAACTCCGAAACTACTGAACCGATTGTTATCAAATTTCATACGTATCTGTAATTTGGTCCAACTTAAAAGATAGGATGGTTTTTATAATTTTTCATAGCAAATAAAATGTTTATTATACATTAATAATGTGTATTGATTGTTTGGTTCTGTAAATTCTAACTAGATGGCGCTGTAAGTTGATACATCCTCAAAAATTTTATTCTTAGGTTGATTAAAATTTACAAATGATGCTATGTTACGGATATTGATGGTTATCAACAATATCGCCGTAGAAAAGAGGAGTATAGAGGACACATTTTTCAATCTAAATGTCAAATTCTACAAATCAAATTGAAATTGACAAGCAGTGGGTAGTTCTATACTCACCACTGCTTACAAAACGTATGAGGCTCATATAAATGTCGAGCTTTGCAGTTCCGTGAGATCCACTAAGTACTGCGGCAAATACGTTATTAAAGGTCCTTATTAGGTAACATTTGAAGTAAGAGATATGGGCAAAATTTCCGAAAAATTGCGCTGAGTGGACATAAAAACAGCAACGAAACTATCTAGCTTCCTCATACAGTGGCGTACTGGGCCGCCGGGATACCGGGAAAATTCCCGGTACGCCGGTGTCCTTAGTGCGCCGGTGCCTAAGTCCTTTTTTTTAGGATTTTGTACTGGATATTACAGCACCATTTACCATAAGATTTATTGTGTGAAATGAACAAGTAAGGCGACTGTACTACTTCATAGGATTTTTTTTTATAGTACTATTTACGAATCGTAAAAACAACAATAAGTAGCACCGACTTGAACTCAAATGAAACTAATAAATCTTTCCATTTAAATTTTTGTCTATTACCGTGGTTAGAAGATTTTCTAACCTTCCTACGGCGCCCTTCACTCTATAACTCAGTGGTAAGGCAAGGGTTTTAGTCCGGGAGGGGGGGGGGTGAGGTCGAATTTTTTTTATATCGTCTTGATGTCGGTTCCAACGAAGTAAAAGAAAAGCAAAAACTTTGGTTTCATCAAATTTGCGGGCGTGGAGTGCGGCTGCAGGCTGCAGCCACACACACAAAAAACACGTAGCTCCTTCCCTGGATTCGCCACTGATATAACTAAGCATAACTAACAGCGAAAGATTAATAAAACTGAAATAACAGCATTGCACAGCCCTTTAGTGTTATTCATGATTCAGGAGCACCGCGGAATATTTCAATAGTTTCATAAGTTTCATAATTCTCTTATAGTGAAGTAATTGCAAATTTCGTGGCGCTGGCGTGGCGCCCCCATGAAGACTTCACGTTGCTCTGATTCCCCCCTCCACTTTTTTTGTCGCTTAAAAAATATTTTTTTCCCTTTGACGATTTTTCTACTCTCTTATAGTACAGTAAAATTAGGCCAAAAAATGGCCAAACCCAAACATCCAAAAAAAAAAAGGTGAAACCTGTTGCAAATTACTTCTTACCCTTCCAGCAAGAAGGGGTAAAAAGTCCCAGCACTTTGCGCGTCGGGTTTTGGGGGGAAGGGGGGGGGACGAAATAATCCTCTATTTAAATAAAAATAATTTCTATTACTTAAAAAAAAATTCTCAAACCTCGCAGAAACAACTCTATAATGGTAAAATAATAAACTCTCACAGAAAAAAATTCTAATTAACAGTTGTGCACAGGCAAGGGGGGGAATGGGGGGGGGGTCATGGAGCAGCTTTGCGTCATTGAAATTTTTAAGGCAGTTTTTTCAAGGGATATTTCTTTCTTTTTTGAGGGCTTTTATTCTGGATGGATACTCCGTCACACTTAAGGGGTGCACCATCGCTTTTGGGGGGGGGACCCTGAATTTACATTCTAAAATGAACTGTTGCAGTGTAGTTCACGGAAAAATTTCCCTGATTCAAACTTTTCCGAAGTACAAAATGCCACACAATGATATGGTAATGTCAGAATGATAATTCTAAAAGATCTAAGCGAGCTCAGTAACCAAATTATTTGTGATTGGAGTTATTAAACTGTTTAGAGCGCTGGAAAACAAAATTCCTGTGCAGCTTAAAAAAAGTCCAAATTGACCAAAGTTTCCCTACTTCTTGATTAACTTACTTCAACTTTTCTACAATTTTTTGCCATCACCGTAAGGGGGACAAACCAAAATTGCCAATAGTAAGACGGGCAATGTTGCAATTCTGCACCCTCTAAGTCGGTGGGGGTTCTCATTGGCAAACACCGAGCTACCTCGTTTTTACGCAGCTGGTTATATGAATTATGCTAAATATGCAGACATATACTTGAAACACTATCTCAAACTTTTGAGTACATTATGCGATAAAAAAAATTTTGATCACATCAAACATCAGCTAAAACATCAGCTATCCAACGATCTAACGCAGTGACAAATTCAGGTGGTCTAGAACCTGTAGTGATTCAACGATAGAACAAGTCTTGGTGAGAGCAATGAGCAATACAACAATAGAATGCTAAATATTTACACCTTTTTGTCTCTCATTTTGGAAATCACAATCCGTCTCTAAAGCTCCCAGAAGTTTCTTCCCTCTCAAGTTGGTAGTGGTATTGCTCGCTGATGATAAGATGAGTTACAATGAGACCTTTAACGTTCGGGTAGTAACATCAAAAGATAGTGAAGGCAAACAATTTGGTGGCATTTCTTTGCAAAGGAGGTAAACAGTTATGTCTTAAGCTTCTGTTGCGAGAGTAGTTACTATCTGTAAAGACGTGTAAGCCCAAACCATATTTTACACCGAATGGTATGAACAGTAAAGACGGAATAACAAATTGTTAAAAACTTCTGGTACGAGTTATGCGCTGATCCTCCATCAGTATTCGATGAATCTGGTTTCAGAAGGAAAGAAATCTTGTATCGTTAAAGTGCTATTATCTGAAGCAAAAGGTTCGTCCACCATCACAGAACGAACAGCTGGTGTCATGTATGAGACAGTGAGAAGCAAAGGGATGTAAGTGGACATTTTCAAGTTTTGAATAAAACGCGTAGATCCTAGGTAGGCTTTCATTGATTTTCTTTTCTAAATCATGCTGTATAGAAGCAACTACCAGGTCTACTAATACCATTTCTTGCCCCAAGATAGAGGAGAGGTTCACCAACCATTTGTACCGGCTAGTGTCATTTTTGATGGGTGCAAAGAAAGCACCACAGAAATATAATCTGCGTCCTGTTATAACAGCCAAGCCTTCTGCTCTAGAAGACTTTCTGCGTCTCAAATCTTGTGCTTGCTCTGAGGGGTTCATTGGATATAGTGAATGTTTGAAAAGTCTGAAAGTGGACTGAAGTGCTCAATTATATGCTCAAACTGTGTTAGACATAGCTGCAACAATAACGATTTTGCTGAGGATCTAGATTCCAAAAAAACATCTTGATAACGAAGACTTTTTGTGACAAGATTAGGAGAAATCATTTGAAAGCAAAAAACAGGTCAGCAAAATTCTTCTGGTCATTTAATCAAATGTGCACCATCAGAGAGGGTGGGGGGGGGGATAATATTTTAGTATATAATTTTGTTTTGGGAGATGAGCTATGTTCTTATGGGGTGGACAGTCCTGATTTAATGCATTTTAAATTTGCATGGAATAATACTTCTACTTGAAATAAAAGGCGGGGGAGGGGGGTGAGGATTTATTTTATGTGACGGAGGGGGGGTGCTGTAGCTTTGAGAGGAGGTGCACCATCGATCTTGGAGGATGGACACACTCGATTTCTAACTTTAACTTAGCATAAAATAATGTTTCCACATGAAATGTATGGAGGGGGGTTCGGGGGTACTGCTTCGTTTTACGGGGATAGGGGGGCTCTGTAGCATTGGTGGGTTATTTCATCCCTCTTGGGGGTCAAACACCTTTAATTTCATGCTTTTAAATTTAGTATAACATAATATTCTCACTTTAAATTTACTCTAAAAATTCTGTAAAAATACCCAAAACAGCAATTTTTAGATGCCCCCCATTCAAAAACCCGAAGCACAATGGGGTGGGACTTTTTACCTGTTCTTATTGGGAGGGTAATAAACAATTTGCAATAGGTTTAGCTTTTTTGTTTTGGATGTTTGGGTCCGACCCCTATTTTTACTGTACTATTATCCTGACCAGGGGTGCCCACAGGGGGGGATTATGGCGCAAGTTGCGCCATCAAAATTTTTGGGGGGGATTTTTTTTTCCGGAGAGTTTTTTGTTTTGAACATGAAATTTTTAAATTTTGGACAGAAAAAATATTTAAACTCATTAGGAAATAGATGCATTAATAGTGCTTTTTTCACGTACTCTTGAGGGCAGTCTCCGTACCCCCCCCCTCCCCCCGCAGTGTTTCAGAAGTGAGGCCGCCAATTTCATTTTAGCGATGCAACTAACGAAAAAAAGGGAAACTTCGTTGTTTTAAAAAATTAAAATGGTAACTTTAAATGAACAATTGAAATAATAGTGCCAAAAAGTCTTTTTTTTTTTTTTTTTGTGAAATTTGAATAGAAAATGTAATCCTAAAATACAATTTAGGAACATCCATGATTCTCTTTCATTAAGAATATCTAAGTAAGGGCCGCGGAAATGTACGCTTCAAACATTTTTATCAACGAAAAAAGAAGTATTCAGTATAATACACTTTTCACTAGGCCGCAGAGTGGGTATGTCTGCCTAGTCGAAAACAATGGGCTCGGCTCAAATTAAAGTATTGTGCATAGAGTAAAATTAGCATAAAGGAAGAGAGGACCGGCAACAAAACTAACATGGTGCACGCCTTGTCTCTCGGCGGCTCTGGTTATACAAAACCATGTTTCATGGTTCCTCAGTTAAAAAAAAAATACATAAATAAGTAGGACATCTTCATTGGGATATCCCATATGATAGGGGTAGCCGAAACATTCTTTTTTTTGATGAAAAATGTTGTCCTGAAAATCTTTACTAAGTGGAGAAAAATATATGGGTCGCCGAAATAAGTTTGAAATAGAGAGAGAGAGAAAAAAAAACAGCCAAATGCAAAGAGAGATTCAAAGTATTGCAATGAATACTCACAACAAAAGTTCTAATTGTTTGAATGTAAAAATCGTAAGTAAATCAAATCTTGATGCAGGTGGCATATTTAAAATAAAATGAAGTGGAATAGAGACCTGAGGTATCTCAGAAAATTACCACATCCGTTCAAAATGTTAAAAGTCCTTTTTCTAAGGCCGCAAACGCTTGTATTGCAAGAAAACAAAAATATTAGGCAGGAAATTGAAAACTTTATTATGAAAAATCCAAGCAAATAATCGTGTTTGGCAAAGGAAAATTGGAAGAAAATATTAACACAATATGTTTACTAATAATTAAAATTTGCAATGAAGATAGGAGAGACGTAGCCAAACTGAAAAGAAGAGTGGGGAACTCCAAACCCTTCTTTTTCCGTCCCCTAAGCTGGCCTGTGAGTGACTTTTTAAAACTTAGGTTTTGAAAAACTCCCGGGAAAGCTTTCTCAAAAACCCCATCCCTTACCCTAACGTCATTAAACATGGCCTACACCTGAGAGCTTAGAACTGCAATTTCAAAAAACCGTGAGAGTGCTCCCAACGTAACCTCCGAGAAACGCCCTCAAAATTAATCATTCATCATCATTCGAGGCCGAATAAATTTCGTCTTTTCTACTTTATTTAAAAAAAAAAAAAAAAAAAAATCGCTGAGGTTTTTCGAAACTGTCGTTCTTCAAATATTACCGAATATCTTTAAAAATTTCATTGTAAAAGACTTCCATTCATAAAATGTTTCAGGGGAGATCTTCAAAACCTTCTACCCCTCTAACATTATTTAATATCGTCTACGATTGCGTTGACTGAATTTCAATTTTAAAAATATGCCAGGGGAGGACTTCCAATCTCCCCACCCATTAACATAACCAAAAATCTTCTAAAACTGCGGTTTCAACAGATCGAAATTTTTTCGAGAGAATGCTTCCCCCCCCTCTTTCCTCTCTCTCTCTCTCTCCAACATCATCGAAAAATGTCTTAAATCTAGCTTTTAGTGCTTCAATTACGAAACGTTTCTGGTCTCGAGCTCCTTCAACACTCCCCTCTCCCCCTTTTCATCAAAAGTTCGATTAAATTACGTTTTCGGAGCTTTAATTTCAAGAAACTGGCGGTGCACTAAATTTTCAACAAAAAAAAATCTACAATCGCGTTTTTAAGGCTTCAAAACTTCAAAAAAGTTCGGGGGTGGGGGCGCATCTCTTTTCCTTAATGTCACCATAAATGGTCTAAAACTGCATTTTTCGAACTACAATTTTCAAATTTTTCCCGGGGGAGAACCCCCGGACCCCTCCCCCCTTATACATATCACAATAAGAAATAATTCACAATTGGGAATGCATGCTTGGAGTTAGCATTTTGAAAAATTATAGAACGATGACCCCGAGTCTCTTCCTCCCTTAACATCACCACAGATCGTCTAAAACTATGTTTTTCAAATAACAATCTTGAAAATTTTCGGGGGAGATGCCCCAGTTCTCCTTTTTTGAACATAATTAAATATAACGTACGATTGTGTTTTAAACTTAAATTCGGGAAAAATATCGGAAGATGCTATTTTGGACCTCATCTCCCCTTCCTCCCAAACTTAAAATATAGTCTAAAACTGTGTTTTTACAATTTCGAAATAATGCAGGAAAGTAGCCCTCCGACACTCCCTAATTCTGACTGAATATTATCATTACGATTAAACTTATATTGCTAGTACTGAGGTCTAGTAATATGACTATCCCTGCCTGCTAAACCAGAAGCCAAATCTCCTCTCTCTCTCTCTCTGCACATTAAAACATGGATGCGTTTGAAACAATTAAGGGCCCACCAAAGCGTACCCTCCCCCTCCTCAGAAGTTTTTTCACCTAACGACGGCCCTGGTACTCTTTCCAAACTTTAATGACCGTGTCTCTTTTTCAACGAAGGGAACACATCACAGACGACATGGAGTTGGTGCCCGTTTCAAAGCTGGATCCGACGATTTGACTTTTCAATTTTTTATGCATTTTCTGGAAGTAGCACAATTCTGCATGAATACGTGTGACAGTGATGAGAGTCATCTAAAATTGCGTTTCTAGTACTGCAATTTTGAAAAATTTATAGGAGAGAGCTCCTGATTCCCCCCTCTTTCTTTCACACGATCAAAGACAAGCCTAGAATTGCGTTTTTGCAGTATAAATTTCAAAAAACTGCCGGGTTAAAGGCACCGAAATTCACCTTCCACTAACAATATAAAGATCTATCAAAACTGCGTTTTTAAAGCTAAAAGTTTGAAAATTTAAGTGGAACGCCCCCCGCCCCTCTCGTCAACATTATTAAAAAATTGTCTTACATTTCGTTTTCAGATCTTCAATTTCGAGAAAATTTCAGGAAAGCTGCCGAAAACTTTTTTTCTTAACGTCACAAAGATCGACTGCAGTTGCGATTTTAGAGCTTCAATTTCAGAAAACTGCTTTTTCC
This sequence comes from Uloborus diversus, assembly GCF_026930045.1. Lineage (NCBI taxonomy): Eukaryota > Metazoa > Arthropoda > Arachnida > Araneae > Uloboridae > Uloborus > Uloborus diversus. The sequence goes on along the minus strand of NC_072733.1, from coordinate 135,424,351 downwards.
CCCATCCAAATATAGCGTTTTTAAGACTTTAATTTTGAAAATTTTCCTGGTGCGAGCCCTATTATCTCTTCTTTCTCTAACATTACCACAGATAGTCTAAGACTGCGTTTTTAGAACTACAATTTTGAAAATAAAGGAGAGCCCTCTTTAACACAACGTTAGAGTATCTACAATTGCGCTTTTAAAGTTTCAATATTGAAAAATTACCGGGAAGGGGCCCTCAAACCTTTTATCCCCCTAACATCAGAGATCCTCTAAAACTGGTTTTTAAACTACAATTTCGAAAATTTTCCAGGGGAGAAACCCCCGAACCCGCTATCTAAGTGACGATAAATTTCCTTTTCAAGATTCATATTGCATACATCTAGTAATGACTCCATTCTAAGCCAGAAAGTTGAATCCACTCTCCCTGTAATTATTCATACGCTCGAAAAAAAAAAAAAAAGGTGTAGCAAAATTCAGGGGTACTCAAAACTTGTTTACTCAAGGTCCACGCTGTAAAATTTGGGAAGACAAGGCGGATCAACAATCCAACAATATTTCAGTTCAAATGGTATTTGTTAGCGCTCCCCCTCCTCTCCCGTAAATTTGATTGGAAATTTCACACTCTAAAAACTATTATGTTTAACCCGATTCGAAAGCGAGAAAATTTTTGGGGGGGAATTTGCGCCATTGAGCTTGGGGGGGATGGGCACCCCTGATCCTGACACCTGGAAATTCTGAAGTGCATAAGTTTTACGGCAATCCTTTAATCGCTAATTTTTAAAAACGAGTAATTGTTGTTTGTTTTTGAAAGCTTCAATATTTCTACCATAATTATGAGCTCATTTGTTTAAATGTTAAATTTATTTTTATTTAATATTTGTTTAAGGTTTTGAGCAGTTATGAGGGGCTTATATCCTGATTTTTATAATAATGTTGAAAATATTTTCACCTTTTTAAATTTGAGTACACATCTTTTATTTATTTTAACAAAGATTCTTTGGTCTCTCGGGCCGTGGGTCCCTCTGCGGTGTGCCCCGCTCCCCGTACTGCGGCGTCTGCGGTTACGTAGATCCGGGCTGCCCCCTTCCCCCATTTTCTCAGGTCTTTAAGGATATTTTTTTATGCTCTGTTGTAGGCGAATAGTTTCTTGAAGGGTCTGTTTTTGCCAGCTTGAATTTTGAAAAGACAGGATATAACAGAAACTTTTTACAATTTACAATGAAAAAGTTATTGATGAACTCTGTGAAGTCAAGAAATGAGACGACTTTTATCATTGTGAAGATATTTATTAAATTATTCCTTTAAACTTTATGATAACCTTTTACTTATTTTTTAGGAAAATGTTCGCTTTTCCTTTTAAAGAAGCATCCTTATGTACATATATCGATAATTCATAATTTCTCTTATCTGATTCCACAATTGCCATTATTGACTTCATCTCATTTACTTATTTCGTAAAATTCGTTCACAATTATTTATAGATTTTCCGTTATTTTCAGATAACATTATATTACGTTTTTATGTTTATGTACACTATGATACGGTAATCACATTTTTTAAACATAATTTTAGATCCAAAAGAATCATATTTTCCTTTTATTATAATGAAATATTTAATGTTATAAATTGTGTATCGGTAATCAGTATTATTTCAATTCGTTCAAAAGAAGCAGGAAAATCAATGACATCAGTCATGTAATCAGTTAAAGTAGAAATGTTATAAAATCTTTACAGGTTCCTTTTGCAAAATTTCTATGCAATTATTAGAGATTGTTCGGTTGGAGGGCAGTGTCTCAGTCAGTGTAACCAGAAGGGGGGCTCACAGTCCTCCCCAGAATGCTGAGTTGAATGTTTTTTAAAACTGTTCTTCATTAGTGAATAACACGTATTGGGGAAAACAAAGTGATTTTAATTAAAAAAGAAAAATAATAATACTGTCGGGGGAAAATCTTAATTTATTTAAAAAAAATTTTTGAATGAAAAATATTCAATAGTTACTTCTTATTGGTCAGTTAATTACCCGCCCCCCTCCCCCATTCCTTTCCTTTTTTTTCTAGTTCGACTGTAAATAAGAAAGTCTTCAAAATGCTACTCCTCCGAAGCTCCCCCCCCCCACACACGCACACCGAAAGCATTATGTATCATCTTAAATTTCGTTTCCAAATCTTCAATTCCGCAAAATTTTATGGGGACGCCCCCAAATGCCCAGCAAGTTCGAAAATTGCGTTTTTGGAGCTTTAATTTCGAAAACTTACCGGCTCTTGGGATACAAAATATGGTACTACAATAGCGTTTTTAAGACGTGAATTAAGGAGAATATACGAGCAAGGGTCCCCGAACCACCTTCCTCTAATTATATAAAATTAGGTTCTTTAGAACACACTTGCAAAAAAAAAAAAAAAACGGAATAGCCCCTGAATACAAAATATTCCTTCTGTTTAAGGACCATAATTTCGAAAAAAATTTCAGGGAAGAGCTCCAGAACCTCCTTTTCGTAAAATCTTCAAAATTTGTCGACAATTGCGTCTTTGAAACTTCAATTTCGAAAATTTGGAGGGGGAGGAATAATTGATTTCGACCTATTGAAAAAAAAAAAAAAAAAAGATCGGGGTCACTCCCTGAAGCTCCATTCCTTACCCAAAAGTCAATAAATACGGCGTATAATCGCGTTTTTAAAGCTTTAATTTCTAGAATTTTTAATGTGCTCCAAAAAAAAAATAAAAATGCGCCTCTGTTGGAGGGTTGTTCTACTAACTAGAATGAACTAATCACACCGAAAGCCGATGTAACAGAGGTAACAAAGTATTATCTTTTCTCCTCCGTGGCTCTATCTCTCTGTCGACTGCAGCCATTGATTTGTCGACCCAAAAACAATTTTTACTGTGTGTTATCTTATAATTTTCAGTTGAAGTATATACCTTAAAAAACTTATTTGATCCATTTTATTTTCTAATATTTTTGTAGTGACGATTTCCCCCTTATAAGGCTTCAAAATGCATAATTTTACATCGTTTTTTGAAAATTTCCTCCGGGGGGAGCTCCAGACCCCCTAAATTTTAAAGCATTACATATCTCACTAAAAGGGAAACCCTGCACTTCTCTTCTAATAAAATTCCCTCTCTTAAGGTCAATTAAAAAAAAAAGATAGCTGGTAACAAGATTATAATCCTAAGAAAGACAACCCCCCCCCCCAAAAAAATATCCCAAAACTCCCAAATAGAAATTTTAATGCCCCTCCTTTGAGGGGTCCAGTCCTGCCCTGCTTTTTACTGTCCATTGCCCCCTGAAAAAACTGTCTTTGTATCCACCCCTGTACACCCTCTATTTTTTTGACTTCGCGGTAATCCAGGGAACACTTCCGACTGTAGCACACATTTATAAACGTCTAAAACAGCGTTTCCAAGTTATCAGTTTAAAAACTTTGTGGGAGAGCCTCCTCTTTGTGGGAGAGCTTTCCGCCAACGTGAATCCTGTCACAAATTTATAAGACCTCGTCTAAAATTCAATTTTTAGAAGTTCGAACATCAATTTCGAAACATTGCCGAGGATGATTACCTGATCTGCATTTCTTCCTTTCAGGTTATCAAAGATAGCTTAAGTCTGAAATTACGTTTTTGTGATTTCAATTTCAAAAAATTTTCGGGGAGAACCCCTCAAACGCAATGTTCACCCTCATTAAAGATCGTCTAAAATTTCCGATTTAAGACCTCAATTTTGAAAAATTTTCCAGGGAAAGTCCCTGAAATCCATGTTTTCAAACTGATGTCATCAAAGTATGAGAGACGAAGGCGTATTTAGGATTTCAATTTTGAATAATTTCCGCGAGTGTGCCCCATACTCTATCCCTGCCCATTAGTCTCTTTTTTATCTTTTAGGACTTGAATTTGTAAACATTATCGGAGGAGAATTACCAATCTTCATCCCTGAAATCATCAAAGATGGTCTACATTACGGTTTCAGGATTTTAATTTCAAAAAAAATTCCGGAGAAAAAGTTCTGAACAACTCACCTCCCACATCATTAATTTTGTTTTTAGAACCTAGTTTTTAAAAATATTCTGGAGGAGAACCTCTAAACTCAGCATTGCTCCAAAATTGCTGAAAAAACGTCTGAATTTTCGTTTTTCAGACTGTAATATGGAAAAAATTCCGGGCGATATTTTCCGAAACCCAACCCTTCTAACTTCGCCTAAGATAGCTTACTGAATTGCGTATTTGAGACATATTTCGAAAAATTTCCAAGAAGAGTCTCAAACCTCATTCCTTCCCCGTTTACTAACGTTATCTAAGATTTTCCTACAATCGTGTTTTGGACTTCAATTTCAAAAACTTCCAGTTGAGCATACCCTCCCCTCCCGCCCCAGAACACCCCTCTTTCTAACATCACCGAAGAAAGTAAAAAAAGAAAAACTTTCTCTCCTTTCGACAAACGCGAGAGGGCACAAAAGCTTCAGTTATCCGAGGGCGCTGAAGATTATCTACTCCTCTGATAGGAAATTCGTCAATTTTAATTTATGAGTTGAGCTTTTGGTGGAGGAGAGGGGTGGGGGAGTTACGAAAATAGGGCAAGGCGCCGGTCAAGTGTTTTTCCCGGTACATTTTGTCGACCCAGTACGCCACTGTCCTCATATACGAAAGAGGCCCTTCTGTACAGCATCTTGCAGTACATCTTGAAAACGTTCAACGAGTATATTTTACCGAAGATATTTTCTACGGAGAGCACTTGAACCACCAAAAACGACCCTGATTTTTTTTTTTTTTACATTGTCAAAAACCTAATGTGTTGGCCCAATTCTCAGAAATAAAATTATTTACCAATGTTCCACGCTATTTTACATGCACTGTAAGCAAATCCGGAATATCACTGATTATTTCCGTGGAACATGTTGGGATTTCACAGGTCCTAAACAATTTTATCTGGAAATCAAGTACCTGCTTCAAAAAGTTTCCTGAATCGCTACAAACGTCATGAATGCAGACTTCTCACTGTTGCGAAAAATGCTTTTAATTCCCAGTTTAAAGATTAACTGAGCGTATTTATTAAGTGTATCGGCTTCAATTCGAGCATGCTCAATCTACATTGACTAAACTCTCAATGAGAGTGAATGAGCCTCTGGATTCCGTGGCGTTGCAGGAAACGCAGACGAATTAGACCATGATACTTGCTTGCAAGTCTCTTGCTTTTCACCATGTTTGAAGCATTAGTGTTGGGGCTTTCTTGGAAGAATAGAGAGGTGTCAAGCTTTCTATTCAACTTACCTAAGCTTTTAATGAAGGTCCAGCGAAACGACTGGCGTTTAGCCTGGGATGGCACTGAATTCTTCAAAGTTTACAGGATAATTTCAGGAAGGTTATTGAATTTTAGTGATGAACTGACTTTATTACTGTCGACGTGGTCCGTACAGGTTGACATAACTCCCAATGGGAGGAAGGGAGTCTCTGGATTCCGTAACTTTTCAAGAGTAACAAGCAAGTAGAATTCTTTGTGTGTGCTTGAAAGTCCTTCTTAGCAGTGGCCGAGTGGCTATGGTTGCGATAATGCTTTTGGTACTTTCTTGGTGAGTCGAAAAATGTGCCAAGCTATTATGTTTAATCTTACTTCAATTATCTCTAAAGGTTTCAGAGAAAGGATTGTCTCGAATCGGAGAGGTTTCGGAATTCTTCAGAAAGACTTCAGGATAATTTTAGGAAAGTTTCCGACTTTTAGTGGGATACGATCCTATTTTTTTCTAAGATATTTTACTGGCATAAATTGGGCATGTTCGCTGCCCAATATTTTTCAGAACGTTTCTTAATCGTTTTTACAGTGTTGAATAAAATAAAAAAATCATGGAAGCCACGCAAACAAAGAAAACAACATTCATCAATCTCGGGCATAATTAAAAATTAAAGCCAAGACATTGGAACCAAAATTCCATCCAAAACAAAACTTTGCATCCAAAACAAAGTGAATGTTAGAAAAGTCAGAACAAACAACGTAAGTAGAAGCACAAATTTGTAAATTACAGCAAATTTTTTGCTGTAATTTACAAATTTGTGCTTCTACTTACGTTGTTTGTTCTGACTTTACTATTCAGCACAAAGGTATTTATTTATCTTAAAGTGAATGTTGTTTTTGCATTTGTTTTCGTTCAACATCTCCTAACAGACGGGAATATTTGCGGACCGTTAATTGTCGAGTGTTTAATATATATCACGGTGCATTTCGCAAACTGTAATTATTGGTAGCACACAATCATTGGGAGTTGCATTTTCTAATGCAGGTTTTGCATAACGAGAAACAGTATTCGTCATTTATTTAAGATAATTTTCACGACATAATATCCAACACACTCATCATTTCTGTGGGGAAACTAAAAAATTTTATGCTTGAAGATGTACTCCATAGAGTAAACAAACACACCGATGTCCAAATCTAAATTTTACACCAAAGATGTATAATGAAGCTTTAGTGTTGATTGAAGATTTATGCATTTTAGTTTCAAATCTGTTGTTTAGTCATTATGGTGTGATATCACCTGATCGATTGGTCACCGACTTAGTTGACACTGATTTGCAACGAGAAAAAACAGTGCAATGACACTGTCTTAGCTAAAATTATCGTGAATAATGAGCCATTACTGACAGCTGAAAAAAAAATCATAATCAGATTGTGATGACCGTTGATGCTGAACAAGGCTATACATCTGTCGATGAAAACAAAGCCGTAAACATTCCAACTGAATTTTTAAATTCTCTGGATATACCAGGAATGCCACTAGAAGATTTTCGGTTCAAAATTCGTTCACCAATCATTCTTTTTCACATTTTAAACCCACCTAGATTATGCAACGGTACACGTTTCTTCATCAAAATTTCAACAATTTTGACGGAAAATTTTAAAGGAGAAATTTTTGTGTTGCCACGTAAGCGATTAATAGCGTCGTAATTTTCAGACACATTTGGAAGGCTTCAATTTCCGATTTGTTTAGCTTTTGAAAAGACCATAAATAGATCTCAAGACCAAACAATTTCTACTTTCGGTGTGGACTAGAAGCATACATGTTTCTCTCATGGGCAACTACAGGGTGTCCTGAAAAAGACTGACTGTTTTCAAAAATTCATAACAATAAAATGTTTAACGATAAGAAAATAATTTTTGCAGAAAACTCATGTGGTGGGCCGTAAGTTTCGTCCCCAAAGTTCCAAAATTTACTTCAAGAATTTTCGAATAGATGGCGCAGCACATGAAAAACCGCAAATCAAAGAAAGACAGAAAATTACATCATAGTTTTTCGAAAAATGTTTTTAATAAATAAAATTTCGCAACAATATTTTCAAAATGCCTGCCGCCGGCTGCAACCAAATGTCGCAATTGGATAAAAAAAGCCTTGAATTCCAATAATTATTTTTTGACTTAGAGGCTTACTATCTGCAGCGCAATCTATTTATAAACTTTTGAACTAAATTTTGGAGCGCTGGGGGACGAAACTTAGTCCCCACCACATGAATTTTCTGCAAACATTATTTCTTTATCATTAACCATTTTCCTGTTATAAATTTTTGAAAACAGTCTGTCTTTTTCAGGACACCCTGTATCTATTGCCTACTCACGAGTGGGAAAGTTATCATTCCTACTCTTGTTATCAAAAGACAGGTTAAGCAAGAATATTGTGCACAACTTAGTGATTAGATAATTTTTAGTTTTCAGATAATAGAAATAATAGATCGAAGTCAATGTTATCTATCTCATTTATAAAATTTAATTTTATATGTTTTTAATTTAATTAATGTATTCTGTAAAAAAGTTATTGATTACAAACTATATATAAATTGAGATGAATAAAATTTAGTGCACATTCTTAAAGTTTATGTTGGTTTATGTTTAATTTCTACGTTCTCATATATTACAATCAGTTTTGATATTTACTATCACTTTCAAGTTACTTTGCTTTTATTTTTGGCCGAAGTTATACTTGCAAAATTTACTAAGCGTAAGTATAGTGCTTTCACCATTGAAAATTTAGTTAGTACTTACTAAATTTAATAATTACTTAATTCAGCCTAACATGTACATTATCAATCTCATTTGTTTTAAAATTGGCTAGAATATTTGAAGTTTTACTAAAAATATTAATTATCTTCTATCAAAATATTGAGTAAAAAATACTTTAATCCAACTACTTCACCACAGCAACGTGGCTGGGTCAGCTAGTATATATATATATATATATATATATATATATATATATATATACATATATATATATTATATATAATACGTTACTTATGATATGCCTTGAAAAGTCAATCAATTTTATGCCACATTTGTTCACCAATTTTGAAAAATGGACACACTCAAATAAAAATAGTTATACCATATGCTAATTTTTTAATCTGCGGTTACAATTGTTTCTCCTGGTTTATAAACGGCGTTCATCTGCTTTTATTACTCCTAAGATTACTTTACTACTATTTTAGATATGTTTGACAAAATGTAAATCCTCTGAAGTCCTTTAAACTGACCAAATTGACGGCCGTGAAGATGACACACTTCAAAACGTATCTTTCCATCAAAAATTAGCATCTGAAGCACATGCAGCGCTGATAGAAGAGCCAGGTAGCAAGTACATCCGTCATATATCGCTAACAGCTGGTGAAAGTGCAAAATAAAAAAAAAAAAAAATGCGAGGTAATATACGCTTTACAAAAAAGTATCCACTTATCGGTTATTGGATTCGTCGGAACAAACGTAAATACGGGATTAAAGGTGAAGTAATTCCTTTTTTATATTTCTTTTTTTTTTTTTTTTGAAACATGTGTCAAAAGACCTTTACAGTGGAACATATGTCTGCTGTATACTAATGAATTGCCACTGAGGCATCTTGTTCTGGAAATGGACGGTTGCACAAAAGGACCACATTCATATTCTGGAGCTATCGGACAGCTTCTTAGAGATTGAAAAAGTCCAGTGGTCAAATTTGATAAAATTGACTGCAATCTTCTGGCTTTGAATATGGAAGATATTAAAAAATTAAGTATTGAACAACAGTATTTTTATCGAATCTGTCTTGCCGTAAAAGTAGTTGCCCTTCTAACGTGGATGACAGTAGCCCAGGAAACCTCAGTCATGCACGATGGCAGACAACTGCAAGTCGTTTGTTACGCTTGTACAGCCCAAATTCAAAATAATAGAATATCAGAACTTTTTGAACAAAACTTGTCCCTTAGTCGGGAAAAATGAACGCATGCTAATTAAAAAGAGTAAAACTCGTTATTCATAAATGGGTAAATCAATTTAAACAACTTTTCAGATATTATTTTAATCACTTATGGATCATTGACACATTGGAAAAAGATAGATTTTTGATATGGGTCAAAAAATTAGAATAATCCATTCATTTAATGTGAATTTTTAAAAGCAGCGAAAATATTTGCATACCTGTTAACCGATAGTTTGTCACATGTATGGAGCTTGGCATCCGGATAATTTTACGCTCTTTTAGAAACGTCTTATTGCTCAAAATGGATCGTCAAGGTGATAAATAGGAAAAAAAAGGAAGTTACATATTGTACCATTTCTTAAAGTTAGAAAAAAACTATCCAACTCAATTTAAATGACTGTTTTACAATCTATGGTATGTAAAATTTTAAATTAATATAGAACCAATTAAAAAATAACTGAGGTAATTGAGGTAGACAAATTGTAACACCTGGAAGAGATAAACCTAAATTAAAGTAAATCGTCCTACACTGTTAAAAATTCAGGAAGATTTTCTGGTAATTGTTACTGTAAAATGGTGGACTTACAGCATCACTGATTTTTACGGTAATTTATACCGGAGAAAAAGCGACCCCAGCTCCAATTGGTTGCTGTGGTCTACCGAGGAAACCGTAAAATTTTACTGTAACATTTGATTTTTACGGTAATAGTTACTGGCAACATGGATGCCAGTAACAATTACCGTAAATTTTCCGGAAAATTTTTAACAGTGTAAATAAACGTTGAAAAATGCTTCTTACGTCTATAAGTGTTGGAAATAATGTATAGTTATCTTCTTCACGCCAATTACACTTGAACTGGTTGCATAAACTGCAGTTTTAATTTCAGATCTACGAAGTAAGACCAAAGATAAACATGAAGCAGAACCCTGCACAACTTTCCTGAAGCAAAGAGAAACTCATACAGGGGCAACAAGGTTGGAAAAGTATTATATTCAGTGATGATTCTTAATTTGAAATATCTGTGAACAAAAAAAGGGATTTGGGTTTGACCTTTAAAAAGAAAAACGTATGAGAAATTTTGGGTAAAACGTTCTCTCTAATTTGACACATCCTTTTTGGTTTGTGGGTGCATGAGGGCTGCTGTAATTGGAAAATTATATATATCTTAAAATTAAACAATGCGTTACTTCCGCTGTTTATCAATAATACTGCATGATACTTCATCTGAGGCACAGCAGTTTTTTAGATTTTGAGGCACATTTAGTGACGCATTTTATCTTTCAGAAAAATTCTATTCCATGTCATGTCTCTAAATCGACTCATAGTTTTCAAACAGAAAGAGGAATTTCGTTATTAAACTGGTCAAGCAACTCTACCAATCTCAATATGATCAAGAATTTGTGGTACCTTCAAATCTATAGAAAGCGGTTCAAGTCCTGAGCTCGTTGCTGCCTTGAAGAGAGTATGAAAACAGTGTCAGAGAAACGATTAATGTAAACAGGTGGTAGAATCCGTGTGTCAAAGGATTAAAGCATTGAATCCAGAAAAAATGACGCATTCTATTATTGAATTATATTTTTCGGCTTATTTTGTCCCACCCTACTAGTCATATATGCTTTTGAAATAGATAGTCGTTTACAATTATCGGTAACAAGTTTTGAAAAATGAGAGATTCATGTCCGAGTTTTAGGTAGCAAACGTTTACCATGCTGCCTTTTCCCTATCCTATTTCATGCCATTAAATTGGTTGCTGGTATAAAGAACTGTTTAGTGTTTCTATTTAACTTCACAGAATCCTTAAATACCTCAAAAATATGTTTCAAGCAGTTTATTTAAGTTTTAAGTGAACTGAAATATTGCGCGCAGTTCAAACATTTTTGCATACATCATTCGGCAGGAAAAAGGATATATTTGTGTTGTACTAAACAAAACCATACACTGAGAAAAGAAAGCGAGGAAGCTCTTATAAGGACAATACTTTTTTTTTCACACCAACGTAAAAGGAAATATTTTCTTTTAACCTGAAGATGCTTGGGGGGCGGGGGGGGGGGCACTATTTTTTATCTTTAACATGGTAGCTACGCAGAATGCCACTAAGCTATTTTCACCTCTTCATCAAAAGGACGTTGGTCTACTTTCCTCTTATTTTCCCTTTCCTGGATGGGTTCTCCCGGCATTGAACTTCAATGAAGGTTAACTGACATCATTTAGCTGTCACTTGATTCGCTGGTTTTCACAAAGAATAGAAAGAGAGAGCGACGAATAATCGGATTTCAGGAAAATTTCAATCTAAGGTTTGGATTTACTTGAACAAAAGAGTTTATATTCTCTCTCTCTCTCTTTATATATATATATATATATATATATATATATATATATATATATATATATATATATATATATATATATATATATATATATATATATATATATCTTACTACTATTATATATGCGGAAGTTTGTCTGTATGGATGTATGGATGTTTGTTACTCTTTCACGCAAAAACTACTCAATGGATTTTGATGAAACTTTACAATAATATAGTTTATGCATCAGAATAACACATAGGGTAGTTTTCACCCCGTTATGGGGGACAAAACCCCCAATAGGGCGATAAAACCCAATTTTCGTATAAATTCTCTAATATGAGGATGAAAAAATACTTGCACTTATTAACATTATATGTCCATCGAAAGCTCTGATTTTTCTGCTGAAGATGGCACCTGTTCCAAATTTCTAAGTCGAATAAAAAACGAGTTATGAGCTTTTTATTTCCATGTTCGAAGGCTTTCCTCAACACAATATAGTATTTAGGGTATCATCTCAACTCCCTGTCGATAGCGACAATTGTTGTATTGTTGACTATTTTTGCGTTTCAACTGACTGTTCAAGGCTTTTCTCAAGTGATATTTTAAAGTAAGATTTTTTGCACAAGATAGGTAAATAATACATGAATTTGGCTGATTATTTTCCAGTTTTACGCAACTTTGAGGCAAGTAATGTTTTAATTTATTTGTGTTGACTGGGCGACAAAATTTATAGACAAAATTTATATTGCTTGATCGAAAAGCAGGAATCTCGCCAAACTTTTTTTGCGGAATCATTTCAATAACTGAGGCATGGGGCAATTTTTTCAATTGCCGCTGTTGTTGAAGCTAAAAATTACGCGAATACTGTTTCTCGGTTTTGCAAATGTAACCAAAATATCGCCATTTCTTTAATATTTCTTTCTTTATATCATTTTGTTAACATGTAAAATGATCCGCCAACTAAATTAATCAAATCCATAAACAGCACAAGTTTGCGCACAATTTCAAACACAATAATTGCCAAAATTTACTACTTATTTTGGAAACATTTCGGATAGCATCATTTCATGGTCACCAGAAGTATCGCAGTATATGGCGGCAATATCTCTTCGATAAAATTAGTAACACACAGTTTTACAAAGTAGGGAGGGGGAGACTTATCCAAGGTATCCCAAAACGATTACTGCAAATTTCGTACCGTTTTAAATCGCGGTAAGGGATTACGGACGGCTACATTTTTTAAAAGTTTGTACTTCAATAGCAATATAGAGACGATTTTAGAATGATTTTTAATCACGTCAAACCGGTGTGTTTTGAGTTATTTCAGTTACAGAAGAAAACGAATTAAAGTAACTATATTGTTTCTCACAATTATTACACACCCAGGCAACGCCGGGTATTTTTGCTATGTACAACAATCTGCTGCCCCCCTACCCCCAGTTACCGTCGAAAAAATATTTATTTTTTGGCAGGAAAGGCCAAATACATGCAAAACATTTTCTTTGTAGCATCTTCTGTTCGGAATTAAAATTCATATCTTATGAATGTAGATTAAGCAAACATTTTACGCAGTTTTGTAAACTTGGCAAGTCTCTGGCAAATGTGGCCAAAAAATGGCTCTGTGGTCATTTTTTCGATAAATAATGGATTTGGATTATTTTACATTTTTACGCTACTTTTAATTGCAAAATTGGATAATGAATTATATTGCATTCGTTGAAGAAAATTAATTTAATTGCAGGCAGAGTTATGATAACGCGGTCGGGCCGAGTGTTCAAAAATCTTGGCGCTACAGCCATTACAAAATTTGCTTTAAAATGTAAAAACTTCGCCAAACTTATTTTGGTAAGAATATCATTAAATACTATGTATACGGTATTGCAGTTAAAATTAATCCACCAAATTAGTGAAACAGCACGCTCAAATAACATTATAAGTGCTATTTAAATGTAAATTAATCCACCTAGTCCATTTTATATCTACAGACTCACCAGGCGACTACATTAGCTCAGTGGCGAATTTTTTAAAATTTTAACTTTTAATTTTATTTTTTCTTTTTCTTTTTTTTTCGTGTTTTTTTAAGGATTAATGGTGCTAATTAGGATTTTTCGGAATTAATATCCCTACTGTAATAGCGACAAGAGAGTACTGTTCTTTCTTCCTTTTTTTTAATTTGTTTTTTATGCTATCGGACATGTACTGATGAAGATTTTTGTAATTAATTGTGAAGATCTTTAGAGGGAGATGCTAATGGAAAACGCTAATATCACCATTCTAAAAGAGACTTTAGGGAATGTTTCTCTTTCCGAAATGAGAAGTTTTTTGTACTATTGTCCTCATTTAAATGGGAACTTAAAAAAAATTAAATAAAATTAAAAAAACTTTTGTGCTTACTCTGATTTTAATGGTATTTTTACTCTGAACTTTTTTGGTATTTTAATCAGGACTGTTTACGTTGTTAAGAAACATCTAATTTCCTTCACGTGGGGGATTTTAAAGGTTTGATGTTCTCACTATATAAAGGGACATTATTAGAATCTGGATTTGTAGTGACTGTTGACCCTATTTTGGGACGATTTCTCCGGTAAGAAGCTATACAATAATTTAGATAGCGCTGGACACCATTTGACGGGGATGGAGATTATAAGGGAAATGGTTGACTTTATTTAAGAATTGTTGACCTCACTCGAATTGGAATTTTTGAGAATCACCCAAACTAACTTCTTTACAATACCTGAACGTTTTCCCGATTTATGTTGTGTGATTTTTTTGATGTCTTAGCAGTTTCGCCGACATTTCATTTACTCCCCCCCGGCATTTTAAATGTCCTCTCCCTGTGTTAATCATTAACTTGAATCGGTTAAAAAAAACTACATCAACGTGAGCAAAGCCGCGGGTGAAAGCTTGTATATATATACATATATATAATATATATATATATATATATATATATATATATATATATATATATATATATATATATATATATATATATATATATATATATATATATATATACACAATTGAGTTTGAAGCCAACTTCTAATGGCTCACCGCGTTTCGAAGCCAATTTTTGGCTTCACAACGTTTGCTTCAATGCGTCGGTATTTTAGAGACGTTCACCGCTTAATGAAGCCAGTAGAGACGTTCGCCGCGTTTCGAAGCCACTGGCTTCAAAAAGCGGTCTCTAACCACACACCGCGTTTCGGAGCCATTTATCGTGGCTTCAAAAGGTAGCTTTTTAGAGATATACACCGCGCTTTGAAGCCATAGTGAAAGTTGCAGCGTTTTAAGCCCAATACCCTTAAAAAAAGATTCAATGAAAGATATTTTGTTTTATGCTCAATTAATCTTTTATAATTTATTTTGTGCCGTTTTAAATTGATGTACATTTTTGAAACTAAGTTCAGCATTTCAGTTTTTCTTGCCAATGTTTTATAAATTTTTCTAAAAAATGATTAAAATTCTTGTGCAGAAAATATCACAAAAGAAAATTCTTTGGAACATTTTAACTTAGGATTTCATTGAAAGAGAAAATGTTATATAGTTAACCACAGCTACTTATGAAGACATAGCTAGTGAAAGTAACCTTTACAGTAAATTTTTGAAGAAAAAAAAATAAAGAAATAAAATGGTTTTCAAATAGATTTTTGGTTTCATATTTTCCTGTTTATTTCAGAATAAATAAAATGAGAAACATTTTTAAAAAAGATTCTTTGAAAAAATACTTTTACTAATTAAATTTGTACGACAGTACTATTTTTTTTTTCTAATCACCTTCTCGTTCCGTCTGAACTATTAAATTTCGGTTTGATCATATATCCACTATGTTGCGGAATCGCCAAATTTAGGTTTCTCGAAATTTCGCTAGGTCGTAGATAGCTTAAAAAGAGCAGTTTGTCAAAAAACAAAAACTTAATGGATAAACAAAATTACGCTGCTTATAGTTATAATTTTACTGGTATTAGTTTGGAATCAAAGCAGCACTTAGAAGAAAAAGAGTGTAAAAACGATCTAACTATGTATTGGTGATTTAAAAAGCACGACTATGGAATTGCATGTTATCAATTGCTAAAATAATTATTGTATTCATTATTTTTCCTTTTTAGGATGGTTATTTCTAAATTCGTTGCAAAACTTTTTAATTTTTCCTAGAATTAAAAACTTGATTTGATTGCTATTTTTTTCCAACGTTCAGTGCCGATCCTAGGATGTCGGTTGTCCGTGTGCAATGCCGCTCCTCTAGAGCGTTTTTACTAATACTTAACGCATGACCATCTTCCGTCTTATTTCTGCATCAAGTTCTAATTAAAAAAAAAACAGAAGAACGAATTTATAAAAAGTAAAAGCGTTTTGTAGAAAATATTAGTCTTTGGGTACACTTTATATCTTTGAAAAAAGTTATAGATACCAAGAATTACTAGTAGTAAGATCGTATTTTAGTCTGTCATCGGGGGAGTTGGGAGGGGGGCTGAGATACCGCAGAAAATTTTCGAAATTATCGTAGGGGAAAAAAATGATTAATCTTTGGTTGTGTTAGGTTGAGAGGAAAAGAGAGTCGAGGTTACTCAAGGTCCAAGGAGAAACGTTCAAACTTAACTTGACTTAAAAAATTGCGCTTGTAGGAACTTTTTTAAAACTTTTAGGGGAACGTAATGTTGGGGTTCCATTATGAAATTCTATTAAAGTTGAAGTCAATTTGAGGCTATTTTTTGGGACCTTAGCTTAGGAAGTATCGCAGTTCTCCCCAAAATTTTTCCGAAACTGAAGTTTTAAACACGCAATTTTGGGATATCTTTGTTGACGTTACGAGAGAGAAGGAGATAAGCTCATCTTTTATCAAAAGTTGTCCAAATTCAAGTCTAAGACGCAAATTTAGGATGTCTTTGGCAACGGTAGGAAAACTAGCGGCTTTCCTCCGGAAATTCCTCGGCGCTGTAGTACAGCAATAGTTTTATAAACACATTATTTGGCGACGTTAGGAGGATGCCCTAACGTCGATTAAGTTACATAAGCCAGTCGGTTCTTCTCCTGAAAGTTTTAGAAATTGAAGTCCCAAAAGCGAACTAGGCATTATTTGATAACGCGGGAGGTTCTGTCCGTCTGAAAAGGAAAATTTAAGCTTTCCGTGATTACGTTGATAGAAAGGGGGGAATCCGGGCACACTTTCCCGAAAGTTCTTTGAAATTGATGTTTGAGAATTGCAATTTTAGTCTGTTTTGGAAGACGTTAGGTGAGAGGAAATGATGTAGGACCTCTCTAACGACTCTAGTTCAGATTATCTTTGGTAGTTATGGTAATAGAAAATGGGTTTTAGGGCCTTCCTCCGCAAAATTTTTGAAATTTAAGTTCTAAAAATTCCTCTAAACTATCTTTAATGTCACAAGGAGACGGGTCAGGGTTTGAGGACAGAATACACTTAGAAGCCATCTTTAGGGACTTAAGACATGGGGGACTGTAAACTGCTAGAAATCGCAAAAAAATCTATTTTAGGCCATATTTGGTCAAGTTAAGACAGAAAGGGTTTGTAAGAGACTTAAGATCGGTGGTTCAAAGAGAGATATTTTCCGAGATTAAGTTTTAAAAACGTAATTTTAAGCTTTCTTTAGTCTCGTCAAGGAGATCATGGCCTTCTTTTGGATCTGCCAAACTTGAATTGCCCTCTTACCTGATCTGTAATCGGGCAGCTCATTAGTTATTTCAATTTTCTCCAGAAAAAACTGCTGTAACGGGGGGAAACTACAAAAAAGTTTGTTCGTTATTCATATATTAAACTTGACTCTCAGGGAAGTAGTAAAATTGTCTATTGTCTCCCCCTGTATCCTCCTTGCGAATGTATTTTATCAGTATAGTTTCTTTTTTTTACTACAATATGTGTTCATAGTTTAGGGTCTGTAGGAGCTTTGGGGGGGGGGGGAAGCATTAGTTGCCGCCCTCGGCGCTCCTTTTACAAGGCACCCTTTAATGCTTCA
The DNA here is from genome assembly GCF_026930045.1 of Uloborus diversus. NCBI lineage: Eukaryota > Metazoa > Arthropoda > Arachnida > Araneae > Uloboridae > Uloborus > Uloborus diversus. Next base: position 135,406,882 of record NC_072733.1, on the reverse strand, counting down.
GGAGAGATCCATTGTCCTCACTGCTCCTCCTCGGTATCCATGCCTCATGGCCGAATCTGCCGCAAATTTTGCAATCAAATGAAGCATGTATGTGAAGAATAGATATTAATAGACAATAGACCAACATGATGTGCACTAACGTTCTATTGTTCTTAAAGTGTGCTATGCTATAGGGAAATCGGGACTTACTCTGATTTTTGAATAAACGTTTGAAATTCAGCATGTTTATTCGACGTAAAATAAGTTATATAGTAAAAATTCTCCAGGAATTTTGCTTCATTAATGGAACTAAATGTGGCCTGCGGCCGCCCCTTACTTTCGGTCGCTCGATATCGGAGCACGAGCTGCACACCTGCTGGGATCGGCCCTGCAGATGCTTCTTCTTTTCACAGGATTGCACAGGTACATTTCCATGCATACATGCGAATAGGCCGTGAAATTAAAAAAAAAAATAATGAAACCATAAAGATGGGTGCTTTACATACACGAGAGGAAGAGCGCTGGAATTCCGGAGCAACATTTAAAACTGTCGCAATGTTTTTACATTTTTTGAATTAATCACATATGAAATTAATAGTGAAGCAATTTTTTTCATTCAGATAAATTTTTATAATCAGGTAGTATTATTCAATTAAGGAGTTGTGACAGTATAAAAGGGGGAGTATGAGAACGTTGCTGGAAGGAAAACATGTTTCTCTAAAAGAGAACATTTCATGGTTTGCAGAAGGGGATGATAAAGAACTTTTTATCGTTTTAGGAGGAAATGGAAACGAGGCAGTTACGTTTCAGGAGGGAATTCTACAGAATTTTTTTTTAAATTAAACAAACAATCCACTTTGTTTTATTATAAACTACAACTGAGCATAACTGCAAAGACAAAGTTTCCTTATTACTGTAGAAAATATTTTCACTGAAGTTATGTTTAGTTGTAGTTTATAATATGCTAAAAACCCAAGCTTTACCTTCAGTTTACGCGCCAGGTCTACGGACTCTCGCTAATGAAATTAATTTACTTCATCTACCAATTTATTGGTAATCTCAGCTTCAATTAGAGGACATCTGCCTCTAGCTCAGTTATTGCCTATTCCTGAATGATGAGTCCAAAGGGGGACGAAAGTGCAATCTCAGGATGTGACAAATGGGCGGTCGGTATATTGCATTTAGTTTCCCTTTTGCCCCGTTTTAGGGACTAACGTGTATTGCGCAACAAGCTTTTCCTTCAGTTCCTTCTACTGGTAAAAGCGTAACTAGGGGGTCTGGCGCCCCTGGTGAACTTCAGAAATTTCACCCCCTCCCCCCAGCGTTGTCAAAATGGAAAGTCACCGAAGATCACTATTCCACTTTTTTTGGGGAGGGGGGGACATTTAATTAATTCATTTGACAAATTAGGAGACAATATTGAACTTTAATATTCTTATTTTCCATTTTTAAATTATTTTCAAAGATGCCCAATTTTTCTTCTCCGTAGATGTTATGTATGTATATGTGTGCATAACCGAATTTTATCATTGGGTAAAATTGGGATTTCTTTCGGCATATTCAGAATTCTCCCCTTCTCAAAAAAATTTTTGTGATCCACAAAAATTCCGAAAGTTGGTCCCAATTTAGGGTTTTTCTCAAATCAACATTTTTTAATATTCAATTATCTCTGCGCGTTGAGCATCAGCAAATGTAATCTTTGTGATTACAACACGATATTTAGTGCCTCAAATGAAATGTATCGTAAATTTTATGGCCGACCTTCAGTGGACCCTGGCAGGGGTGGCTAAACTCTGTGCCGAAGAAAGTGAAAATATGTCATGTTTGAGGGGTCCTGGTTCCATGCACTGAGGTTCAACCATAGTTTTTGCGAGCAATTTGTGTAGTGATATATATAAATTATTAAATAGGCTCATTAAATGCATGGTTAATGCTCATTGCTGCCAAAAAATGTCAGTTTTTGTATCAAAAAATGTGAAAAAGTGCAGTTTTCATGGGCCTTTATATCAGTGCACCGAGGGTCAGTGTAGAACTGTATACCTGCATTTCAAACAAGAGTATGTGTATTTTCACAAACAAGTGACAGAACTATGGGCAAATTCGTTTCAAGAACACAATACGTATTTCAAAAAAGTAAAATGAATTTAATCAACATATCCGGGTTTAAACTTTCCTCCAGGGACTTCCAGGTACAGTTTAAAATACTAGTATGATCAAAATTTGCCATAAAAGAGTTATAAACTTGCAAATAGACTGTTTGTGCTTATTCGCATACTTTATAATATGGTAACTAGAAGCAAAGTGAAAGAAAAACATCAAAATGTGAGAAAAAATTTACTTTTTAGGGGCCTGTATCTCATAGCACTGAGGGTTAGTATCGAACTTGATGCCTACATTTCAAACTAGAGTGTATGTCCTTTCACAAACAAGTGACATAACTATGTGCAATGGTTCTGCAGGCTCGTAAAATGCACTTCAAGATGAGGAAATTGCATAAGAGTAATGACGCATCTAGTTAGTTGTACTCAAGCTACAATGATTTGTTTTGCAATCTTTTACTGTCCCGCTAGTCAGTTAGGCAACTATACCCTTGTTTTATAATGTTATAGTACTGCTTTTATCATAAGTAATAAAATATGACTTAGTAATCGTTTGCTATCATTGTAGTTTAGTGCAGAGAAAATAATTTTTTTCATTATAATGTACAGCCTCAATAAATGTCCACGAACTATAATGTACAGTATAAACGAAATAAAGCTACCTTAATGAAAATAATTAAAAGTATACCTAAAACACATTGCAAAAAGTGTTACAAATAACTTCCGTTTTTACCGCAATTCATTTATTTATTTAGAAGCTAAACAGCTTTACATACATAGAGGACTGCGTGGCAAACGCCTTGCCTCCGGACATTCACGAGAAAGATGTACAATACAACAGAAGGAAATAACACCCGGGGCACCGGCGGGAATCGAACCCACAACCTCCGGCTTAGAAGACGAAGCTTCTACCATAGAGCCACGGAGGCCTCTTTTTACTAGTTTTTTAAACAGTATCTGGAAGTCCCTGGCGGAAAGTTTAAATCCGGTTATGTTAACTAAATTAAAAACTGAATAGTTCATTTTACTCTTTTGAAATACGTGTTCTTGAAAAGAATTTGCACATAGTTCTTACACTTGTTTGTGAAAATACACATACTCTAGTTTGAAATGCAGGTATCCAGTTTTGCACTGACCCTCGGTGCACTGAGATAAAGGCCCATGAAAACTGCACTTTTTCGCATTTTTCGATACAAAAACTGCCATTTTTTGGCAGCGCAGAGAGAGAACAATGTAACTAATGAGGATATTAAATAATTTATATATTGACGATATTATATATTATCGATATTATATATTACGAGTGACCCAAATGTTTCGGTCACTCGTCTAGTCAATGCTAATTCTGCATTAGCTACCAGTTTGTTTGGCACTCTTGGCTTCCTTAAGAGGTTTTCCACCTCCAGCTCAGTCACTCCTATGCCGGGCTGATGAGTGCTAATAAGCACGAAACTGCAGTCCTCGGCTGGAATTGGCGGAGCTGGCGGTGTATTTCATGTATTTTTGCCTTAGCCCTGGCTATAGGGCGGTACCTTACTGAATATGATGGCACAGTTATTTTTCTTACATGATACTTGAAACGAAAACTATTTAAATACACTCCTGTTTGTGAAAATTGCAACACCACGAAGGATTTACGCGAGTGTGCTGAAAATTGCAGGAAATGTAAAGTAGGGAATGATATGCAAATGATTAGAATTGCAGACCGGTAGCGCATGCGTATGCTGAGCAGCGCCCTCTGAACGGCGGATCGAACCGAATATAAATAGACGGCTGTAGCAAGGCGCGTATGATTATCTGTGGTTATATGCTAGAGTAAACGTTAAGTGAACCTTTACTATGCCTCTTTGACGAAAGAAAGCGAAATTTGAGCAAATTTCGGAGTTTGAGCGGGGCAGAATCGTCGGCCGTCGTGAAGCTGGTTGTTTTATCGTGCAGTAGCCGCTCGTGTGCAGCGTAACAGCTGCACAATCATGCGTGTTTGGAAGCAGTGGACGGACAAGGGTCGGACAGCTCGGAAATCCGGGAGTAGACTCCGAAATGTGACGTCAGCTCGCGATGACAGACAACTGGTGCGTATGGCGCACAGCTTCTTCTAAACAATTGGCAGCACAGTGGTCAACAGCTACAGGTGTTTCATTGTGTGCTTCCTCAATTCGAAGACGCCTGCTGCAGCGTGGGGTGCGCGCAAGGATTCTTTTATACAAGATTCCTCTCACGCAAAACCATCGCCACTGCGGCTACAATGTGTCAATGTGCATAGGAGCTTGCGTGCTGATTGGCAACAAGTCGTCTTTTCTGATGAATCCCGCTTCAATTTTTGGCACCATGATGACCAAATTCGTGTCAGGCGCTATGCCGGTGAACGGCACATTCCGCAGTGCATTATCGAACGCCACAGTAGACAAACACCCGGAGTTATGGTCTGGGGTGCCATAGCACATCATGGTCAATCACAATTGCTACGAATTGTGTGCAATTTGAACAGTACCCGATACATAAACGAAGTTTTACAGCCCCAAGCTATTTCTTTCCTGCAAAGATTGCCAGGGGCTGTATTCCAGCAGGATAATGCCTGCCCACCTGTCACCAGGACTGTCAAATCCTACCTTGATTCGCAGCAGGTACCGCTTCTTCCTTGGCCTGCATATTCCCCGGATATGTCACCGATTGAACATGTGTGGGATTTCGTTGGGCGACGTCTCGCTCGTGATCCTCGTCCTGTTGCTTCGACTGACGAACTTTGGTTGCGCATACAAACAATATGGAATACTCTTCCTCAGGCAGATATTAAAACTTTATTTCACTCCATGCCGAGTCGTGTAGCAGCTCTTATTGCGGCGCATGATGACCACACGAAATACTTATTTCTATCTCTTTTTATTGTTTGGTTGGTTTGAAAATGTAATCATTTATTTGTACCATTACCACTCAACCGTGTATTAAATATCATTGATGCGTTATTCATGGTGTTGCAATTTTCACAAACAGGAGTGTATTATTGTTCACAGTACGTAGACCTGACTTTTCAAAAATTTTACCTGACTAAAAATATCTAAACATAAAATATATCGCTGTTGTCTCACTGTAATTATTTCTCTCCTACATAGACTCTATACCGAGAGCAAAAAGTCCAAGTCCAACTTTTAAAGCTGTTGTAATGGGTAGAATCGACCATATGTTTCCAGAGATACACCCAAGCATGCAAGGGCGTGCACAGCGTGTGGGGGGGGGACACATGTTGGTCCGGGCCCGAGCTTGAGGGGGGCCAATATTATTAAAACTATGAATGAAATATTGGGGTAAACAATATGGAGAGGGTCCGGAAAAGTCATTTGCGACGGCCCGCAAAATTTCTGTGCACGCCCCTGCTTGCATGCTTGTCGTTGAATTAATAACTCTAATACAACGCAAATAAATCAATAGACCTCACCCTTTGTGCGATATCAATTTAAATTTTCTGTCACTGGTACTATTTAATTTCGATGTTTATTGTTAATGATTCGCGCTATAATGGGACAAATTGCTCCTTTTTTCTGGGGAAATTTGTTGTTCGGAACAACTGACCCAAAAATTGTAGAGGTTAGGTAACGAAGCGTAAATGTTTTCAGCGTAGTATATTGGATACGTAATCTATCTAATTACGAGTATAAAAATGGAGATTTATTTGTGTGTGTGGTTGCATGCTTCTTATACTTATACAAATCAACAGTTTATGTCGGATTTGTTCCAAATTTTGCACAGAGGTCCTTTGGAGCTCAGAAATTCACATAGGGTAGTTTTCGCCCCGCTATGGGGGCAAAACGCCCCTTAAAGGGGGGTTAAGACACAATTTTCACATAAATTCCCTAATATGTGGATGAAAAAATACTTGCACATATTAACATTATATCTTCATCGAAAGTGCTGATTTGTCTGCTGAAGATGGAATCAGTTCAAAGTTTCCAAGTTGAACAAAACACAAGTAATAATTTTTTAATTCCCTGTTCGAAGGCTTTCCTCAACCCAATTAGGTATTTAGTGCATCATTTCAACTTCTACAATTGCGTATCATTTCTGCTTTTTGTGCATAGAGTAACGAAATTTACACAGAGAGGCTGTCTACGGTAAAAAGCAGATTAAACTGAAGTTGGAATTTTGGAATACAGAGGTGCAATGATGAGCAAGGTTATGATAACATGGTCGCTTTGCGAGAATGGTTTTCTCCAATCTCGCGCAGGGACCAAATAAAGTAATTGCCGGATTGGTTTTACATTTCAATTCATATTTTAATGCAATTTCAAAAAAACGATGAGATTCACTAATAGAATGGTTTGAATAATGCATCTTGAGATATTTAGCAAGAAGTTAAGGATCTTGGGATACAGCGGTGCAACAACTAGTGACTTCAATTTCTTAGTGAATCGAGGCCTCTCTATGCAATTTCTTTACTCTATGTGTTTGTGTGAATGTTCAAGGCTTTTCTCAAGTCAAATCTTGAAGTAACGTTTTTTCGACGAGATTGGCAAATAATAAATGTCTCTGGCTAATTATTTTCTGATCTAAAATTTGAAGTGTTATATAGCGTATTAGGTATGTACTACTTTGTAATGTGTCACTCGTATTTTAGGATTTTTTTTTTTAAATATAAAAATTCAGGCCTTTTGCCAGAGCAGAAATAATTAACTCACAAGCTTGAAATTTTACGTAGTAGTTTGTGTTAGGAAGTTACTAAATTTCCGCACTAAAGTTTGAAGTTCTGCGGAGTTTAAAATATTTTGTAAATTTTCTCTTTATTTGATTTTTTTTCTAAAAACCTCAAAAATTTATAGCCTCTGGCCAGAGCAGAATGCATTAACTCAGAGTCACGAATTTTTGCACAGTAATTAGTGTTAGGGAGTCACAAATTTTCCGCACTAGGGCGAAGTGCTCTGCAGAATTTCGATTTTTTCGAAACCACCTTATTGCGTATTGAGCCCTGGAACCGGAAGAATTATCATCCTCATATAAATAAGAGCCGATGATCGAGTAACCCGCGTGTTTCAACAATGAAACTCGCGCCACTGCATGATAATTTGATAATATGTTTTGGTAATGTTTAACATGCAGGGAAAGGCTTTATTGTGAGAAGGCTGAACTCTATCCGGTAACTTAACTGTTTTACTGGCGTCGTTTCAGTTGAATGAAGAAACGAAAAAAGGGTCAACAATGAACACTACCTAGTGGAGTTGAGGGTTAATCCATCGGAGTTAGGGTTTAAATTTCAACTATAAAAATATCACCAAACAGGCAATGCATTCGTTCAAATGCAGAAGCAATTTTCACCCATCATACCTTGACGGGAGACTTTCTAGTAAATATACAATAACCAAATTCTGAGGCCACTATATAGACTAAGGCTACTATATATATATATATTAGTGGTAACCGCACGGCTTTGCCCTTAATAGAAAATTAAAAGGTCTTTTGGTTCGCCAGCATATTTACAAATAATGTATGGTGAACTTTTCTCGCTATTTGGCTTGTGCCCATGTTACGGTTCCACGTTATGATAATTTCGTAATTTACTCGTCAATCTTATGATAATTTTGTTCTTTAAATTGGAATAGAAAAAGAACCACATGGAATTTTCGAAAAATCGCTTCGAGGTGCACACCCCTATGCTACAAACTAACTTTGTGCCAAATTTTATGAAAATCAGCCGAACGGTCTAGTCGCTATACGCGTCACATAGATCCTGACAGACAGAGATCCGGACAGAGAGTGATCCGGATAGAGAGACTTTTAGCTTTATTATTAGTAAAGAAGATAGGGGCTCTACCAAAATCAGTAATCGGGTTATACTCTCACGTAACAGAGAATGAGAATCGCCCCATGGCATGCAAGACGGCATTATTCATTGTTTGAGCACTTAAAATTCAGCAACTTTATTTATTAATTTGATAACAATTTTTGGCAACGTTTGAGAAGAAGAGAAGTGCTTTGTTTTGACAAGGCTGAACTAGATCCAATAAGTACGGGAAGGGGCATCGGTAGCGTAGTTGGTCGGCGCGTCAATGTTGTAATCCCGAGGTAGTTGGTTCGATTCCCGCCCGTTGCCCTGGTTGTAACCTCCTTCTCTGTGCTGTTAATTCTGTCCTACATTATGTGCCTGTATTGTGCTATCTCTCATATTGAACGTGAGTTCGTAAACGGGTCCTGCGTGACCGAGTACACGAACTCGAAATGTATGTTGTCAATAAACCAAACCAAACCAAATAGGGGAAAGCGGGGTTGAACGTTCTGCGGGTAAATTGTTCCCTTTGAAATAGCTCAATGAAGAAAAAAGATAAATATATTTAGTCAATACCTGGTGAAATGCGATGCTGCAGCGATAAGATGGCGGCCATGTTAGTCCGGCTAGTGGCGTTCAGCATATTAAAAGCTGAGTACGTGCACCCCTGATCTACTTTTGTAAATATTTTCGTTTTTTAACTTTTCGGTCTTTCTCACGAATTTTAATTGATAGCATTTAGTTCTTAGGTAGGTGTTTTTATGAAAACATAGATTGTGCATCCTAATATACTTCGCTGAAACCATTTACGTTTCGTTATCTAACCTAAAATTTGACCTTTTGAGAACATGTGTGTGTGTGGGTCTAGTTGTTACTCTCTTGTGGGATCAAGTTGTTTCGAGGAACAATTAGCCCCACAAAAAAGGAGCAGCTAGCACCAAGAAACTTCTTGCCTTTATTCATCTGAACCAGCAATGCAGTAAACAAAGAAAGATATAAATAAGTATTACTTGTAGATATTTGTTACCGTAAAAAAACAAAATTGGAGAGTGTCGAATTTCACCGATGATTCACTTAAATATTCGGTCTTTCTCATACAGACAAATGGAAAAAGATGAAAATTTTGAAGATGAAAATATGAATCAAAATATCTTTCATACTTTGATATAATATTTCCGAAGAATCATACTACAGCTTGATAGCGTCACCTTGCGTTGAGTTTAGAAAGTAGCCAAAGAGGTGAGGTAAAAGAATTAAATTTTGCTCAGTCAAGGCAGATGTTTCATTGGACAGATCATGTCCTACGCTAGTGGATCTGTCAGACAGTGGGACCCAACCTACGGTCCGCGGTCCAATGTGAAAGCTGATCCATGTGTCCCGTCGTTGTGTTTAGTGTTACAAAAGGAAAAATATTTTCTGGGACGTTCCAAAAAAAAAAAAAAAACTGTAATCATTTTCAACCGGTGTTACGAAACCTATGTTTTAAGCCAAGTAGTCATATATTGTTTTCTAAAATACAGGTGCAAAGTTCGTATCAATAAACTAAGCATGTAGCAACGATGACAGAAACTTTTGTTTGTTATTGTCCTTAATTTCCCTTGTTTTACGATGCTATCTAGAAATTTTATACTGTACTGGTCCGCAACATTCCCACTAATGTGAGGTATCGCACACGGATTTGGAAAAAAAAAAAAAAAGGTTGGACACCACTGGTCTAGAACGTACCTTTTCAGCTGCCTTCAGCCAGAGACTGCAGCTCCTACTTTGCGAGTTCAGTTTAGTTGTATCTGTGTAGGGCTTTCATTATTGGAGTCGTAAAGTAGAAACACAATTAATATTTTTTGTAATCTGTTGAATGAAAATTGCAAAAGTCGCTGAAAATAGCAATTCGGATATCATGCATGCAGTGTCGGATCTAGAATTCCAGAAAGGGGGAGGGTTAACCTTGGTCCAAATGGAGAGCTACTGTTTTAGAAGGTCTTTTTTCTTCGTTTTTGCGGGCACTCTCGATTTTTGGAGAGGGGGGGTGAGGCATCACTCTGAAAGGGGTAAACACCCATATTTAAACAATATGAAAGTTTCTCAGCAAGGGGTCTCTCATCCTTTCCTAAAGAATTTAAGATTTTAAATGCGTATTAGGTTTTTTACTTATGAAGAAAACTAATGTAGTGTACTGAAGAATATAAATACTTTTTCGCAAATAAAATATAAAGGTCTGAAAACACTATAAGGGCCATTCCACGGAAAAACGGCCATTTTTTCCTGCACGTCACGCTTCATACATTTCATTAAAAATAATAATTTAAAAGGAAAATGAACAAAATTTTGTTTGCACAAACGTGTGACTTCTTAAGCAAAAAATTTTGTCATTACAATGTAAAATTATTTTTTTTAAAGAAATATAGGAATTATCCCACGCGGGACAAATTGAGTTTTCTGTGGAATGGCCAGGCCACATACATTTTTTTCCACGGTTAAAATTATTATTTCTCAACAAATGAGGTATGTTTCCTTTACATTAGAGCCTTAGCTTTCGAAACCTACAATTTTTTTTGCCATTGCTATCCTCATATAAATAATAGCCAATGATCGAGTAACCCGCAAGTATCAACAATGAAACTAATACCACGACATGATAATTTGATAATATGTTTTGGTAATGTTTAACATGTAGGGAAAGGCTTTATTGCAACAAGGCTGAATTTGATCCGACTACTTAACTGTTTTACTGGTAAGGCAGTCATTTTAAGGGCATGATGAATTTAAAAAGTGGTTGGAAATAACCGCTATCCACTGGAGTTTAGGGTTAATCCATTGGAGTTAGGGTTAAAATTTCAACAATCAAAATATCACCAAACAGGCAATTGCTTTGTTCAAATGTAGAAGAGTAGACGCAATTTTCACCCGTCGTACCTTGAAGGGCGATTTTCTAGTATTAATAGCACAAAAAGTCAAAAAGTTAAAAAATACACAAACCATACTACAAGAGGTTGACTTTGGATGTCCCGCACGTGATGCATGCAAATAAACTAAAATTTAAACAACAAAGTCATTTAATAAAAATAGTACCGTGTCAGGAGTATCTTTATATCACATGTAAATATTAAAAAAATGTGCTTACTCCTGTTAAATTAAAATATTAAGATCTATAACAAAATGTTAGTGGACTTTTTGAGTTGGACTGTACCGCACGTGGTGGAATGGCCATAAGCACCCCGAATGGATATAAAGCTACAAATTACCACCCCCCTTAGCTGGAGCTAATGCGGAACTGCAAGCAAACACCAAAAAGCTCAGTTACAGTATCCAGAGATTGCAGACTGCGCTAAAGCTTTGTGCTCATCAGTCTGGATTAGCCAAAACCATACTGAAGCAAAGAACCTTATATAAAGCTGAGTAGATTATCACATTGGTAGGTAAAAATACATTCTGATAATGGTGAGGGGGTCAGGACCCTCCCGTAGAAACTTGCAAAATTGTTGTCAAAAACGCAATTTTCGAAACGTTTTGGGGGTACGTTTGTTGATGTGAGGTTGAGGTTCCTTCCTGAGTCGTTTGAACTGTAATCAATTTCACACGATAGTTAAGAATCAAATGCTCCTCCAGAAATTTTTTCACAAACAAAAGTTGAAAAAAAAAAAGAGAAAATTTTATGCTATGTGAGATGACATCAAGGGGATGGGGAAAATCCAGGGGCGCTCTCTGGAAAAGTTTCGTTGTAGAAGTCGGGGAAAACACAAGTGGATTTATAAGAAAAACATTATACAGTGAAACCTGTGTAAGTTGACCACTCGCGGTGCAGTACTTTGGTGGTCAACTTAGACAGGTGGTCAACTTATAAAGGGTGGTAATGATTTTTTTTTTTTTTTTTTTTTTTGTCATTTCTTGCACCATGTATTCATATTTTGAGTAATTCACCCTTATTCTTTCTGTTGAACTCACTTTCATTGTTTAACATTATTGAAGGTGAAACAATAATTTAAAATACTAATCAAATAATTTTCTTATTTTTTCCTTGTTTTTAACTATGTTAGACACTGTAGTTCTAGAAGTTCCATATGTGCCGCCTAATTTTCTCTGGCTTTCTCCATTTTCAATTAATTTTAAAATTTCGTATTTAATATTTCGTACTTTTTATTATTCTCAAGTTCAACTAACTTTCTTTTTCAAGCCTTTTTTGTACAACTTATAGTACAAAGAGCAATAAGTGCGACTCTCCCAGTTCATAAAGGCAAAATTAAAATGTCCTAATCCCTTGCACCAGAAACATGTAACTTTACTCATTAGCAGTCCCAGATCTGCGTACCCGCAGTGCGAGGGTCCCGCGTCTTTAAAGGGGCTAACGGCCCTAGAAATTGAAGAAAAAATAGAAAAACACTAGCTTATTCATTTTACAAATAGACAGTGCTGGCCACTAGGGAGGGACCCTACATATTTTGTTGCAGGGGCGCACAAAATGTATAGATCCGGGCCTGCTCTTTTTAGCACAATTCCTGTGCTGCCACAACATATTGCAACTGAAAGAAAAGACTTAGAACTTTTCTACTGACACCTATTTTCATTGAACAGAGTACAAAAAGCTATCTCAAATAGAACAACAAATGAAAAACAAGTTTGGAGAATAAAGAGCAGCATAAACTTTATGCTGCTGTTTAGTTAGTAAAATGCTAGTCTGTAATCAAAGCAGTAAAAACATTTTTGGAAAGATATCAAAAAAAAAAAAAAAATTAAAGAAATAATAATAATAATAAATAAATAAATAAATAATAAAATAATTTGCTGAAGAAAGATTAAAAAAATAAACCAAGTGGTCAACTTACAAAGGGTTTTTTACAATACTCCAAACTAAATTTGGCGTACATTAGTGGTCAAGATAGACAGGTGGTCAACTTACAAGGGTGGTCAACTTTACAGGTTTTACTGTATTCGTTACCATCAATGCTAAATCTGACTGTAAGTCCAACTTCAAACTTGTATTCAAAAGTAGAAACGTGTTTAAAGTCATACAGTAATTGTAAATATGTAAATAACTTGGGTGGATGGGAAGAGCAGGATAGAACACGAAATGCAGTCACCTCCTTGTTGAGATTTCGGGGTTGTTAATGCACTTGTAATATAAATATTTTCAACAACGAGCTGCATAATAGATATTTATTGCGAAAAAATCATAACTGGACCATAAAAAAATATTGCAATGTGCAGAAAAAGCTAAATAAAAAGCCATTTTTGGATAATTTTACGAAACTTTACGAGTTATGAGCGAACTAAAAACTGTAATGCAATGTTAATAATCATGACATGCGAATAGAATTTTATAAGGAAGCATTTGAGTGGTATTAGAATAAAAGTTTTAAGCATTTGTATTTTATGTATTTGTGTATAAAAAAAACCCCCGGAATTATATGTAAATTACGTTTTTACAGTAGCTGAAATTGCAATCCCAAAACTTTTTTTTTTTTGCACCTATAAACTCAAAATGATTAAATACATAGGAAAAGGGACGTCTTGGAACGTCTATTTTCGAAAATGTACATGCATCTGTATGACAAACCCTATGACAGTCAAAATATAAAGGAGTTAATTTAGAGAAAGGCATTAGAGGCAAAAGGCACAAAAGATAGATTTATAAGAACTAGTACTTTATTATTCAGTAAGTTACCGCCTTATAACCCGAGATATGGCAGAAATACATGAAATACACCGTCAGCTCAGTCATTCCATTCGAGGACTGCAGTTTCGTGCTTATTAGCACTCATCAGCGAGGCATAGGAAGTGCTAATAAGCACGAAACTGCAGTCCTCGGATGGAATGACTGAGTTGGCGGTGTATTTCATGTAGTACTTAATTCTTACGAATATAATAACCAATTTGAATCATAAGTCTAACTTCAAACCCTTGTCCAAAAATAGAAATTAGTTTAAAATCGTATAGTAAGGGTAAATTTAAGTCCTGTAATGACTATCCTTCTTCGTTGGGTGGATGGGAAGTATGGGCGGATCCAGGGAGGGGGCCATAGGAGCCATGGCCCCCTCTGAGAAAATTTTCAAAGTAGTTAAAATACTAAACTAAGTAGTTTTTTGAGCAAAAATGCAAAACATTTCAATTATAATACATACAAAGTCTAACAATAAGGAAAACAATAAGAGGGGCCATAGTCACTCTGAGAAAGTTTCGAAGATAGTTAAAAACCTTTTTTAGAGCTAAATATAAAAAAAAATCCTTATTATTCCTCGAAGTTTAACAAGAATATAAAAACAACGCCGGGGAGCCATAAAACCACACTGAGGAAGTTTAAAGTAAAGTTTTTAAACCTCTTTACTAGCTTAAATTGAAAAAAAAAAACTTGTAATTCACGTGAAGTCTAACAAGAATGGAAACAACAAACAATGCAAGAGAAGGGCATAGTCACCCCCCACGGAAATTTCAAAAATATCAAGTATATACCAAATATTTGGTTTCATTTAGCATAATGAGCTCGTCTCGTTAGATGCGTTTACTATCGCCATGGGGGAAAGAAAAGGGATATGTATTTGTAAGTGTCCGATAAAAAGTTATACATTTAATGATTGCGCATTAAGTTAAAGTTCGATTTAAGTTTTACCTGGCTTTATGCAGTGCTATGTAATTATTCTTCATTCCCTTTTTAATATAGGACCCTCCAAACCACGCCTCTTTCTCGTGTTAATATTACCAAAGATCGTCTACAAACCACGTTTTAAAAAATAACTTGTAAACGTTTCCATGGAAGGGTCCCCCACCTCTCCTTTTTGCCAACGTTGTTCAAGATCGGCCTAAATTTTGTTTTAAGCTCTTGAGTTTCAAAATGTTTCCGGGGGGAGAACTCTTCTATCCCTAACTTCATTGAAAGTCTTCAAGAATTACTTATCTGGAGCTTCAATGTCGAAAAATTGCTGGTCCTCTAAAAGTTACTCACGAATCATGGATTGCCTACTTTTGCAATTTAAAGAGTTCAATTTTGAAAAAATTTTGGGAGTGAACCTCAGAATCTCTTTAACTCTTAACCTTACCAAAGATTATCTAGAATGCGTTTTTAAGTCTATAAATTAGTAAAATTTCCTGGGGTGGGCCTTTTAATCTCTCCTCCCCTTAACATCACCAAAACATCGTCAAAAACAACCTTTTTTTAGAGCTACAATTTCTAGGGGAGCGCTCCAAACCTCTTCTCCCTACCATTACCAAAGATAATTGGAATACATCTTTAAGACTGCAAATAAAAAATTGTGGGCCCGCGAATTTCTCCTCCAGGCATCATCACGAAAAGATCGTATTAAACTGCGTTTTTGACTCTACAATGGCAAAAAAAAAAAAAAATCCGCCTGATCTCCCTCTTCTTAACATTATTGAGATAATGTTTGCGTTTTTAGGGTTACAATTTCGAAAAATGGGCGTGGGGGAGGGGGTCGCACTCGAACCCTTAATATTACAAAAGATAGTCAAAAGGCATTTCTAAGATTACAAATAAGAAAAATTTATTTAGATGGGCCCTCAAACAGTCTAACTCCCTTTAACATCATCAAAGATCGTCTAAAACTGCATTCTTAAAGCTACTACGTATTTCGAAAAATAGACAGGAGAGCGCCACCGAACCTCATCTCTCCTAACATTACCAAAGATTGTCTAAAATGCGTTTTTTAAAACTACAAAGTCCCCTACAGTCGCCCCTGAACACAGTACTGATAACAGGAATACTACTTTGAGGCAACGATAAATGCACACGTTTGTTAAGACAAGAGGAAAAGTATTGAGAAGGGGTTGCAACCTCTATGTTAAACTCGCGACGCTTAGTGAAAATTCTAGAAAAAATGCTCTAGTTAAAGGTGAGCTACATTGATACTTGAAAAAATTCAAAAATTTTCCAAAGCATCGTATTTTCCCAAATGGCCCATTCCTAGAATTCTGTCTGGATCCGCCCCTAATGGGAAGGAGCATGATGTGCAGCCACTTGTATTGGGTTCTCAGTTGTTAATGCAATAAAATATATTTGCATTTCCAACAAAGAGATGCATAGTGCACATTTATTGTGAAAATATATTACTGGACTATAAAAGGTGAAAGATTGCAATGTACAAAAAAATGGCTAAAAATCAATTTTTTGGTTAATTTCACGAAAAGATATGGTTTATTCGCGCACTTAAAACTGTAAAGGAGTAGTTAATCATAAAGACATCTGAAAAGAGTTAAAATGAAGCATTTGAATGGTTTTAAAACAAGAGTTTCAAACATTTGTACTATGAAAAATTTTTTGGAAATTGGCATTTTTTACCTTCTTTTCAAACTTTTAAGCTCGTTCCTGTTACCTAAACCTTAACATTTTTCAAAAATAATACTAGAAATGAATTTTTCGGGTGCAAATACATCGCATCCTAAATGCGCATGTCAACGTTTAAAAAAACTTTTTTTATGATATCCCTAATAAATAAGTACAACAGGTCAAACATCGAGGATCGGGGGAAAAATTCATTCAGACGCAGTTCTCTCAGAAAAGAGAGCTGCTCGAAACAAACGGATCTATCGCAGTATTCGTCAAAATGGAGGAAGAATTCATGAGATTAAAATTGTACGAATTGCTGGAATATTCAATAGATAAAACTTGAAATTATGGAGATTTAAGTTGCTTGTATAACCAAGTGTCCGGTTGCTGAGGGAAACTTACTCAACACTTCAACTAAAACATTTTCAACATTAGTTTAAGAACGCACGGATTTCGGCACGGAAGACAGCGAAGAGATTTTTACAGTACAATGTTTTTTTGTTGATAGGTAACAAGTAAAGTGTTCCCATCTCTTCACCTGACTCAGGTCCTCAAAAAGTAACTCAAAAATACTTCGTCAAAATTTTACACTTGCACGCAATCTTACATACATCACCTATCTTTTTCTTGCATTCAATAATACGAAAAATAACTTTTGTATAATGAGTATAGATAA
The DNA here is from genome assembly GCF_026930045.1 of Uloborus diversus. Taxonomy (NCBI): domain Eukaryota; kingdom Metazoa; phylum Arthropoda; class Arachnida; order Araneae; family Uloboridae; genus Uloborus; species Uloborus diversus. Next base: position 135,390,104 of record NC_072733.1, on the reverse strand, counting down.
AAAAATATACTGATTTGTTTACTGATATAGTAAATCAAGAGTGATAAGGAATGTAAAGCGAGCGAAAACTCAAAAAAAAAAAAAAAGATTCAAGCTTAAAACGCGCGAAAATATTTTTGGCCACGATTTTTACTCAAATACTCTTCTGAGGTGTCGTATAAACGATTTGATTTTATGTTAAAACGATTTCATTAAAGGATGGTTCGTATCAATTTATGACGGGATTTTATTTCACTGTAACCCCATCAAATATTTCACGTCTCCTAGTTTTCGGACTAATTCTATTCCTCCTCAACTAAAAAATCAAAAGCCAACGTATGATCCATTCTGTTGGTCGTATAAACGATGTATCTTTTTATTAAAACGATTACATTAACCGATGCGCCTCTGTATAATTTTATAAGTATACTGAGGCGCATCAGTTAATGTAATCGTTTGTAGTCTTTTGATTCCGCAGTGAGTAAATTTAGCAAAATTAACAGCGTAAATGTAACGATATATTTCCTCCTGGCTATAAAACAATAGTTCAGAATTATTTCACGCATTTAGTTTGTAAACGCTTTACACAGCGCGATCGTTTAAAACTGGCTTCGAAACGCGGTATACGTCGTTGTATATAAAAAAAAACCAGAGAAGTTCACCGCGTTCTGAAGCCGTTTAAAACTGGCTTCAATACGCGGTGAACGTCTCTCTCTCTCTCTCTCTCTCTCTCTCTCTCTCTCTATATATATATATATATATATATATATATATATATATATATATATATATATATATATATATATATATATATATATATATATATATATATATATATAAAGAAACACGATCATAATATTGTATTTATAATCTGGACAAATCAACCAAAATGAACTTCACTACTTTTAGGCAAATTTCGCCAGCAGCACTCACGAAACATCTCATGGTTTTTCCCTAACCTTGGGGAGTACCCCCTGATGAGGCCCCAGGGTATTTTGGGATTTTTTCATTTTTCCTTCTTTTAAAAGAATTTTTCGTTCCTTTTCAATCCTTATATTGCTATCAAATATATATATATATATATATATATATATATATATATGGGTGGAATAAGTTGAAGAGAGATTAGATATGTGTAAGGGCTTTATGAGAAAAGTACTGATTCTGTTAAACAAAAATATTGAGTTTATTAAAATTAGATTCTAGCAGTGTTTCCTAACTGATATTTAAGTTTATTTTCATACAAATATTCTCAAACTGGGATTCAACATATGATCATGCTGTTTTCATGCATTATTTTATTTTATTTTTCTATAAAAACAGATGTGAGGGAATGAAGGATGCAAAAACCCTTCTCTAATTTTATGCTTTCATATAGATTCTATGTTTTAATTTCCGACGAATTAAAGACGCAAAGATGTTTAATTATTTTTCTGGGTTTCCAGCTCTAAATTACTACACTTTTTGCTAAAAAAAAAAAAAGTTTATTTTGTGGCGATTCTGGGACGAAGATGGACTGTTGCGAGGGAATGACATCATCCGCTGAGAATAAACTTAAAAATAATTACGTGAACTAATTTTAATAAAAATAATTTTGTTAATTTTTTACTAACTGTGAGGGAATGACATTAGGGAACTTTAGAGTTGCATTAAAGACATTTAAAATAAAATATAGAAATTTTACTTTTAATCATCTTGTTAAACTCTAACCTAAAAAGTATTTGAACCCTTAAAAATATGTATGAGTCATAAAGCATTCGTAAGTTGTTACTGGGAAAATGACTGTTTCTGTGAGAATGACCCTTATGCGTGTGTGGGTGTGCGAACTGCGCACATCACTGTAAGATTTAACGCCATTTAAGAATTTATTGGATATCGTTGGAATAAATTATTTTCATTGCATCTTATAGTATAGTATTTTTATTTTAATAACAATGAAAACACCTGATTTTGCATCGTTGAGCAACGCAGTCAAGTTCAATTATTTTTTATATTATGAGCACCAACTAGTAATTTTCTTCCTGTTGCAGATAGTAGATGGAGATATTAAATGATAACACTGCATTTTAATTTATCGTCTTCCACAATCGATTTATGAAAAATTAATGTGATAATGTGTTTTTTTATTTTTTATTTTTTATACACTTTTAGTGGAAATACGTCACGTTGAGGTCGTGTATGTGTGGAATTGAAGTATTGGTAATGATTTTCAAATGATTCAGTTTAGTTGAAATAAATATGCGCGAGAATTTTATACTTTAAACTATACGTAAAATAACATTGGTTCTTTCTCTTTGTTCATGAATTTACTTGTTAAACCAGTGACATTTGAAATAAAAGAAAATATTCCAGTGAAGAAGCTAAAATATTTTTGTTATCACTATTTGTATTAAAAAAAGAAAAGTTTAAAGAACTGAAATCCGACTACGGCAAAAAACACTTAAAGGTAAGAAACAACGTAGCTGCTGTTTGATATCATCGTCTCATTGAGTAAAACAAGTCGTTTGATATGTTAGTACGATTATCGCCGTTTGATATGTTAGTATTCGTGCGCTGTCAACTACAGTTTTTTTTTTTAGTAACGCACGACTACGGCATTTGAATTGAATTATAATGTCATTAATGTGAAAGTGACAGAGGATTTTAATAGAACTAAATAAATAGGCATATCTAACATATCAAATGACTTGTTTTATTCAATTAGACGATGATATCAAACAGCACTTCCCGTGTTTCTTACCCTTTAGTGTTTTTGCCGTAGTCGGGTTTCAGTTTTTTACACATTTTTTAAAAAATATTTTCCGTTTTAACCTGTAATGGACAACAAAATAAAAACGTGAGTAATACACACTTAACAAGCAAGCAATTTTGTTTTACATGAGAGAATGGCAAATTTAATTTATTGCTATTATATCAAACTGATTGAAAATTTTAATTATAAAAGATTAATCTTACCTAATAAGACTATAGTAAACAACACCAAACGTGTTTCTTACCTTTTGTTCCTTTAGTCGGGTTATTAATAAATTTATTTAAAACTCGCTGAAAAAAAAATCGGTTAAAATCGAGATTTACAAGGTAAAATTGAATCCTCCTATTGTTGAAGGCAATTAAAATGTAGCCTATGTTACTCTGGCCATAATAACGAATCGATTGACACCTTATTCATAAAAAATGGATAAATAGTTAAGACGCTAAGGTGGAACATACGCAAATACAAGACTGCTAAAATAAAAAAAATCAAAGGATCGTCTCCTGCTATTGTTGAAGTCGGTTAAAATGTAGCCTATGTTACCCGGGTCATAATAACAAATCAGTTGACACCTTATTCATAAAAAAACCAGATGAATAGTTTAGGCGCTACGGTGGAACATATATACTGCTAAAATAATAAGCCTTCCTTTTTTGCTTCGCCGTATTCGGCTTAAAAAGGGTTTAGGATACTCTAAACGTTTTCTCTAATATGATATTAAACACATTGTAAATTATTATAATGTTGAGAGTCAACAGTATAATGTGTTTGATTATACTATTATGAAAATGTTTAAAAAGTTATAAAATCCCTATTTGATTGCTGAGACGTGTTTCTTTTTCAGACCATGTTATTACTAGTAGTCCGTACCAACACACGTAATTAATATATACATACACTACGCATAAACTTTAACGATTCTAAATGCAATATCTATGCATCATAGTAACAAACAGGAACATGACAAACATAGATACCAGCGTATGCATTTGCTGCAATGAGAGCAATTGTATTGAAGACAGTAATTCCGATTGCCATCTAATAATATTGATTTTAAAGATAATATTTGTACTGAGAGGCATATTAAGAGCAAGCAACTGGTAGATAGCAATAGAACGGAACAAAGGATTACATTTTAGCACGTTGAATAGTACTATATATTGGGACGTTTTTACATAATGAATATGAAATAGTCGTATTTACAAAAGCAACTTTTGAGCAGAACTTTAATAGCTAAGTAACAGCTGACTGAACATTAGTTAATTGCTTTTGTCATTTGTTTTAACTAATTTTGGTACATTAAGGACAACAAAGGTCCGCATCCTTGTCAGTATATGTCAAAGATGCGCCTTTGAAGATAAATAAAAGCGTTAGACAAATTATCAGATAACATTTGCAGCAGGAAGTTCGCCCAAAGCTAAACAAGCCTGCTTTCTGGTGAACCGAGATCAATAATGTGAACGAGCACAATAAAATGTTTCATCTTTGAGCATCCTGATTTCTAATCAGTAATACGTTCTTTTTTCACTAGCTAAAATATTTGGGTTGAAACTAAACCGCGTCAATCAAGTTCATTAAGATAAATCGTTTAGAAAGGCATTAGTTATCTCTAAATTCTTAAAGGGACACTGGACCTTGAAAACAAACTTTTTAAATTATTGATGGATTTGCATGAAATTTTAACCATATACTTTAAACACTAATACAAACTTAATTATAAAATTTCATTAAACAATTTCAATAAGAAGACCAATTATTTAAAAAAATGTAAATAGCCTTAACGATAATTAACAAAACTTTGAAAAGTCCCTTGCGTAATTAATTTGATTTCACAACACTGAAACTTATTTTAAGTCATTCTCTATACTATAATAAATAAAACAAAACTCACAAAATTGTCCTCATATTCAAATAAATTCAAAAAATAAAAATTTCAAAAATTTGACAGAGATTTCTTTTTTTTGAACGTCCAGTGTCCCCTTAATATAGTGTCAAGGAGATAATAATTAAATTGAAATATAATAAGTAAAATATTATTTTTCAAAATAAGAACTTTTTAAAAAATTCTGCTCCAAAAATATATTTGTAACAAAAACTTTTTTTAATTATTTTTTTTTGTCGAAAATCTAGGATTTACCATATTTACATTTAATTTTAAGTGCTTCAAAATATAGTTGATGTTTTAACTAAGCATTAGATAATTTTTCATTTATTTACTTAAGGGTCTTAAATGTTAGCGTATTGTTGCTTGATTAACAGAATTTGAAATCTTTCATAAATGTTTTGTAATTTCTGACATTACTTACATTTATTCTAAATAGTATTCTATGACTTTTCTGACATCTATTGAAGAGGACAAGTTTGGCGTTGCAATTTCCTCATCTTCTAAGATCAATTCCTCCATTTTTTGATGTGACATTACTTTAGAATTTATAATGTCGGTTTCAATTTCAGAGTTGATTTCTTTCCCGATGTTTAACATTATTATCTATAGTGAAACTTCCTGTAGTGACAACCTCTGCATAGCGACTACCTCCATTAACGACGAATTTTCTAAAAGGCGCCGATTTTCCCCCCTGTCTACTCAGGGTTTGAAATTGTCCCGGAGAGACCACCGAATCCTCTTACAGCGACTGGTAAATCGCGTAACTCAACACCAACAAATGAAGGAATTTTTGATTACAGAAAGCCAAAATAAATTAAAGAAAAGAAAGAGAAACATTTAGTTTGAAAACTCATCAATCATTTCTTGCGTCTGATAGTGAAAATAATCCTAAGGGCCATTTTAATACTTTGAATATTCGCTGATTTGAACAGTTGGTCAGAACAGTTGAACAGAAGGTCATTTGGCATCCGGATTGCACTAATGATAAATATATACTATCTTATAATTTATTTTTGTAGCTAAAAGATAAAATAGAAACAAAAAGTTGTTTCAGAAAAAATAAATAATCTTAAGCAGGCGAATCATTTCTCTTATTTCAAAGCAAATTACATAGTTTCTAAATGGAAAAGTTATAATTATATTGTACTAGCTTACTACCCGGCGTTGCCCGGGTGCTTCTCAATGCAACATATCTTTTAGATAATTAAATGGATGAATTTTGTATATCTAAATGACATTAAAAAAACTGCATTCACACCACTCTAGGCTCAAATCTTCAAAAGACTATAAATAGCACAAAAAGTCGAGCATTTGCAGAAAAAATAACATCAAGTAAAAACGAAAAAGCATGAGGCATGTTATCGGGGTTTTGTCAACGATATTCTTTCGTTCTGTCGTGTCCACTGGCACGTTGTCTGCGGTTGAATCAGACGGGCGGTGCATCCAATGTCTTAATGCAGAGACAAATAATTGTCTTGCACATCTTGTGGGACAACCTTTTACGTGATGCTTCGAATACGAAACCATTGTACTGCCTTTGAAGGTTTTGTTTACCCCAAGACATTAAAACATGCTATAATACTCACTACATACATTTTATTCTGGAAAAAAAATCATAGAATGTCTTCCTAGAAATAGTCGTGAGTAAAATTCAGTGGCTTTTATCAGTTACAAATATATGCAAAATATGACACTGTTACAATATTTTCAGATTTGAAAATTATCCTCAATGGCCCAAAAGCTAAAAAGATAGTCCACTGTACACAAGATAAGGGAATTCAGTCATTGTTATTAATAGCCGTTAACATTCCGTTTTACGGATTTTCTGGCGGTGTTTTTACTTTCAAGGTTTCACGTGTTAGGTAAACTTGTTTTATAAGTTTTTGTAAGTATTCAGATATGCAAGCACATTCCATAGAAAACGTTCACTTAGCGTAAATAACTTCACAAAATGTGTCTGTTTGCCCTTTCTATGGCGATTTAGTTGCATGCCGTGGAGTAAAATTGGATAAGTGTAAGTTGCATAAAAAGACGTACGTCAGTCACATTTCATTTTCTTATATTTATGTCAAATTTCTATTCTCGTAGGTAAAAATGACAGTTAGACATTAATATTCGTGTCTTGCAACGATTTAAAATTTGTCTAGATTAAAATTCTATTTCAAATTTTTAAAACCTCACACTTGCTGTGAATGTTGTACATGATAACTCAAACTGATGCAGGTAGTAAGAGCACTTATTTAAATTTGCTGCTCTAAAGTATTCCTTTGAGAATATCGAAATTTTAATTTACAGAGGCACAGTCGTCATGAGGGGTATGAATGGTTCCACTGAATAATAGTTGCCATAGATATAGTTACAGTTATTATTTTAAGTTACGTAAAGCATTTAAAATGGAGTACGTGGACGCGAACTTATGGAACGAACTATATAAAACCCGTCAATTGAACTGCATTATAGAGAAAGAAATAGGCGTGCACGTTTTGGTCCCTATCCGCGTCATTTTTTTTTAATTATTTGCAAGCCATGAAATTAAGAGAAAGAAAAAAAAACGTTTTGTTTCTACTTACAACTGTATAATAGACAATTCGTTTGTTTATGTTATACAAAAGCTTGTTGCACATTTTGTTCCCCTTATCCGCAACTTCAAAATGAAGGATATGTATTTCCACGTTTAGATACGTAATCTAAATATTAAAAAGTTAAATTATTCAAAACCTTCTAATTCGTGAATTTAACTCAAATTTTGCTCCTAAATACAATTTTTAGTCCCCCTTCCAGCGTTCCAGCAGCAAAAAGAAATACATTTTTGACTGAAACCAACCTTAAGCATGCAACATAAAGCTAGCTATATGGGAAATAGGTAAATTTCACATTCATTTAAAGTATTTAATGTCCTGCCCTTATGAGTTATTGATCGTGATACAGAACTTAAGTCTCAGTGGAGATTTTAATTTCTTGAAGTTTAAAGAATGATGTTTTGCGATTAGTGGTTATACGTGAGATACAAATTGTTTCATCTTATCCCTCCACTGTGAACAGAGTTACTTCTATTACACTGATACGTATCCATTCTTATCTTACAGCATGAGAGTTGAATTACTTAGTGGTAGTTACAAACTTCCAATATTTTTCGATTGTTTACAATAAAAGTTATCGAACTGAGAGTCTTGTAACTGGGAATGGAGCTTTGCTCAACTAATTTCACGACGAAGACTAAAAAAAAAAAACTTTATAATGTGGCGTAATATTTCATCATGCCCATTTCAGTAGCAATCTCCTCGTGTCAAAAGTTGCCTCATACCCGCTAACTGGTTTAAAATTATTGCTATTCAGCGAAGATGCTCCATCAGGTGTATTATTGCTTCTAGCGTTAATGTAATATAAAATTTTAAACGATTAAGAAATTTGTTTCATGAAAATCGGAGGCATTTTATGCATTTTAAAAGTTTAAATTTAAATTAATATTTCTTTGCATTTTTTCAAACTTTAAACCTTTACCCTTCCAAAACTACACGAATTTACTACCGAAACACACGTATTAAATTTCCGTGCGGTTTGCGGGTCTAAAGGTGCAAAGCCTTTTATTTTACCACACATTACCAATCCTAGTATGGTAGTTTATGTACATGTAATGAACCTCATGACTATCCCCCTCCGTCTTGAAAGATAAATTAGATCTACGCTACTATGCACAAAAATGATTATTTTGCAATTCATTAGCCATATTAGTTTTATTACTCCTGATCTTTGATAACCTGGAACGATTTCGGTTAAACTTGGGTGAACCGAATTAGGTAAATCATGGAATAGCATAAATAACATATACATATTAATTTGTTTTAGGACAATACAATACTAAATTAAATTTCCGTTGCTAGAATGCCGTTTTAAAATAAGTTCAGTATTCTAATGCCAAAACTGTTGAAGATTGTACTTCGATAATGGATGCATTTTTAATACCTATCTCATTTTGGTATTTTCTGTGCTGTTTATATAGGAAATAAAGATCAAAATTTCGTTTATTGTTCGTTTATTGAAAACTTATTAGCGAATTGGGCAAGCAAATTGAAGAAGAACCGACGGTGATTTCAATGCATCCCTGTGTCTTTGCAGGGTGCAATTAAGAACCACTGAGAGACAGCATTTATTTTTCGTTCGGCTTTCTTGCCAAACATGCTCTACGCTTGTCGCTAATTAACATTAACGGCCATTGTTGAGGATACTTTCTGTGTTGATTGCATTTAAAATATCTCCTGGTGGTTATATGTTGCTAACCATTTTCATTTGCTTTGAATCAAGGTTCAAACTTAACGATTAGTTAAACTTTGAAGAGACTTCATTTCGGTCATTTTTTACAGGCTTTTCATTCAGACCAAATTCATAACTATACGATAATTCGTTCATGTCGAAAAGAGCAATTTTATGATTAAAAATATAAACTTGAACCGCTCTGGATCTTTTTTTAATTTCAAAAACCAGCCTATGTGAGTTCCTGAGCAACAATTTGACTCTGTGCCAAACTTGGAAGAAATCCGAGTAAAACTGTAGATTTGTATAAAGGAACATACAACACAAATACACATACCCACAAACATCCATCCATTTATATATATATATATATATATATATATATATATATATATATATATATATATATATATATATATATATATATATATATATATATATTAAAAGTTTGAAAAGAAAAATTTTTGTTTCTCTATTTTATTTTTCTTACCATGATATTCATAATACACTGTAAGCAGACTTAGATATTTTCTATTGGTTCTATTATTGTTTTATGCACTTTCAAGAACGACCTCTGACAGTCACTGACCTCCATTACCGACTAGGTTTTTCCAGGAACGGAAAAATTCAAAGCCAGTGCATCTCCTACACCTCCTGTATGACGGATCTGTTCGCATTCTCAAAAATGTTCCTCATTAATATGTATTTCATGATAATATTCACGATAAAATTATATTGTTCATTAATTTTTACAATGTGCTACTTGTAGTTAGTTTCTAAACAGTGAATTTGATTTTTTTACAGAAAAATATAAATTTATATGTGGCTTATTCAGAGCATATACTAACGAGTAAGCGTCATTAAAATTGCCCTTTGTTTAGCAATGTTTACAAGAAGGGGAGGAACAATAAGTTTTGATATCAATATGCTTTTTATAAGCTCTGGACCCATCAAAATATAATTCAATATTATGGAATTGAAATGTAAGAAAAGGAAAAAATATTGGAACATTTAAACTATTCTTTAGTTTTGAAGCAAAGTAAGCATGTACAACTCTCGTTCGTTTCTAGTAAGTAAGCATAATATGATGCCGTGAAATATTGAGAATCATATGGCTAAGTAGAAGTTTCGAAGAACTACCACTCACGATTTGATACTATTTCTCAAGAAACAAAATGTGCAAAACTTGGCTTATTTACTGTAAAAGCAGAATGCCTTCCAGGGAGTAAACCATTGACTTTACGATCAGTGAACTCAAGCAATTGCTGGTTTATGGCCTTAGTGCATGCATGAAGCAAGGTCAAAAGATATGAACTTTGACTGTAGGTCATTTCTCGCATTCCTTTGCTTCTCTGAAAAATAATGCTAAGTAATGAATTTGCACTTGAAATCGTGAACTAAAATCAAACGCGTATGCGCAAGTTTCTCGGATTACTTAAATGTGGGGTTTTTTCTTATGTCTAATGTCAACAAAATCTCTAATGCTTAGCTTTATCTTGTCATCTAATTAGTCCACCTAGAAATTGTTTTATCTTTTAGGATAATTGCATTTATTCCTTAAAAGGAGATCTTGTTTAGACAGGCTAAATGATTGCATACCTCGAATAAATCTTCTGGCCATTTAGCAATACGATCTTCACTAAATATCTGTTTCGTTTTGCATAGATATGTGAATTGCTAATGATATGAGTAAACTTATATTTTTCAATATACTTTAAAAGAAACAATAAAAGCAAGTTTATATTAATTTCAGTAATTTAGTGCAATCTGCATAGACGATAAAAAGAACTGCATTAAATTTTCAAGTCAGTTGCTTAAATTGAATACGCATATGCTAAAATTTCTTTTCAAATTTTTTTGAGGGAAAAATTTGGAATTTCATTATTTACCGAAAGTGCTGATCTCGCGATATTTAAATACCAATAGCTCTCATAAATGGATCTGCGAATGGAATGACTTTTGAAAGACATCCTAACGGGTTTATTTCCACAGTAGAATGCCAGATCTGTGTGTAGATGTAGTCCTTACTGTGTCAGCATTGAACTTTGTTGCTTAACATATATTTGCATATATTTCCTTAGTTTTTTCAAATGCAAAAAACATCGTATAGTAAGCAAAATATTACAAAAATAATTAACTTTTACTTAAAAAAAAATAGGAATAAGATAATCAATCGTTCACCAATTACCTACATAAAAGGAGTAGTTTTTATTGAGTGTGACGGATAACTGAGTGCGAAAAACAATTGTCTAATATTCAGCTTCAACTTGTCACCTAATTGGTCGAATTAGAAATCATTTTATCTTTTATAATAATCGCATTAATTCTTTAAAAGGAAATTTTGTTCAGACAGGCTAAATGATTGAATACCTCGAATAAATTTTCTGGTCATTTAGCAACAAGTTCTTCAACAAAAGGTCGGTTTCGTTTCATGAATATGGGGATTGCTAATAGTATGAGTGTACTTTTATCTTTCAGAAAATTTTCCGTTTAAAGACAACTGTGAAGTTGCCTCTTACTTAAATTGAGTTTAAAAACAAGAATTGCAAAAGAATTTACAATGGATACTATCCCCTTTCGAATTCCGCTGCATAATATTTATAACTGAAAGGAAATTTCCATTTATAAGTTAATAAATAAATGCATTTTTACTTTTTGCTACATAAAAAAGCACTTTAAGAACTAATCTATTTTTATAGCATCTTTAATCTCCAGAACCATAAATTTAGCTAAAAGGGGAAAATAGTCGCAATTGACATTAATAATTTTACTGAATTTGCATCGTAACGCAGAGATGAACCGTTATCCGTACTCCTGAAATCGTGACAAGACTTCTTACCTCATTTAAATTAAGGAAGTTTCGAGGTCAGATTTCTTTATGTAGGTTAATGTTGCGGGAAATATGGTTATATAAATTTAATGAATATCGTACAGGAAATATGCTATTTAAAACCACGCCCAACAACATTTTACTTTATACTTGACTGAGATTGTAATAACGGACAATTTCTCTTTAGCTCGTTAATCTCTCAATTTCAATATATATATATATATATATATATATATATATATATATATATATATATATATATATATATATATATATATATATTCAGGTTTCAGGGTTTAGTATCGTATTAGTACAAGAGCTTAAAACAAAAATTCTAGCTATAAATTTTATTTTTGAAAAAAATCCGGAAAAGGTTTGTTAACCCAAGATGCCTCTTATTATGGAGTACCACAAAAATAACATTAGAAAACAAGTGTTTGTATTTGACAATTTACTTTGTACACTTCAAGAAAAAAAAATTCGATTACCAACCGGTCTATTTGAGACATTTCTCACATGAAACCTTCACTAGTGGTGGTCATTTATTTGTTTTCCAGAATTTTCAGGGAGCACAGGAGTAAAAAAATACAAAATGGTCACAAACTAACATTTGTGAAATTTTATCACATTTTATTTGCCTTCTTTTATTGTGAATTTTTTATTCCTTTATATGTTTCATATAGAATAACAGCAATAATAAATGTCCCTTTGCTCATACAATTTATCAAAAATCATCTGCTCTGTGTTCATATCTGTTATTTCAGCTGCGAGAATTCCTTGGAATGTGCGGATGAGAGTCGAGATTGTATTTCTCTCACCATGGAACTAGTAGTCGAAGTTTTTATTTTGTATTGATCCAGTTTGTGGTACAGCTAAATGTGCAACAAAATGAGAATTTATCGATTTCTTCCTGAAATCGTGTATAGTTTTTATGAAATCTTCGATGGCATTCAGGTGTGATAGAGCTAGCATGAACGTTCGTAAATATGAAGGTGTTGTATCGTTGTTGGAAAAATGATTACAATGGCTTATACTCGTACCTACTGCACATGAATTAATTGCCAATCTTTCTTATTAATAGGAGCACAATGAGACCAAAGATATTTTCAGGAACGACCAGCAAAAAATTGTTAAAAAAAAGAAAAAGAAAAAGAAAAAGGCAACTTGCTCGATTTACCCCAATTTCAGAAGACTTCAACAAGAGTTCCTCGTTGAAGACTATAGATCATTATTGATAATTATTTTCATAATTTGGTCACATATTTGAGCATATAATCTCATTAATTATAGAATGTTTTGTACGAACTAAATGATACTCTGATGAGTCCTATTTGCGTTATATATATTTGTAAACATATTTTTTTTTTTATTTAAAAATTTTTTTTTCTCGTAATATGTGTTTTTAAATTTTATTAGGAGGCAGAAAATAACATACTAATCCAATAAATTTTATATTTAACCTTAAAACAACCTTTGGTACCTTTTCCATGTTGGCCTGATAAAAATCGGCAACTTTTTTTTCACCATAGGACGGTGACCCCACCTTCTGTTCACCCCTTATCAAATGAGGATAACCTTACGCTCACAGCACCATTTTCAACTTCGCTTCCACTTCTCCATTCTTCCGTTTCTGAAGAAAAAGAAACTTTCTTCTTCCCGTATTGTGTTATTTTATTCAATATTGTACTCTTTCCAATATTGCGTCTTCCCCAACGTAATTTTCATTCTACCTCTCATGCATTAATTGTACTTGAAAAAGAATAGATACCGAAAAAAATGCGAAATTAGCGTTCAGACAGAAGAAATGATAACTAACAAAGTTAAAATTTTCAATGTATAAGAATGGTGCACTGTATTTTAAAATTCCCTCAAAAAACGGAAAATGTACTGGCAGCAGAGTTGCCGACAATTTTCCGTTTTTTTTACAGAAGTGGTGTTTTCCGTTTTTATCACGGATGGTTTCCGTTTTTTCATACTGACACTTTCAGTTTTTATCACGGACACTTTCCGTTTTAAAACTGCTATTTTCCGTTCTCAATCGGAATATTTTCCGTTTTATGAACTGATGTTTTCAGTTTTTAACGTAGATATTTTCCGTTTCATGAACTGATGTTTTCAGTTTATAATATAAATATTTTCCGTTTTATGCACGTATATTTTCAGTTTAAAAAACTATTATTTTGAAAATATAGCTGGGCAATTAAAGCATAATGAATTAACATTTGGAGATTTTAAAAGCCCATATATTTTTTTCTTTTTTTCTTTTTCTTTTTCTTTTTTTTTTTTTTTTTTTTTTTTGAAAAACAGCAAAAAAAAAAAAGAAGAAAGAAAAAGAAAAGCAGTTCTATTAGAGCATTTGCACAAATTTCTTCCTTAACTTTCAAAAATTTGTGAAACTTCCTAAAAGTGAAGAAACACATTTTTACTATGCAGAAACTATGCATCTTTCTCTTTTGAAAGTACAGAGGGAAGATATAACAGCCATCTGGGAATGTATTTGCTTTGCATTTTATAGTATTAAAATCTTTTATCAACAAACAATTGCAAAACATATGAAATAAACGCAAATCATACCAACTGTTTTTTTCTTTTTTAAATCAGTCTTCACAAAAATACCCTCCTCTCCCCCTCCCCCCGACAAAAAAAAGTTCCTGTAATTAACTGTGCGATGTTTTATTTAACAATAACTGCCACAAAATTTAAATTTATCAAAATTATTGAAACTTATCAATTGTGCATAGTTAACATTGTTTTCAATAAAACAAAACATTTATTACAAGTACAAAATCATTTATTGCAGATCTTGTGCTACACAATTTTTAAAGTTTTTTGCTTGTGCCAATGTCGAATTAATAGTTTGCTTTGCTGTCATCATATAACGGTAAGATATTTGACATTATTTTTCTTGACAATGAGGTAATACGCTGACAGCAAACAAAAAAAGTAGTCAACAGCACTGTCGAAATTTGGAGAGAAATTAGGCATCTTACTTCAGAAACAGTTAATTTGTAAACACCCATGCATTTTTTTTTTGCAACAATTTTTAAATTAATACTTTCAATTTTAAAAGTGGCAGTGTGGAGTAGTTTATATGTTAGAATTGAACGTGCCAGCCAATAGCTCAAAAACAATTCTCGATCTCTTCTAATTCTCGCCTAGCTATAGTTGGGGCGAACCTAACCCTGCAGCCAAGTAATACTGAGCTTCGGATATGCTTAGCTTTCACAATGCTTCCAGGTTAGGTCTGCCCTAACTATAGTAAGTGTAACATTTTATTTGCTAACTCAATTTTTGTTCCGAACATCATTACTTGACTCTCAAGAAACAAAACAAAACTTATCCATGAAAAAATAATATTTTAGCAGGTTATAAGAATTGTTTCGAGAATATTATTCAAAAACTTCAAAAGAACTGTTAGGAAAGGAATCATGAATTTGTGAATCACAATAAATGTCACGGAGTTATACCTGGATGTTTTTCTACTATATTCTCTCCCCCCCCCCCCACAAAAAAAATCATTATTTTTTTATGTTTATGATTTGTCCTTGTACTGTGCTTTCAATCTCCTTTTGCATTTATTTGGAAGGATGCAATAATGCACAATTCCACAAAATCGTATAAAATTACAGCTGGTGCAGAATTGATTTTTTCAGTGTATGTGTTATAGTTCAACTCAGGTCAACGAGAGCCAAGGTTACGCCTTCTTAGTTTGCTCTCCTTAACCCCTCCCCACATAAAACTGTAAAAATTATATTAATCCGATTCTGACTGATTATTATACACCTGAAAAACTTTTCATGGAAACTTTTTTTTTTCATAAAAAATTTATTTTTAAAACAGTAAAATATTGTTAGGCTTTATTTCTCAGGGCCAATCGGGTTTTTAAACTTAAAAAAGTATATCCTTCCGCAAGCGGAAAGACTTCTGTTTAACATCAGTTACTCTTTAAATTATCATTGAATTCGGTTTACAGACATTCTGCATTTTAGAACAAATTGTGAAGTGTGTTGGGTTAGGATAGGCTGTCTGCTTTATTAGTTTTATTTGCTAAAGCAGCTATGTCGTTAAAACTAGATTATACTGCAATAATTAAAAATTACTTTTGTTAGACTTAAAGCAGAAAATTTTCATGTGTGTAAATTTTGTCGTCATAATTCATAGTAATCTAGTAACTGATAAACAGCCAACCATTTGTGCTGAGTAGGGCAATGTGGGGCAAAGTGAAATAGTTAAGATGACTGAGCTTTTTCAAAATGAAAAAATTAGAAATTTATTTTGAAAATTATAGTACGTAAAGAAAGAACATTCTATTTAAAATAAAACTACCATTGAAACTGTATTTTTTAATTTTGTCAGTAAATTTGCAGTTTCAAAAAAAAAAAAAAAGTGGAAATTTTCAACTTTTTTTTATGGAGCAAAGTGGAAAATGAAATATTTTATTCAATTAATAGTGGTATTCGCACGGCTTTCCCCATTATAAAAAAATTAAAAAGGTCTTTTGGTTCGCCTGTTATATTTACAAATAATGTATAACGAATTTTCAACAACAACAGTCAACATGCAAGTCTAAGTTCCCTTCAAGCACTTTTAATAAATCAATGAATAAAAACACTGAAATATGATGTCGAAGAATATGATTGGCTTTGTATTGATATCCCGAGCCGGTAAATGTGATATTTGGTTTTATTTGCTTCAAATGTAATTCTTAGTTACAATCAGAGGCCTCGCAAAATTCAGTTACTCACACCACTTGATGTAGCTATGCCACTGCTCCTCAGTATTGAAAATCTCAAAGTAACAGGTCAGGCACCAGATCTACAAATATACTGGATCCAACAGGTCACCGAGGTGACTAAAAAAAAGAGGAAAAAATGTCGACAAGTTGTTTTAGAGCAAGACTCTTTCAGAAGCTAAGATTTTCCTAATTAACTCGGATATGTAATTTGTCGGTAACCTACAATTTCTTTTTACCTCTCAAGAGTTCACATTTTTTGTCGAACTCCTGCATATGCATACTATATTCATTATACTTGCATATTTATGTTTCCAAATAGGGCTGGGCATTGTAGGGATTTCTACATTGTGATGCATCGCCAACCTTACATCACGATGTTATGATGCATCAAAATGTACATTTTTTTTTTCTTTCTTCATTTCACTTATAATTGCTTGTTTAAATTTTAAAAAATACATATATTCTAAATGAAAAAATATAAATGCTACAATCACGTTCTAGCACCAGCAAAAAATTGTCAAAAATAAAAAAACTGTGTACAAGGTAGCAATAAATATTAGTCATCTGTTTTGAAACTAGAATGAACCTATTTTTTCAATACAAACAGATGCAAGCTTGTGGAAGCAATATCATCTTGCATTTGGAAAGAGGTAAAGGCTCCCTTTAACGATCGCATACGGACATGTTCTGTTAGTGCGCTAAAGTAAAAGAAAATTTCCAGTACTTCCATGAAAAGTTCCGTTATCAATCCAGAACGGAACTTTTCTATTTATAAGGGGAAATTGTACAGTAAATTTACGGAAAAGCATTAGTAAATTTAATGAAGCAATTTTACAGTGTGCAATCTGATAAATGCAGCACTATAAAAGAAATTGCAAACACCTGTAACCTCCACAACTGCAGCTCTGACCACTGTTTCAAGTTACAACACAAATTGCCAACTATTACACAGCTAGTTCCAACATTCTCCGTGGATGTCAAATGCATGTATAAAAAATACATCGGTACCCCATAATAGAAAGTACTGCGATATTGAGTAACTTTGCTCCACATATGAAGTTCCCTCATTCTAGAGTTTTCCAATGGGACTGTATATTCCTCTAAAATGATACATGATAGTAGATGTTACTTGAAACTAATGTGAAAAGCATATACTCAGAGATTTTCATCACCCAAAGAGCTATAGATGCTGAAATGAAAGTCATAATTAAGTAAAATATAGTTAAATAAATGGAGAAAATATGAATGCTGTTTACTTTCCTAGCTAATGCAAAATTTAGAAAACAGAAAATTAACACGGAATAAAGAATTAAAAATCAACAATTTAAAATTTGCATTTTTGTTACCATTTTGTGAGGTAGACCAACCAGTGAAAAAACAGTTCGTATTTATGCTCTTGAATAAGGTAAGAGTTTTTTCTAATAGAAATTGGCAGTAGTACCAAGGAAGTTAGAGTACCTTCCTTTTACATAATTTTAATGAGGGAACGACTAAAAAAACGCTGTGTTTATCCATTGGTTGAGGGTATTATTTTGGGCTAATTTACTTTTTTGATTTCACCCTTCCCCCCCCCCCCCCCCCAAAAAAAAAAAAAACTGACGCTGAACCGAATCAGGTATCTCAATCAGAAAAGAAATTACTACATTCATCAATTTGATTGTTTTTTTTTTTTTTTTTTTTGTCTTGTACCAAAATCAACAGAATTTAACGATGTTATGGATTTTTTAAAATAAAACTGTGCTATTAATTCACCGATCGGTCTTTCTATAGTGGGATTATTGGGAGAAGAAAGGAAGGTAATAAATTCATAGTTGCCATTAATGAATGCTTCAGACACCAGCAAAAAA
Organism: Uloborus diversus; assembly: GCF_026930045.1. Lineage (NCBI taxonomy): Eukaryota > Metazoa > Arthropoda > Arachnida > Araneae > Uloboridae > Uloborus > Uloborus diversus. Next base: position 135,371,825 of record NC_072733.1, on the reverse strand, counting down.
GCAATTAAAATATTAAAAACAAATACCATTACTTTTTTCTTTTAAAGGAACTGTTAGTTAAGCAACTAAAGAAATTACATCTATGATCTCATTTAAAACTTTAATTCAAAATGCGTTCAAGAAAAGTTTTTTTTCACAAGAGTGAGGGGCTTTCGTTTAAGTACATTTTCCAACTTTAGTACGTTATGTTATTGTAACCCATTTGCAGTTTCGGCAGCTTCTCAAAATCAGAAATTCGGTCAGCGAGTCAGATGAATGTTGACCCTTTGCGGATTCCTTTGGGCTAAAGTCTGTAAATGAATGTTTCTTTGAATGAAAAGCGTCATACGCTTTCACAAGCTTAGTTGAAGTTATTACTTTAAAGAAGAATGTTAATAGCAGAAAGCTTTTATTTAAAGTAACTTGCTTTAATTTTCCGTTTGTTTACATCGACTTTAGCCTGAATTTTTACTCTAACATGTACAAAAGATGAACATTGCCGACATGTTTTTGTTCAAATGTTGAAAAATAAATAAATCATTTACTTCGAAATGGTAACATCCCTATTTTTGATCTCATGTTTCTTTTTTGAAAAGGGAACAACTCTCAGTGTCAATTTATTATTATCACACACCGATAAAAATTACAAAATCTTAAGAGCTAGAAAAATATCTTAGGCTCCAAAAAAATTATTTCTCAAATTTTAAAGGGAATCTAAGTGACGTATGACTTCTGAATGATTTGGGTTCAAAAAGAACTTGCCGCCAAGGCATTTTCTAGTCGCCAGGCATTTGTCAGAACCTGTTATTTTTTTGTAGCGAAACCAATCAGAAAGCGTTGTAACTAAGTGCACTATTGTTATAATTGCCTATCAAAACAAAACGATAAAAGGTAAGGCCCTCCTCCCTCAGTAACGTTTTCCAGACTTTTTTAAGTCAGGTTTTTGCTTTTCAGTGTTGTTGCCATTTCAAAATAAAAAGATTATTGAATTCAGCTTTGATAAAATTATCAAAATCTCAGAAAGATTTTAACTTAGATGCAGTAATTCTGTTTACCTTGTAAAACACTCATTGTAAAAACAAAATATTTCAATTTACTACTTTCGCCCCCATGTTTGACTTTCTTTCTTGAAATTTCAAATAAAAAAAGAAAAATTTGAAAACAGTTCAAAGAATTAGAAGTTGATTTCCTTCTTAGACAGTTATTTCTTTGCAGTTGAATATATGTTGTTTTTGCCTTGATTTTTTTATTCGAATTTTAATTTTCAACATTATTATTTAAATTCATAGAGAAAAATGTTTACTCCGATATAAAATTTACAAATGGTATTTAGATATGACAATCGTTCAGGATAAAAAATTAAAAAAAACTCTTTGATTACTCTTCAGCAATCAAAATATTTTAGCTTGAAATGTCTTGAACTTGACGACGTGCAGGACAGCATTAATTATCCGTAACTAATTACAAAATTAAAATAATTCAAAAATATTTTCAGAAATGTTCATACATATCATGTTACTTATTATCCATCATCATTTCAAGTATTAATTTAAGACCAGTTTCAGAAGTTACTTTTATCCTGTCACGTGTGGGACCTAATCTACGATAACTTTAACCAGCAATAAAATAACTTGTTTTATAGTAAAATTGTTAAATTAATGCGTAAAATCTAAATGATGCTGGCCTGTTCTAAAATCGTAACAATAGAAATAACTTCAACAATAGAAATATCTACAAATATGAAAACCAAGTAAGACTGTTTTTGAAATGAACACGTTTAACTGCCCAGATTTTGGTTGATGGTCGCCATCTTTGAAGTTTTGTTGCCATTCAAAACACCAAAATGATGGAAAAGTGTTCTTAGATACAAATTAACTGAACTTTAAATAATGAATTGTGTAGCTTTGGCCATTTAAAAAGAGAATTTTGCTAGGGTTGTGAAATGGCCTGTTTTCTGTAGAATGCCCCTATAGTGCCGTTCCTCAACAACTAACAGTATAGAAAACATTTGCATTTGATCAAAAATGCAGATTCAAGCCCATTTGGTTGAAAATATTTCTCCACAAATCCAAACTTGATATTTTTAAGTCTGGAGAAACAAATTAAACATAGAATGCTCAATATGAAAGGGAAAAAAAATTGTATGATAAATTTTTGATACATGAGCTTTCACTTTAAAAATAAATGAATAGATACATACACTCATGTTTGTGAAAATTGCAACACCAAGAAGGAATTATGCAAATGAACCGGAATTCACAGGAAATGTACAGCAGGATAAGATATGCAAATGATTAGAAATACAGAGACGTCACGCATGCGTGGACCGAGCAACGCCCTCTGAACTGCGGCGTAGATCCTGTGTATAAAAGGCTGTAAAGGGTTTTCAAAATCCTTTCTATGATTATCTGCCGATGGTAGATGTTTCTCTAGTACTCAACATGACTCTTCCAAAACGTACGAACGAGTAACGGAGTTCAAATGGGGTCGCATGATCGGCATAAGTGAACTTACGTATAGAGAAATCAGTGTCCGCCCGGGGCGTATTGCCTCATCGCTGATGCGTATTTGTATAAGATGGTCAGATGATGATAAAATTAGCCGAAGGGCTCGCCCCAGTCCACGCAACCGAACGACACCACGGGATTATCGACACCTCACTCGCCTAACTGTGATGGATTGTATAGGGTCCTTTCGTACGCTCGCACAACGTTGGAGTATTGCTACAGGTGTCACACTTGCTGCATCCACGGTTCGTCGACGTCTGCTGCGCTAGGGCCTGCATGCAAGGATTCTCCAGTGCAGGATTCCCATCACCCTCAACCATCGTTACTTCCGGCTTCAATGGGCCCACTAACACGCCCAATGACGTATAGACTAGCAACAGGTCATCTTCTCGGACGAGTCCAGATTTAATCTGCACTGTAACGATGGACGTCTAAGCGTCAGACGTTACACATGAGAACGTCACCTCCCACAGTGTGTATTCCGACGTTATACAGGCATAACGTCAGGCGTCATGATTTGGAGTGCTATTGAATATCAAGGGCAGTCCCATCTAGTCCGAAATACGGGTAACCTCAATACCAAGTGCTACTTCAATGACGCTGTGACACCCGAAGTACTACCCTTTCTTCAGAACATTCCTGGTGCAGGTTTCAGCAGGACAATGCACGTCCACATATCGCATGTAACGTACAAGTGTTCTTCAGTGCACGACAGGTTACGTTACTTCCTTGGTCTGCCCGTTCTCCTGATATGACGCCCATCAAGCATGTCTCGTATTGCGTTGGTCGGAGACTCGCCCATGTGTCTCGTCCGGCAGTTGGTACGAATGAACTTTGGCTTTAGATTGAAGCCATATGGGATGCTATTCCCAATCGTGACATTCAGCACCTCTATGATTCGATACCAAAACGTGTGCGGGCTTCATAGCTGCGCGGGGTAGCTACATTCGATATCAATTAACGTCTGTTATTATTATTTCATTGATCTGTAATTTTGATCTTTTTGTTGTAGCACTAACAGTAATATGTGCAATAAATTTTATTCCTTTTCTATGAGTCCTTCATGTTGTTTCAATTTTCACAAACATGAGTGTATATATATATATATATATATATATATATATATATATATATATATATATATGAAAAATCAGTTTGGTTGGCAACATTGAAATCGATAAGCTTTTTGAAAACCAACAAATTAATATAAAGCAATCCCTCAATGACCAAATGGTAAGACATTGTAAAATCTTTAAAACAGATTTCAAATAATTTTGTACAAATTACTTTATTGATGTAGTCGAGTAAAATAAATTAAACATGGAATATAAAATTTCCAGACATGAAACATATCTCTTCTCTTAACTCATTCTTCAAATTAACAGAAGAAGTTTATTAATGAATCTATAGGATAACATCGAAATTGATTAAATCTTCATAACCAACTCTACTTCAAAAAATATAACTTATAGTCAAACAAAATAGTTAACAATAAAAGTATTTTTAAAAATTTCTTTGCAAGTCCAGACTTGACTTTCGAAAAGTAAAGATATAAATTAATCTAAAGAAAGCCAAAAATCTACAGAGTTATGGTATTTAAAAATAATTCACTGTAGTTTAGAAATGAATCTTTGGGGTAACATTGAAGCATATCAACTTCTAGTAGCCAACAGATTAAGGTTATGTAATATTTCACCAGCATCTGGGTTGGAATATCACAAGGTGTCGATTAAAAATCACGAACCAAGTATATAAATGTATTTTCTACATTCTCAACATGCGATATTTTAAAGTATACATATATAAACTAAACATCAAGGCACAATCCGAAAACGATGAACAATATTATATGTATGAATTAATATTCTCCAAAAATAATCTAAAATAAAGTTACTAAATGAATATAGAGGACAAACAGTGAAATCGGTCAATTTTGCTGTAACGAACAAATTAATTTCATTTAGTTTTTAAACCCTTCGACCCAAAAGTCATATAAAGTCAATTTAATATATTAAGTACGAAATAATATATAAAAGTTCTATAAAATTCTCAGAATGAAGAATAAATGCGAAGAGAGCGTCGTTTCAATTAACAAGCGTGACCCAATTCACACATAGAAGTCCTTAGGACATCAAAGAGTTTTGACCTAGACATTGGATTCGATAACGCTCAGAAACCAAGCCTCTGTAAATGACCTTTAAAGATTGTCGAATACCTGTGATAAGTAATTTCCTAGACGAAGAGATGCAAATTTAGTCTTCTCGAAACCTTCAAGCCAATGCTTTCGTTTTTTTCAATAGTCTCCTTAACGTGAAACCCTTATTAATTATGAAAAGGAATCTAGCTCATCAAAGAGCAGGCAAGACAAATTATTTGAAAAGTATAGAAGATATCCTGAAAGAAGTCGATGCCCTTCCATAATGATAAACTTTTCATTTTGGTACATCACGTAATTCTCGAGTTGCCAATTTTTATCTCCCAAAAGCCTATTATAACCAAGTAGGAAGGTGTAAATGACAAAATTAATTTTTATTTAGCATTTTTTAAAAATATGTCTTTCATTTTTAAAAGCAAGTTTCAATAAAAACGTTTTAAGACACCTGTTAAAAAGGTTAACAATTTCGAGAGAATATTTGTTCTTCCTCTGCGAAAAAAATATTTGTAATTTTTTTCAAAAATATAAAACAGAAACTGAAAATTTGTGAATCACATTTTCATTTTTACGCTATCTATTGAGCCGTATTTATGTTATCCTCGCATAGGCGACGAATCGTAAAGGAGCGTTCATAAATAATCTGTTCCACTTCAGAACCACTGAGCGATTGCAAGCAAGTGTTGCAAATTTGCGTACGATCCCTTACGATTCGTTGCCTATCCGAGAACAGCAGAAATATGGCGCCCATATCTTTTTAAGTTCTTAAACTGATATTAAACTGGAATCGGTTTAGAGGTTGGCAATTTATTTGACTATGAAATTTAAAAGTTATTAATAGCTATCTTTCTTGCGTGCGCAGTAAGAAATTAATTCTTTTAAGTGCGCATTTTTCATCAAATTTTTAGAATTTGTACTCCAAACTTAAGTATAATTATTCTCTTGTAACTTGCTAAGTTCTCTAAACCTAAAATCATGCGAGTTATTTTAAAATTTTAAAACCATTTTAGATTACTGAGTTTATCCAACCAAACTCTTGTTTTTTAAGATTAGAATGCGCATTCATAACTTCATGACATTAAAATTGACAAGTAAAAAGTGAAAGTATGTCGGTTAGAAGATCACTTTCATTTCTTCATAAAACAAACAAAATGTGGCGTCAGGGTCAGTTAATTCATGCATAAAATGAAAAATCTATAAACATGACCTAAAACTGTGAAGAATGATTCTGTATATCAAAACTGATATCTAATAATTAAGTTGGAGCTAGAAAAAAATCAGTTTCGAGTAGCTGCAGCATGGAAAAGATGCGATTGGTAAAGGTTTTATAAACAAAAAAATACAATATCGAAATCGGATATCCTCCAGGCGCAACGAGACTGAAAATTAGAAAACAAATGTAGAATTTCATAGTTTGTTTAAGATTTTTTAATATTCTGCTTAAGTGTTTCTTTAAATGCTAAAAGATGGAAAAAGTGGCAACTAGTGAAAACTTTAAAATAAAAAAAATATTAAAATTAGATAATATCTTCCTATAACGCAACGAGCCCGAAAACTAGAAAAAATTAATTAACATTGACGAAAAATGCAATTTTATTTTTCATTTTTTTTTGAAAAATTTAAACATATTTGTGTTAACTTATTTAAGGATTAGCAATGACATCAGTATGCTAGTAGCTTTAGCCTGCACGAAAGGCGCATGAAGAAAAAGAAATTTTTATTTTCGAGTTGGCTGTAGAGCAGAAAAACTATGAGTAATTACTTAATTGGAAAAAGTGATTGAAATCGAATAGTATCTTCGAATTGCGAAAAAAGAATTTGATATGTTTTTAAATGAACTGTTTCAACGTTTTTTTGTGATTTTTCGCTTAAGCTTTCGTTGAGATTTATTTATTTATTTATTTATTTTTTTGGGGGGAGAGCTAGAGGAAAACACATTCTAAAAGAGGGGGTTTAAAGGCTACTTCTAAGAGGTTATCTTACAATTACGCAAAAAATGCATTCTTTACAAACAAGAGCCTTTATCAAATGATTTTCGTAAACTCTGAAAGTATAACAGCGTTCAGTAAGTTACCGCCCTACAGCCATGGCTAAGACAGAAATACATGAAATACACCGCCAGCTCAGTCAATTCCAGTCGAGGACTGCAGTTTAGTGCTTATTAGCACTCATCAGCCTGGCATGGGATGACCTCCAGCTCAGTCACTCCTATGCCGGACTGATGAGTGCAAATAAGCACGAAACTGCAGTCCTCGACTGGAATTGACTGAGCTGGCGGTGTATTTCATGTATAACAGCGTTGTTTTTTAACGCTGCTTGGTTTTCATACTAAAAAGTAGGTTCAAACCTGTTGTGAATCATCAGTTGTGTCTTAAACAAGTTCTCCAGAATTATAGTCGCATTAACGTCACTGCGGATCCTTTGCGAATAATTCACCAAAATGTATTTTAAACTTATGAAAAATGCGAAAAAACTGCATTTTTCATAATTGTTTATGGATTTGGGAAATCTGAAAGTTCTGTAAAGAAAACATCAATTTCATTTCCTACATAGTAGTATATGAGGCACCTTTTTTGTCCTATAGTAACAAAAAACATTGAAGAAACTTATTTTTTTTAATCATCAAGAAGCAAAGAAATTTTACCATTTTTTCGAATTTTCAGGCTCGTTTCAAGATCGGAAAATACCACCTGATTTCAGTACTTCTTTTCTTTTTGTTTTTTAAGTCTTCACCGAAAGCGAGTTCTCCGTCCTATAACATTTTTTAAAATATTGGAGCGAAAGTGAAAATTTATCACTAAGGAACGGTGAAAATCCACATTTTTTCGACTTTACAGGCTCGTTGCGCGATCAAAAGATAATATCCGATTTTAATACTTTTTCGGTTTTTTTTTTCTTTTTTAGTCTTTACCAATCGCAACCTTTTCACGCTAAAGCGACTCGAAAATAAAAAATCGATCAATTTTTTTTGTCGCACCATCCTACAAATTTTACTCAACGAATAATAGGAACATAATTTATATTTTATTAAGCAATTCAAATCTGTTGAAATTCTATAAATAGGAATGTCCAAAAATAACACACATACGTATAAGTAATGATGTAATTCATTGATTCTTTGAAGCCTTATAAAATTTGTATCTTCTATTACTGTTCGAAGCACCAGTATACAAGAAAGTAGAACAAGTTTAAGCGTAGCAAAATGTAAATTATATTCAACAACGTTGTTACAGTATTCGTTTTATATATGAAACATCTGTATCCATCTATATAAATAATCCATATTTCTATATAACGATTTTCATATTTTCAGGCTTTACCGTTTTATGAAGAAAGCACACCACACACATTAACACAAATATCTTATTCATAACACACAACAATACTATTTATTTCTCCCAGCAGAATTGAGTTTTGATATGTGCAACAACGCGGAAAGAAAACAGGACAATAATTTCGGTGCCTGTTAGAAAAAAGAGCAAAAAATCACATAAGATACTAAATAACTGTTTTCTAATTTATTTATCAGAAATCGGTAGTCAAGATGTACATTTTCAGCCCAAACTACCTCTGTATACCATTTCATGTTTCTAGGACTCACTGTTTTCTCGGGGCGAGCATCACACACCAACGAGCGTCTTATTTTATTATGTGTTACAAAATATAACACGTAATATGTAGTACACTACTACTGAAATATATCACGTGATGTAATTATCTATATAATGCCTATCTGGCATTACATAGATATCAGGGATCAAGAGAAAACCATAAAACGTGCCGATAAATTCGATTATAAAAAGCAAAACAATGTGATAATCCTATGTCACATTTTCTAAACTTTCCTTTAAGATTATACATTGCATCTCCACTCGTCAAGACGTTCAGGCAGCCTATTGACATTCCATTTCTTTAGCAAATACCTTACGCCCTTATGCTCATCACAATCTTCCTCAGGGAAGAAAAAAAAGTGTACCCTGAAATAAAAAGGAAACCCCTACGGAAAGCGAGTGTGTTCTAAAAACATTGGGGAAGATTAGGGAACAAAGAAACGCGAAAGATTTTTGAAATTTTGACCTAAAAAGCATAATCGTTTTTATGCGTGCTAATACTAGGTCACAAAATTTTATTCTGAACCATATCTATTACTTTGTTTCCCATGGCTTCAGACAGAAAGTAGTTTAAGTGGCTTCCCATTTGACCTACATGTTTCAATCACAGGATCGGTCTCTACCAAAGGATAGTGTCTACCTGTGGTTGCACAGAAGAAAAGAAGTGTAATCTTCATCTGTCATAGTTTTATAGACCAAGTGAAACGAAAAAAAATAAAACTTATACGAGGAAATTTGGGAACACACCTGGAGTCAAGAATTTTAACCGATTGCATTTTCAACTCTCGGATGGGAGATGTGAAAAACATTCCTATCGTTACAGAAGGAAAAGCTGCTGATGCCTATGTGCCGTGAAATTATATGATCCGAATTAAATGAATAGCTGTAATTAAGGTTAAAACGCCGGTTGATCTCTTTCCTATGCATGCAAACGTAAAGGACTACCTTAAAATATTGCATTAAAATTTTTTGAGGTCTTTGTCATTACCAATTGCACTCTTGTGTATATATATATATATATATATATATATATATATATATATATATATATATATATATAGAAAACATGAAAATGAAAAAAAGGACCAAACCAAACGCCTTTAGATGCGCATATGTAGCTAAATCAATGATCTGAGCGTGATTAGTGAAAACATGCCAAGTGCTTAGTGATGACAAAATAAGCACTAAAATATATAAATGAGTAAAGAAACTGATGAAACTAGGCAGTTTCATTTTTTCAATTATCTACTAGCCGCGTGTCCGACGTTGCACTGGCTACTTAAAAAATGAAAGAGATGTCCAGTAGTTGATGTTTTCGTAGTACTCTGACATCAGTTTCAAACAGGTTAAGATTGATTACGTGAATCTAAAGCATTAAGGCTTAATACCATTAAGCATTAACTTAATACCAAGTCATCAGATTCCAATTAAGCTTTAGTAAAATCATTAAAAGCAATTATATGACGTCAGTAACACTGAAACAATAGTTAAAATGTTATTTATTAACAGAAATGTGATATGGCAACAGAAAGAAATAATAATCATTGCTTAGAATTAAAGCGAAACGAACAAAATTTACAATAAATTTCTAAAGGAGAAAATGCTTTAAAGAGTAGTTTTAGGATTTATATATTAGAATAAAAGAGAAATTAAACTAATTTAAAATAAATTCTAAATGGAGACGTTGTTTTAAAATTTGGACAGCAGCCAAAAAAAATCCCTTTTAAAACAATTATTAGAACTTTATTTGCTCACCCATATGCAAAATGGCAACATAAAAGAAATAAAAATTCTCGAATAACGTAATGTTAATTAACGTTTTAATTAACATCTCCGCTAATTAAATTCGTACAATTACCAGATTGGTCATATTGTTTTCTCTGGAAGATTTCAAATCGATTGGAACCTTGTGCGGATCTCGACTCGCAGCGGTTCTCGAGAAGATCGAGCTTCAGACTTTCAGACGGATGCGAACAGATAGTATAGATTTCAGTTTTTTTTTTTTTTGTCTTCACCATGCACTTGTTTTGTCATCACTTCTCTAACTCTCTCCCTTCTCTCTCTCTTTATCTCTCTCTCTCTCTCTCTCTCTCTCTCCCCCTATCTATCTATTTATTATTATTACATATGTTACGGTAAATGTGATAAATCCGATGATTTTCTACAATTTCCGGTGATTATACACCATCCCCACTAACAGTGGTAACAGTGGTAAATTATTGAATATTTAGCTATATTTATCACATTTACCGGTTAATGTATCCAATCCCCGACAAGTGATGGGGAATGCAGTAAAAGTTGATACTTAGCGAAAATTCGTTCAGTTTGCACAGCACAGTATAGCTTTTTCTATGACGCATAGTATAGAAAAAGCAACGCGGCGAGGACTTTTTGTCAGATGCACTTGTCGGCGTCTGCGCATTTATTAACCATGTCAGTAGAATTTTAATTTCAATTCAATACAGTAACTCCTCAGTAATATAAACTCTATTCAAGTGGATTTCAATTCTGCCGTGTGCAGGTAAACGGCAGTATCTGCAGAAATGAGTTTTCGAGATATTTGAAGAAACGCGTTTCGGATTCAATGGAAACAATAGGGAAATGTTGGAATTAGACGTCTTTTTCTAGCCTTTTTTTCAGCGAAAACCAAATAAGCGAGCTTGTACAATAAAGATAACGTACAATAGATGACAAAAATGCAAAAAAATGAAAAATGAAAAATCTGCAGTTACTGCCCTTTACCTGCACACGGCAGAATTAATCTGAATAGCCATTCAAATGTACACTGCATAAATAAAATGTGATTAAGCTCAATAATAAATTTTTGTTGGCCATGTTTTGTATTTTTGTTATGCATTTTTAAAATTTTCTCTGCAGTTTTATGTTTTATTCTCTTGATTTCAAAAAATTTTTTTAACTGAGTGCAGTAGTTTATGTATCTTGGCTCAATTTTTCGATTATTTTATTTAAACTGTACTTTCATTAATTTGCAGAACCTTGATCCCCTATTTGTACAGATTAATAAGGTTTTACTATATCTCTGATGTCGTGCTGGCAAGACCTTTTTTTCGCGATGCTTGCTTTCTCGCTTTTATAGATTTTCTAATAATGACCGATATGCTTCAGCGTTTCAGCTTCAAGTTGAATGCTATGACTTCAAAAAAAAAATAAGTCTTTGTTGTCGAAAGAGAAATATGATGAATTCTTAAAAAAGGTGAATTAGAATAAAAACAATAGTAGTGGGAAAACATCGGAAAAGTATCGTAGACTAAAAGGATATGACGTAATGAAAGTTTTGTCAATGTTGATAAAATAATATATCCCGTAAATAAAACAGCTGCAATGTTAGATTTTATTTTACGTGTATTTTGAAGAAATGCTTACCGTAATTTATGAAGCACATTTATCAGTTTGCCATGGTAACAGAAACAACATATTATAAGAGGCCTAGAGAATACATAAGTAATCATAAACGCAGTTTATGTTTTTCAATATAATTTACAATAAATATTATACGTATATAAAGTGTGTTTTATAAAAAATTTAATGAAAATAAAGTAAAAGAATGTTACTTTTATTCATTTATTTATTTTGTTTAAGAACCATTACGACGTTTTTCTAATTCTTATCTAAGCATTTTCAGAGAAGTTAATAAAATATTCACTTCTTTGGAATTAAGAACTTATTCGGAAAAAAATATCCAAATTTATCTTATTCCCCATCATGAGTTGGCGACTTTAAAGGGGAAAAAACCCTAAGTTTTACTACGGTCAATTTTACTTCGTTTAATTGTGATTATGTCATCTGGGGCGGTAATTTGTAGTACACCCGCCCACTCCAAAACAAAGAAAAAAAAAATGCTTGTTTATGCAAACATGAAGTTCATACAATTGTCAGAAATAAATTTCAATAACTGCGGCTAATCGAAAATTTACATTAAAAGACAAGTATAATTATGAACGTATTTTATAAAGTTGCCCCCGCAATATTGCAATCATTTTTTAATAGGTTAATTAAGCAATTTAAGATTTATTTAGAGACATTTATCAGAATTGCAATATTTGTATTTTTTATAAGCTCCGACTATTTTGAGTTTCATCCCCCCCCCCTTCCCCACAGAAAGGTGTAGTATGAGGTGGACAACTCTATTCCGTCCCCTCACGTAGTGCCGCTTCCGATTACATTATTTATGATACAAATTAAATGACCTATAGGTCATTTAATTTGTTTGTTCTATGATACTTAAAGTAAAGTAAAGCAACACCACTTGTTTTTCGATTGAAATGTTTTTGTAAGTTTTGACAGCTTTTATTTGTGAAAGTAATTTTTAGTGTTGATTTTTTTTTTTTTTTTTTTAATTAAACCCTTGTTACTCTACGGAGTTATTCAAATTTATTACATTTTCCACCACGAGTCGGGGATTGTAGAAATTAAACGGTAAATGCGATAAATATTGAATAATTGAATAATAATATCATTTACCAAGTTTACTTGCAATTGTATATAATCACCGGTAATATATATATATATATATATATATATATATATATATATATATATATATATATATATATATATATATATATATATATATATATATATATATATATATATATATATATATATATATTCTGTACCAAATCGGGAAACATGTACTGAGAAAGCGTAAAGATTTTGGAAGGTTAAAAAAATTCAACCCAGAAAAAGCATTTTTAAAGGAGTACCAAAGAAACTTTTTTCTTTTTTTCATGTAGCAGATAGCTTCGAAATCTAAATCATTTTCATTTATTGCTCGTTACATTTTTTGTGATCAGTTGAACTAAAATAAATGTGACTGAAAGTTAGTAACTTTAATTATTTCATTTTAAGTTTCATTTATTTTTGTAACAGTTTCAGTATGTATAAAATTAATTAAATATTCAACTAATACTCGAAAGGAATATGAAATTTAATCTTCTATGACATTTTAATATCGTTATGCTTGCATTGATTTGCCCTTTAATATGCAAGAATTGGTTTTATTAGTTATATCTCGAACTCCACGAGTGTTTATTTCTGAAATATGTGTTTATCAAAAAAAATAGGAAAATAATGAAAGAAACTTTCAGTAGTTAATTTGATTTCGTGAAGTGTTCAATGAAAATAAAATCACGAACTGTAAAAGTCTGAATGAAACCCGAAAAACTAAAAAGTAGCAAAATTAAAAGTATAAAATGAAAAAAAAAATGGATTGACAAGAGGATAAAAAAAATGTAACTCTGAATAATAAAAAAAACTCTTCATAGCAGTGATGCACAGTATAAACAATTAAAATATATCATGAAAAAAGAAACAATGAGAAGCAAAGGGATGTAAGTGGCCTTTTTTAAGTTTTGAGTTAAACGCTTTGAAATTTCATGTCCTAGGAAAGCTTTCATTGAAACGTTCTTCTAAATCATGCTATATAGCAGCATCTACCAGGTCTATTAGTAGTATCTCTTGCCCCTAAACAGAGGCGAGTTTCACCTACCATTTGTACTGGTTGTCTCCAATTCTTTACTTTTGGCACTTGCATCCCTTCTCTTCTCACTGCCTCACATGTGTTGTGAAGTAATGAACGCAAAAATATTGGATACGCATTTGTTTAAATTCATAAACTCAGGATTCATGAGGAGTGACATAAGAGTGAGTGGGTGTTGCTGTCCATTTTCAGTGTTAAAATGCTTTATAGGTCCGTCATACTGTTTCTTCTTGCTCTTTTGTGTGGGTGCAGAAATATTTATTTTCTTTCTGAAAAATATTCTGATTAATTACCATGAACTTGGCATATGAAGTTTGATGGAACCACTGGAAAAAGAATGGAGGAAATCAGATGCTCAAAAACTTCTCTCTGCAGCTGAATTTATTCGCTTTTTTTATTTTTTAAAACTTTTTTGAGTGCATGAAAAGTCGCAGTGAGACAGTTACGCAAAAAATAATCCCCGTATCGTAGCGTCAAAGCAAACTAATACAAACGAAATCTAAAAACAATGATCTATCACAGTCCATACAAGTGATGATTTTGTTGAAAACGCTGTATCTTATATTACTCTCATACGATGTGCAATATTTTTAAACATAGCAGTCAACATTAAGAGAAGCAGACGTGAATGCATCAGTACATTTCACGTGTCACAATTCGGTCAATCAATGAATAACGTAACACGTTTAGAGAGGAAATTGAAATATTTAGAGGAGATGGTCCCAGGCTCCTAAAATAATTTATAAAGAAGTTAAAATCATCATATTGAGATAAACACACCAGTAGTGGCCAGTGTTTCAGTAGTGGCCACTTTAAAGTTTAAAACGCACTAGTAGTAGCCACAGTGAAGTATATTTTTAAACTGTGGGTCTACAATATTAATTACCAATTTTGAATCTCAATGAGCGAAGTATTGTCCAACTCTTCCTTAATCGTCCCTTTTTCTAAAAATGCCAGAATTTCAGTTTTTTAATTTTTTTTATCCATTTTTCCCAAACCTTAAATTTGATCCAGTAGTGGCCACTACAAAATCTGAAAACTGGTCATCTGACCTTCTCCCATCCGAAGAATTTTAAATACTTACATTAAATTCATATAACTGATGAATAAAATTGATTCAATATGATAGTTACATTAAGTACCAATTTATTAATCACATTACTACTGTTCATTCCTTTCTTCAAAGTAGGTAAGTAATCCTGAAGTGACCACAACTGAAGCACTGGCCGCTACTCTGCCGAGTGCAGGTAAAGGACAGTAACTGCAAATTTTTCATTTTTTATTTATTTATTTATTTATTTTTATTTTATTTATTTATTTTTTATTTATTTATTTATTTATTTAATTATTTGCATTTTTTTCATCTATTGTACAAGCTTGCTCATTCGGTTTCCGATGAAAAAAAAAGGCGCGAAACAAACGTCTAATTCCAACATTTCCCTATTGTTAGTATTGAATCCAGAACACATATCTTCAAATATTTCGAAAATTCATTTCTGCAGACACTGCCGTTTATCTGCCCACGACAGTACTGGTGTGTTAACCTTATTTTGTGGTAAAAAAGGAAAGGTGTTATGAATTTGGATCGAAATGATTAAAAACACATTCTACAACGAAAACTAATGCAAAGAAAAAATTGAAAATTAAAAATAATAATAATAATTGGAAAAAAAAGCAGAAAATAAATTCGAACTAAATTAATTTCCAACTTCAAAAATGAATGTAGTTCCTGTATAAATATATATGTGTTTAACAAAAAATAAATCAACAAAAACAAGTAGCTTCTTCATCCTGAAACATTTAAGGAAAACGACGGAAAAAGGAAAGCTATTTTGACAGGTATAATTACTAAAGCGTTACATAAGAAAAAGAAACGGCTTTGATTAACAACAGCGAGTTCAAACAGGATGCAAATGTTAAAACGAAACTGAAGCCACGACCCGTGAAAGAAGCATTTTGCTTATCACAGCAAAATAAAATTTTCTATTTGCATTTGTTTGCTGTATCATTTCTTTTGAGTGAAAAGATTACGTATTTAATTCTTTGTGTATTCACTGACTTGTAAAGCCGCAAATATGCGCTCATTTTACTCTTCATTTGCTCATAAATACAGTACTTGTTACGACAGTGCTGTAGGGTAAAGATGTGTTGGATGCTCCAAAATACTTCATGTGTAAACAAGATCTTCCCTCGGGAAAGGGCGCGGAAAGCAAGTAGTTTCTTCGAGCAAAAAGAGTTTCTTTGAACTGAAGTTTTTTGAACTTGACTTTCTGTTTTTAAGTTTTGAAAAACTGAATGTCATTTAAATACTTATCAAAAGTAAGATTGAAAGATTTAACTGGTAAGCCGTTAATATTTTCAAATTTTTATAATAAACCTTTATTTTCTCAGAGTTAGAAGTTCATAAAATTAACTGAATTTTAAAAATTTAAATTTTTCGATGAAGTCATAATTAGATTTTTTTCCATTTTTTATGAACTCAGAAAAATATAATCAAATATTTTGTGAAAATTCCTTTTCTTTTTGTATTTCTTTTTGGGGTGTTCTACATCCAAAATATATAGTACATCGATAGATTTTTTTTCTTGTACATTGAGCAACTATTATACAATTACCTTTCGTTATTTAACAATATTTTTTTATGAATTCGTAGTGAAAGTTACATAATTTTGTTACTCTTGATAAGGGTATTCATGTGCTATAAATTGAGTTTCAAAAATGTCCTGAAATATTACAAGCAGTTTGCGAGGGTTAAAATATGTTTTTCCTTAAAATAAAATTTTAACTATCGATTCATAGGCGTTCTCTGCAGAAAAAAATTATGGTCCTTAATTTTTTTCTAGAGAGAATTAAAACATTTAAGTTTATTGATTTGGAAAATGTATAACACTTTTGAAAAAAAAAAATTGAGTTTCATCGAAATTTTTAGGTTTACTTACGAATATTTAATAATTTGGTTCTAAGTCAAATACGTTTCTGTGTATCGTCGTTAAAGGAAAACGTTTTAAGCAAATAAAAACCTAATTACATTTATTGAAACCTGAAATATAGTTACTTTAGTGTTAATGTAATCATTGAAATGTTTCTTGGATTTTGACTCTTTCATTTTGATACGTTATTTAATATTTTCATTTTGAGCATTTCTGAAAATGTGTTTTAGTATACTTTGACAGTGAGGAAAAATCATGAAATGCCAGTCTTTTTTCAAGAAGTAATTGAGTAATTTCAAAAATAAATAAATAAATAAATAAGAAAGAAAGATATAAATTGAGATTTCGCTTCTTTTTCTTTAAAATAATAATCTTTAAAGAATGCATAGCTTGGATGAAAATATTGCATATACTTCACAGACTGTTGCTAAACTTTTCATAAATACACTAAACTAGAGAAAATAATTCACAGTTAAAATAAAAATAAACGTTTTCTCATGCTTTCAACATTTTTAATGGAACATAAATATAGAAAAAATGTAAACGTCTTTTTAAGAACTAGTTTCAACTGTATGGTTGCCTCCATATTTTAGCTCTAAAAATATCTACATTCTACATACAGAATGAACTAGACAAGAAAAATTAAAATCAAATTGAAAACTGCAATTTATTTCGAAAGTAATCATCGAATAAGAAACAATAAACGAAAACTGCAATTTCCCAAGCATGTCATTAACAATTTGCAATGATTTAATCTTTCAAAGAGAAAAATACAATACACAAATGAAAATAAATTCACTATTTTAAGTATCACTAATAGCAACCATAATTGCGCGTTCCTATTGAAGGCACAAATGAAAAAAAAAAAACTTTTTTTTATCCTGAAACGTTTTTATTAAAAGTCTTGCCCTCACTCACGACAATTAGCGTAATTTAGGTTCAGAAAGCTTTAGCAACGTTTTTAGACGTGCTAAACTGCGGAGATCGCCAAGGTTGATGCACTTTGGCTTTCTCTAGCCGATCCATTGGATAAGGAAAAGTAGAGCAATAAAAGGGGTTGTGTTATGTGATAACCGTTAGCATCTTTGAGACAGGCGTAGCTTAAGGTCAGCAATGAGGGATTGTACACTATGTACTTAATTAGAACGTGACAAATTTTGTTTCACTTAATAAACTAAAAGTTTAATTTGTTTTAAAATGAATTACCAACACCGTTTACTTTATACATCGAAAAAGAAAATTTTTGCTCAACCTCAGAAACCGATTTAATCAAGCTAACACATCATTTAATAACTTTCCAGTAATTCAACATAGCTTTGAATCATTCCGGTTAAATGCCTTTCTTTAATTTTTTTTTTTTTTTTTTTTAGTATACTTGACGTAAACAATAAATAAATAAATAAAAAGCGAAGCGAAAAAAAGAAGTTCTAATGCTGACACACCTCGAAAATTAATGAAAAGCATTTTAAACTCTTTATTTTACAAAAAAAAAAAAACTTGGCAATATTTTATGCAGCAAATTGCGTCATTCAATGATTTTGAATTTACTCCTTAGAAGCTATTTTTGAAGTTGTTAGAAGTGCTCTTACTAAATTGTAATATTCAATGCAATATAACAGGTGACAGAAATCTTGTGTTGTTGTCAAGTATTAAGGTTTTATCTTAATTTTCTGAAATTTTATTTTGCTGCATTGAAGTTTCAATGCTTTTTTTTTTTTTTTTTTTTTGAAACGATTAATTTTGCATTTTATTTCGGATTTGGCTCAAAGTTAGGCTAAATAATTCGATAGCTTAGGCTAAATAGAACCAGAAAAATAGCTCATTTTAAAAGGAATTAATAATTATTATTTCTAAATTTCAGATACGATACAGTAAATTAGGACTGTTTCTTTCGTTTTGTACCAAAAAATATCATAAAAGTATTAAAACGTGAGCAGGACCGTATAAAATAGAGAAATTTTGGCACAAAGTTACCCTGAATGCCTATAGTTGAATTTTGTTGCAAAAAACAATAATATTCATGAATGTTTAAATAAATCATTTAGCAGATCAAACTTAAATTTGACATAATAACTGATTCTTTTAGTCATTCAGTCAAAATCTAGTTTCTTTATTCATAATTCGATTCAGAAACATTTAAGTAATTACAATTTATTTCCTTTATTTTTATTCTTTTTTACAAAATCTAATATCAACCAAACAGTTTGAAATCAAATTTTTTCTCTTTAATTTTCACGTGTAAATATTAAATATTGTTTTAATCTGAACGTTACTCTATTTGCTATCGATAAATATCAGAAATAAGTGGAATAATAATGATAATAATAATAATTGTGTTTTTGTCCCGTAGAAAACAAAATTAAATACTAAATAATAATTCTTGTAAAAAAATCCTCAAATTTTTGTTTCATGAAAATATTTAAAATTTCCACAATCGTGTTTTGTTTTCTGTTGACTGAATTTTAATTACACAAATCGTCGTTTTCCGCACGAAAAAACTTCCGAGAAATGAAAATTTAAAATTTTAAATGTCAAAATGAAAAAAGGAAAAAAAATCTGCAGGTTAATAGATTTAGTGACAAGTGATATAAATTATCTAATATGAATAATCTAATAGACGTATTGAAAATTTCTGAAATAACAGTGAAATTGCTCGTTAAAAGTCGGATTAAGCAAAAACTGCTCTTGAAAATAGTCAAATTTTGAATTAATTTTTTTGAGAAAACCAATGCTACGTTTCTAATCTTGTTTATTTTGTTTTAAAAATTATTAGAACGCTAAAACTTCGAGCAATTTTTGTGATTATCTTAGTTTACTTAATCAAAAAATGCAGTTAAAAAAATGTAGATTTTTCCCGTAAACATAGATCAAAATCATTAGTTTTAATGAAAGTTATAGTCACTGGACAAATAAATGGGTGATTCTACAAATAGGGTTTCTAATTTTGTAAAATAGTTCAAACACTTTTTAATTAAGTTTTTTTTCTCTTAATATTGAAAGCAACAGCTCAAAATAACGTTGAATTATAAGACCAGTGAGTTTCGGAACAAATATCCTTTTGCTTCGTGTGATGAGTAAATGAACCTTGAATTACTGATTGAAAAACCGAGTGGGGGGGAAATATCATTTCGTAGCCCATTGATGAGAATAATTAAAAGCCTACGGGTCTTTGCTGCAAATGAAATATTCTACTACGAGCATGCATTTGAGAATACTTACTTTGTTTTTTACATATGCTTCTTATTTATTGATAAATACAAACCAGTTTATCAATTGCAGGAAAAAAAATGATTAATACAAGGCCATGTAGCCAAAACCGTCTTCCAATTTGTTGAAAATTCTAATTTCCTACGAATATTGCTTAATTTTAATTAATAAAGAATTATTTTAGCATTGGAGAACTTTAAGTGAAATAAAACACAGAAAATGATTTTATTTTCCTAAAACTTGGCTGAAAGATAATTTTATAGCATTTCAAATTGAATTTGGGCATGTAGCCACCGTGGTTGGCGCACGACACAATATACTTCGAGAAATACTTGACGAACGATTAATTTCACGAAACTGACCTGTTAACTGACTGCCTTGTTCGTGGAAATGTGACCTGCTAACTGGCAGGCATAAGATTATTTTCTCTGGGGATATATGTAAAATCGCATGTCTGGGCCGATAAACCCGAAACATTTGAGCACTTAGAAGATAACATTCGACGCGTTATTGTCAACATATACTACGATTTACACCGAAGAGAAAAAAAACTTACATCCTGGATATACTATGTACGTACTAGCAGCAGTTGTCAAACGCCCCAAATCATATTTCGAGTATTAATGCCACAAAAATTATTGTCAAAATGGAAATTTAAAGCCTTTTTCTGTTTCTTATTTCAACTGCCTGTAAAAAACGTCTTTTATTTTCTTCCTAATTATGTGTTCTGTATATATGTAATACGAATTAGAAATTTGTTAAATTTGTTACCTTTAAAAATCCAGCTTACAATTTAGGTAGAAAACAGCAATATTAAAACTAAAAAAAGAAAAAAAAAACACTTAAATATACTTGTATAATTCAGAAGTTGATTTAAAAAAAAATTTTTTTTAGTGGTAGAAAAAAAAATGACTCGTTTACTTCATTAAGAAGTGCGGCGTTTTAGTCTTTGCCCCCATTACTGAGACTGAAAAAAAATGATGGTGACGAATTGCTTGTTTTAAAATTTTTTAAAAAATATTATACTTTATGAATTTTCAAGATTCTATTTATTAAAATGTTTTTTTTTTTTTTTGTTTGTTTGTTTGTTTACACAAAATATAATAAAGCGTAACATTTTAAGCATTTTGCCCTAAGTGTGAAACAAATCATTTAAATAACACTGACTTCACGAAGAAACATTCTATGGTTTGGTAAAAATATTAATAAAGGACTGTTCTCTGCTCTAATGGTGGAATAGCATGCTAGTTCTGAAATAGCATCCACAAAAAAGCTTAACCTTGTTTACATTCCAAAAGAGGCGTTATTTGCTACTTAATTATTATTTCATTAAATTAAGAGAAATTATTAACGGAAACTTATCGACGTGGCATCTCTTGTGAAATAGAATGTGTCCATTGCCCTAATTAATTTACTCTTCTTTCATGAACTAAGCGGCGTTTAATAAAAGAAAGTTTTCTCTTTTTGTCATGATTCAGGGGAAATCCGTTCTGAATCAATTGTTCCCGTTTTCTTAACAGAGAAATGAATCAGCCTAAGCACTGTAAGTAAAATTTTAAAAAATCATGATTTAAAATGCAAACATTCTTTTCAGTTAAAAAGTATTAAAAAAAGAGCATGCTTATTAATTGTAATACTTTGTAGGCTTTAAAATTACAAACCGAAAGTTAATGCTAAGAGGGACACAGTATATCACATTTAGGGTAACTGAACTAAACTGAACCGTTAAACACAAAATATTTTGTGTACAAGGCCATCTTGAACTTTTCAAACTTAGATAGGAATGAAACATACACAAGTATATATATATATATATATATACATATATATATATATATATATATATACATATATATATATATATATATATATATATATATATATATATATAACGCTTTTATTACTACCTCTAGTCATGTGTGCATCACATGACTTCCTTTTACTCTAATTTAATGTCAATTCCCCATTATTGGCATTTTAAATGTGATTCAATAGTTTACTCTCTAAATATCACCAACAATGGCCAAATTAAAACAGATTTTTTTTAAAAAAATCGCCAAATTTGTCACCCAATTGGCGACAAAACTTGGCGACCAAAAGACTGGCGATATATCGCCAAGTGTCCACCAAATTACAACACCACTTGAGTTTACATCGAAATTTACAATGATTTCCCCCCAAAAAGGGGCAAAAGACCCTTTAGAAACACCCGAATGCCACTAAAAGGGGAGGTGCACTACTAGACCCCACTAGGAGTCTACGTACCAAATTTCAACTTTTAGGACATATCGTTCTTGAGGTAGTGACATACATACTCACATACGCACATACGTACATACAGACGTCACGAGAAAACTCGTTGTAATTAACTCGGGAATCGTCAAAATGAATATTTCGCGTGTCTATACGTTCTTAGGTACTTATCCACGTGTGGTCAAGTCGAAAAGAAAATCTCAACATTCATTCGGTGGTGAGTAAAATGGAAATTCAGCTCGATTTTTGAGTGAAAATTTTTTCGCGAATTTCTTATTTTTTCCTCCTTTTTTGTAAAAGGAAGTAAAAATAAGATGGGTGATTGTACCCACCCAACAACACTACTTACAATACCACATGTACTAACGCATTTCTGTCTTAGCTAGAATACGCATTCAGTTTGCTTGTACTACAAGAGTTGAGATGTACAAAATCAGCAATGAGGAGACAGAAAATAAAGTATTCATAATTTGCAGATACTTATTTCTTGATATTATAAAGAGAGCCAATGTCAAAGTTGTGGCGAAAAAGTGTGGTGCAGCACAATTAACACCGACGAAGGAAAGAGTGTTATGGACGCTACGCTTAATGAGATGATATTATTCGCCATCAGTGGGGACAATTACCCCATTTAGTTTGAAAAAACCTCATTCTATAGATTTCTCGTTCTTCACCTGTTTTTGAATTCCTATTTAACGAATACACATATAACTAATTTTGAGAAAACGTCATTCAATAGATTTCTCGTTATTCGCCTGTTTTTTGAATTCCTATAACTAATTTCAAGAAAACCTCGTCCTATAGATTTCTCGTTATTCACCTGCTTTTTGAATTCCTATGGAAAGAGTATATATATGTAACTAGTTTTGAGAAAACCTCATTCTATAGATTTCCTGTTATTCACCTGCTTCTTGAATTCTCAAGAACGAATACTCCTATAACTAAAATTGACTACTCTTTCGGTTATACATAAGTCGGTCAGTTATGGTGTACTATATTGCCGTGGGCAGGTAAAGGGCATAACTGCAAATTTTTCATTTTTCATTTTTTGCATTTTTGTCATCTTGCATGTTAGCTTAATTGAACAAGCTTGCTTATTAGCTTCCGCTGAAAAAGGGGCGCGAAAAAACGTCTCATTCCATCATTTTCCTATTGTTAGTATTGAATCCAACACACATTTCTTCAAATATCTCAAAAACTCCTCTTTCTGCAGAATCTGCCGTTTACCTCCCCACGGCAGTATAACCAAGCACTTAAGTTTCTTGTTAGGGGTATGGCTACAGGGTATGGCTTTACTTAAACGACAGTGCAACATTTTTATCATTTATATTTACTGTAAACTACATCATGAAATGAAATTTTATTGAAATTATTCGAACTAACTCAAAAGTATAACTGTCGTTTCAACAGAATATTTTGTATGGACAAAAAAAGGAAACAATCTAAAAAAGAATATCAATTTCGATTCAATTTCTTAAAGAAACTATTGGGGGCAATCTCAAACGTCTTTAGCGTTCTAAAATATTTAGATAAGAAATGATGAACTGCATATCTGTGACAGTACAAAAACTTTAAGCTTCGCTATGCGTCCTCGTGGACAACGTATTGAAACATTAAACGAGGAGAAAAAGCCGTCATTTTCCAATTGTTAGTAAAAGTTTAATTGTTTAAAGTTATTAGTCTATCAGCTCGCATCCAAAATTTCGACAAAAAGCGTCATTTCTGCGATAAAGCTGGGTGAGATGTTATTTTGTTTCAGTTTTTTTGCGTAGATTACGAATATGCTAAGGCGGAAATCAAAATCGGTAGCTTTTGAACAGTAATTGTCAAAAAAAAAAAAAAAAAAATCAAAATCGTCATATTTTTTTTTTAAGTTTCAGCTTTTTGTCAATTGGATTATTTTTTAGCGAAAACAATTTCCAGATGATAGTTAGTGAGACTGGAGGCTCCTCCCCCCGCTCGCTTCGCTCACCAACGCCCGTTCGCCACCTGCGGTAGCTCAATGCCGCCTGCAGCGGGTGGCAATTGATGATTTTAGTGTTGGATGTACAGCTTCTTTTATCTGGTCCCTTAAGTTTTAGAGAGGTGAGACAGGGCGAAATAGCTTCCCCTGGATGTCCTGCATCCAACGGTGCCAATATTTACCTGATAGACATTGCGCAGTAATTGTCATATAGATTTCAAAATCATCAATTTTTAAAGTTTCATTTTTTTGTCAATTGGAGTGATTTTTACATAAAAAATGTTCCAAATAAAAATTATTTAGCTGATAATCATTTATATATATGTTTTCGTTTTTTCCTCCTAACCGTTTTAGCGATTATGTCTCTATAACGTCTATTCTCAAACAGTGTGCCCCAGAAAATGTATTGGTACCCTATGAGATATTTCAGAGACGATTGTCCAGAATAACAGAATAATAACCAGAGGGCTTCCCCGTCCCCCCTTTTCGCATCTCTCACCAACCCCCCGTTCGACACATGCGGTCGGTAGCTCTATGCCGCCTGCAGCGGGTAACAATTGATGATTTTAATGATTTTTATCTCTGTATGTCCGGACCATTAAGGTTTAGAGGAGTGAGACAGGACGCAATAGCTTTCCTTGTATGTCTTGCATCGAACGGTACCAGTACTGATCAGGTCGACATTGTTAGTCCTGAGACCATAGGGTTATATAGTCCAATTTTAATCATTTTTAGCAAAATTCTCTACTATGAAGTTGAAAACATGCTTGCACAAATTAAAATTATATATCCGTAGAAGTTCCTGATTTTTCTGCTTCAGATAAAACTTGTTTCCAATGTTTCAAGATAATTAGAACATGAATTATAATTATTTTTAACTAATTGCATGCTAAAACTGTAGGTGAGCTTTCAATTAAAAATTTATTGTTGATCGTGGTTCATTGTTAAACAACGCTTTTATTAACATTTTTTTATGATTTTAATGTATTTTATCCCTAGATGTCCGGCCCCATAAGGTTTAGAGGGGTGAGACAGGGCGGAACAGCTTCCCCTGGATGTCCTGCATCCAACAGTACCTCTATTGACCTGGTAGACTTGCCAGTTTAAAGGAGATAGGATTATTGACACACAGACAGACGCGCACAGAAATTAATAGTACAGAATATAGATAAATGCAATTGACCAATTGATTTTGTGTAAATTGTCAAAAACCTCAGTCACATTCCATTGTTCCAAGTAAAATAATGAGACTAAAAAATTCAAGCTAAAATGCATTACACAGTGTTTTGTTGCGAACAGAATCACTCCACTCTTCTCGAAGGCTATCGTAACATGACCGACTGTAACCTATGTTAATAAAGGGGGACTAACTCTCAAATATTTATCTTCATTAATATTGCATTTTTTAAAAAAATAATCTACGTAAGTAGCTGAAATTGCATAATATCATACTTTTTGAAAAAAAATTCTCAGAGATTTTTCCTCTTGTTTATTTAAAAAATGAAACACGTTAGGGTTTTTCAGCTTGAAACTAACTGTCCGTTCGTCTGTTCAGTTATCTATAGTTGCATAAACTTTTATTATTTCGTCATTAGATACTAGAGGTTCTTATTGCATAAGTAAGAACCTCTAGAATATGGTAATAATGTTGTACAGTATAATATGTGCAAAAAAAAAAAACAGTTTCAAGTAAATAATAAATGCATCTTTTTGTAGAGATATTAGCGTGAATAAAATTTATGAGCATCGGCATCAAAAGGTAAATTTGAACTTTATTAAATTTCTACAACTTTATTAAGATTTTATCAAAAAAAGGATATCCCGCCAATTTTGAAAGTAAAATAATGGATACAAAACAACTGTAGATTAAAATACTTTTTACGAACAAAAATCGTGCACGACATTTTTCTTTTTTTTAAATTGAGAAATTTTAACAATTTTCATCTTCTGTCGGATTACTATAGACAATTTTGTGTTAAAAAATAAAGTGAACATTTATGTATCTATACTATTAAGTTCTGTGCGCGTCTGTCTGTGTTTCAATGAAACCCTATCTTCTCCAAACTGGCAATGTCTACCAGATAGATATTGGTACCGTTGGATTCAGGGCATCCAGGGGAAGTCATTTCACTCTGTCTCATCCCTCTAAAACTTAAAGGACCAGATATAAGAGGCTGTACATCCCAGAAGTGGTGAGCGAAATGAGCGGAGGGAGGAGCCTCCAGTATGCAAGTAATAGCTGACTATCATTTGGATTTTTTTTTCTGGTAAAAGTTACTCCAATCGACAAAAAGCTGAAACTTTTTTAAAAAATAACGATTTTGATGGGGAGGGGTTGACAATTACTGTACGAAAGCTACTGATTTCGATTTCCGCCTTAGCATATTCCTAATCTACGCAAAAAATTGAAAAAAATGACACCTCACCCAGCTTTATCGCAGAAATGACGCTATTTTTTCGTTCTAGCTGATAGACTATATGTAACTACAGACTCGCTATTTGCTTTCGAAATGACATTTTGAGTTTAAAAGATTTTAATGAAGACCTTTAGTCACATTGTATGGCCTTGTTCTTTTAAATATAAATTTTCAAATGACCGAGAGAAAATTATATGATAGAATTCAATTATTCCGTATACTCTTTTTACGTAAAATATGGATAACAATTAATGTCATAAATTATTATTTGAATAGTAAAGATAATGTTTTATAAGACATGCAATTAGTTTTAGCATTGTTATATACACGAACATAAAATATTGACTACTAGTGTCTACATATATAGGTAACAGCGCACGACGCAAATAATCAACCTTTATACTATTATTGTCTCAAAAATAAATGTCGGTTGATGTAGATAACAAAGAAATGAAAAAAAAATCCGAAAGGATGGTATCGCTATCATTCTGTCAGAAAATCTAAAATATTGCTGATGGAGAAGGAGAAGATATACAGCATAAAATGCCGATCCAGTCTAAAAAATATTATGTGCTCTCACACACAATATATTGAAAGCTAGAAAAATCCGTAAGAAATCCGTTCTCTCTCTCTGTTTCGAGATCCTTACTGCATCAAACGTAAGTTTTCGCATGATAGTGAAAATGCCGAATGATTGATCTAAGAAGCTTGACGACTTTGTTTTAATCTTCAAAATTAAACTGGAAACCATTCAGACAAGGACAAGCATGAGTTGCCGGGAAGAGTAAATTTCTTCTTGCGAATAATTGAAAAACTCTTCCACGTGGTGATTATTAAGAGCTATTTGTCTAAGAGCGACCTAGAAATAAGAAACCACAATTTGTTGACGCAACCAGGAGAAACGGCAAGCAGAAGCGAAAAGTCCGTTCGGCATCTGATGAGGCATAAGTGGAAGACAAGGCCAGCTATTTCGTTCGCTAGCTCTACAAGGTTAGTGTGTTATTGGGCCTGACCGCCTCGAGGAATTCAGATACAGCATAAAACCAGGGCACAAAGCTCCACTTCCTACTTCAGCGAACATATACCCCCATCCATCGGTGAATCTCTATCAGTCCCAAACGGGTGAGGTCTCGGATTGAAACATTCGAGCCAACTTACTTTCGTACATTGTCGTGGATACGAGTGAATGCCAAGAGTAGTGAAAATTTGCTTTCAATTTTCAGAAGCCGGATCATTACCAAAAATGACGAGGTCTTGTTGGATGCTTTTTGCAGTGTTGTTCCTAGTTTGCTTGCAAAGGTCGTGGTCTCAAATGCAACTAATGGACTTAATGCCAAATGAATACGGACTTAACTATGATTCAGGTGAGTACGAAATATTAGCCTCGTTTTGAACCCGCATTTAGCATTAGAAGAGCTTAAAATTTATAGAACTTCACTGTGCTCACCCACTCTTAATATCCATGCAAAAATTCATAGAAAAAGTTGAGACATTTGGAGATTTAAGCTACAAGCTGGATCTAAGCCAGAATTGTTAACAAGATGTTCTGTATTTGATTATCATTTTCAGATATTCATTTCGTTCTCTTAACGTTATAACATCATGGAATAGACCAGCATGTGTCTGAGCCCCAGCTAAAAAAAAA
Organism: Uloborus diversus; assembly: GCF_026930045.1. Classification (NCBI taxonomy): domain Eukaryota; kingdom Metazoa; phylum Arthropoda; class Arachnida; order Araneae; family Uloboridae; genus Uloborus; species Uloborus diversus. The sequence continues at coordinate 135,343,661 of NC_072733.1, read as the reverse complement.
AACCTTTTCATATCAAAAACGCTAAAGAAACGTCTGAATACATCGAAGAGCCAAATCTAATGAACTTAAAAGAATCCATCGCTGTCAATTTGAATGATTAAGCATCTCTAGTAAATTTTCCCCAATTTCAAAAGCAATCAATCAACTTGCCACGAGGAAAATAGCACAGTAAATCACGCAAATATGTCATTTATTATCTCTAAATAATCCAAAGGATAACATAAATAGCTACTTCACCACTGAAATGAGGAAAATAAAACTTTCGTTTTTGAAATTAGTGAACACTGAATTCAATTACAAAAGGCAAAATGGAAAGTGCTAATTAGTTCTCGCATAAATAGTGTCACTCAGACAAAAGTAAACTTCCGTTGTGTTTTAAAGATTTTTCTTTGTTTGTCACGCAAAGTACCTGCTTAGAATCGAAAACTGGTTCAAGGATAATGTCATCTTCTTTAAGAAATCTGGCACGCGTGCGTGGGTTTCCAGTAAACGCTTCCAATATTGTTTTTTATTGAATAATTCATTGTAACCTGTTATTGGTTGTATCTTTTTTTCGAAGCACATCTTGAATTCCTGCTCGTTTCGTATTCTTTAAACTAAAATATATTTACTCCGTTTTTTCGATACAGTAAACTTTTAATTTGGAATTTTTCAGCACATATTATCTTTAAAAAGCAATAAACTTAGCTTTATGTATCATTTTCATTCATTGTTTTTTAACTTTATTTTGCTTTTTACTGCATTCATTTATGATATAAATGTAAACTCTGTATTGTTAAATCTTTAGTGACCGTGAGCGAAGCGCGACATTCTTCAAAACATATTTCAAAAGACAAGCAACATAAAAATTCAAGTAATTTGAGTTATTTACTAAAAACATATTATTATAGTTTTACATCTATGACACTTAAATATTACTTCCATAGCAAATTATCATATATCCATTGCACATTTAATAACTAAGATGGTTAAATGTAACAAACAAAATCCAAAATGCTTATTTTTTCTACGCGTAAAAAGGGCTATTATGAATCTGTCTGATTATAAAAAGGAATAAAAAAGAGTTATATCTTGGAAACACTGTAATACATATTCTAAAATCAATTGTGTGAAAATTCATTTACCAAATGTAGTAATTTAATTTCATAACGACGAGAGAGACAGTGGTTTGATGCTTTAAATAAACTTCAATTAGCATCTAATAAAGAGAGCATAGTAAAATGTGTTTAAAACATTGTTATTTTATATAGTAAGTTTAACTTGCTGCACTTTGAAAGCAAAATATTTTTACTAAATTTTACATCGGTTTCTCATTTATAAGCTGAGAATATTAATAATAAAACTCATGATTCTGTGGAATATTATTTTTGTAAAAAAAAAAAAAAAAAAAAACATGTGCCTTTTACAGTCTTTAACTAGATCTTACATAAACTTTTCTGAAGTACCTAATTGGATGGTTTAAAATTAAATTTCTTATTATTTGTATTTAAATTTGCATGGCTAATGATTTTGTATTAGCGATTTTCTTGCTGATTATGTATGCAAATATTTCTTAGTAATTAATTATCTATTCAAACATCGATTGATGATGAGTGCAGCAAAGTGTTTTTATTTATTAAAAATATCACTCTTGTTACGAAATTGAGAAGCTTTTTATCATTTACTAATTTACATAAATATTTAATCTTGTTGCAAAATAAACAACTTCTAAAAGCATAAACGTAATTTAAACTACATGGCAAATATTGTAAAAATTCCGCAACATAATTGGACTCCAATGATTATAATTTCAAACCTACTAAAATTAACATATAACTAAGAAAAATCAGACGTATTAAAAGTGCTTTAAGTATCCATGAAAATAAGTAAAAGGTAAAGTTATTATGAGTGAAAACCATTGGCGACTTGCAGAGAAACAATATTTACATATCCTATCAAAAATAGCTTCAATTTACTCAAAAGTTAATGAATGCAATTTGATTAAGTTAATTGAAAACTCTTTAAATTGCTGTTTAAAATGTGTGAAAATTTGAGAATCGAATCTTACATTCTGATGTATTTATTTTACAAGATAATTTTTCAGGATGGCCCCCAGGTCAAGCAAGCCAAGCAGGTCAAGCCTTTGGACAAGCTTTCAATTACATGAGGCTAGCAAGGGATCTCAAATCTCAGTTTTTCAGTTCCTTAACAGGTAACTAAGTTTCCTTTTAGAAATAAATAATCACTTTTAACAAATAATAAATAATTATTTTTTTTCAAGTTCCTAGAGAAAAGGCTATTACTACTCATTAAAATCATAACAAGTAAACTGAATTCGTGTCATAAATTGCAGTAGTTGTCATTACATAAAAGTGATTATAAAGTCATTTTAAATTTTTCATTCTTGTAAATGTTTACTTAATTATACTTACTAAAGTGTACTATTACATTCTAAACTGTATATTTATCTTACCTCTTTATGTTTTTTTTTCTTTTTTGGAAGGTAAAATATTTGCTCAAACTAGAGTTCAGTATTAATAAAAATATTAAATATTTTAAAAAATAAAATATTAATATTAATTCATTACATAGTACTTTAAACATATTTGTCTGTAATCAATATAGTCAATATATTATATTTATTTAGCATATAGTATATAGATACAGGATGAATAAAAAAAGTTCGCAAAACTTGAGTCAGGAGAACTTGCGAAAAGAAACAACACTCTCCTTACAATGTTTGTCAGAAAGCAAACTTGCGCCTCTGGAGAAAATAGAAAACACAAAAGAAAACAATAATTACAAGACCTAATAACTATGCTTTGCGGCTTTGTTTGGCTTTGAAAAAAATTTTAAATCCAGGTTTTAAAATGCGTGCATGCAATGAAGACATTTTTCTGAACTTTTTTGATTAGGTGCTGTGTCTAATTTTCATATTAACGAGCCCCGATCCACAAGCATGGTAAATTGAAAATACATTAAAAATTATAAAATATTTTCTCTTCCATTATAATTCTTACACTTTTAAGACAAATTTGTAAATGGACCGCTTTCTTTTCTCTTTTCCGTTTCCCTTAACTAGTTTTTAATAATTTCTCAAAGTGTATTTTACTCTTTTTCTTTCATTTTTACATATGGATACTGGGACCACCCGCATTGCAGTTTAAGTTAAACATAGAGCTTCTTTGCGAATTTTTGCAAATGCTGTTGCAGAATAAAGTATTTCCTCAAAAAAACACGCACTACACCTTATTGAACAGACTAGCAAGATTGCTAGGTGGTACACATGTTTTTTTTTTTTTAATTACTGGTAAATGCCTTTACGAATACTGTGTAGCTACTGGCTGTCCAAAAAGCAACGAAAAATGTTAACGGATGGTATGATCAGAATCAGTACACGGAGGTATCGGTGGTTTCAGTGCAATTTTTTCTACTTTACTTAATTACAAATACAAGTCATTACGGATATTGTGTACTGTCCGTTCCTGAAAGCCCAAAGTAGCACTTGAGATCGATGCCAAAAAGGGCGATTGGTTAAAGAAGGGCACATTCCGCGCTTGCTTGCTATGTCTGTCTTTTTCAACGCTTCAGCGGAAGAACTGCTGAACACGTTCCAGTTTACATCCTTTTACTTCCGGGTTTCCACCCCTTTTTTGATAAAATCAGAGCTAACCTGATGCATGCGCAAATTCTCGGGAGGTTTCAGGTAAGGTAAACGAACAGTACTTACTAGAAATCTTAAAAATGTGCCGACTAATTTTTCGTGGGGGCAGGGGTCCTTTAAAAGAAGAATTGCATAGGAACGCCTCGCCGAAAATGTCAGAAGAAAATGGTAGCAGAGGTAAAAAATCAGAAGTAACAAAAACTTCCAATTCGTGGGAACTATCCGTTGGACTAAATTTCACTAATACAATTTGCTTCCTTAACGAAAACAGTCCTCGCTTATCTCTTGTAGCATTTTGAAGTTCCTGTCTATTACGTCATTTGTAATAATTATGTCCAGTAAATGTTCCTCATTAATCAGTCTTGCGTACTTTCACATATTTTACCTTTGCTACCACTTTCCCCGGACGTTTCCGCTTATGGAACTTCCCTGCAATTCTTATTCATTTAGTAAAATTGTCCTCCCCTAAAAACCTTTCCCTGAGCTTTTGAACCACCTTGTTATATGCAATTTAATCCTCGCACTATTAAAACCTATATTGAACGATTACGTCAACGCCAGCTTTCTTCAACACAGTAATATATTTGGGTAGTAATCGCTTACTAATACTTAGTAATCAGTTATCTCTTTTCTTTTTTGGTAATCTATAGTTGAAATGTAACTTTTCTTATCAAAAATCTTAACTGATGGATTAACAACGTCATTTATTTTTTAAAATATGTTTCAAGCAATATGCTTCAGTTCTGAACGAAATAAATTAGTGTACTAATTTGAGTATTAATGCTTTTGTGTGAAGTGTTAGTGAAATGATCAATTTGCATAATTATTTGCTTAAGGGGCGTTATGTCCCCAGCCTCAGTATAGCGTAATGCAGAGTGAAATTATTTATTTGCGCAAAAAAAACCAATGAGTAAAACTTAACAGAAATTCATAATACTGTACAGTTGGATTATACAGCTAAAGTAGCATTCGGTCCCCAGCGTACAAGTAGGTACTCTCTTTACGCATGAAAATACAAGAAATAATGCTTCAGAAGTTCATAACTTGCTATACAGTTAGGTTATGCACAGTAAATGCGTGCGAGACTTTGAGGAAAAATTGTACATGTATAGTGTTTACTTTATATAAAATTTTGAATATTTCAGTAGGAGTCGCTATCTTGAAAAATAAATTAACCATTTTTTTCTTCACAAATAATGTAAACATAATGAACATTTAACTAATAACGTTTACGACTTCTTTTTCACAGGTTTCTAGATTTTTGTGAGACGATATCCATCAAAATATTATTCATTATATTATGCTTATATTTCATGATTAAAAAGTACGTGAAATTCATTACACAAAAGCTAAAGTTTGTCATGGTTTCGATTATACAAAATTAGCTTTTACTTCTAAATTTACATTTCACTTGTATTATTTTTATGCTGAGAATGTACTAATGGGATACATGCTGAGTACTATACATATATCCCACGTGCTATGTATGGGATAATATATACTGAAGATGTACTTTCGTTTATGGCTCAAAGTTACGACAAACTTTGTTGGTTCACTTCAATTTACCAGATTTCAGAAGAGTTCAACTCTCGTATTGCAGTTCAGTCCTTAAATTTTTGACCTTAGTCTTTTATGAATGACTTCACTCGGAATCACAAAATCGAATAGGTACAAAAAGGAACATTAACTATACATATTTTGAAATAGTGCATTTCAGGTACGACTATTTAACCAGAAAAAGTAAAAAAGGGAGAAACAATGTTACTTTCTTTTCGAACATATTTTCAGTTTTTGCAAAAATGTGATCCCAAATATTTTAATTTTACCGAGTTTGAGTTTGATGTTTCGCCTTTAGAAAAGCGACATTATTAGAGTGCAAAATGAAATTAAAATCTAGATTCTATGGAAGTTTTGGCAAGATGTAAAAATCTCAAACTCCCAAAACAATATCTATAGACAGGGAAAAAAACTGTTTTTTTTTTTCAAAAAGTGAAATTTGTTTTCGTAAATTTATTTGGAATACTTAAAAGAGTTCATTAAAAAGAACTGAATGTAAAAATTAAATACGGATTATTATCGCGTGAACTTGTTTCTTTCCCAAATTTTCGATTTTATATATTTTTGTTACTATATTAATTATTTTACCTGTTTAGTAATTTTTTTTCTACAAGTAGTTCTTTTTCTTTTCTTTTTCCCCCCGTAAAACTACGAATGACTTGTAGCACGAAAAATTTTTTTATGTGGTGCTGCCATCTCGTCGAAAGAGCTTTAATTTATTTTCAAACGGAGAAGTAGCTACTATGCGTATTGATGAAACGATGAAGTACTAGCTTTATTTTATATTGTAAAGCCAAACTTTAAGTAAAATCATAGAGTTAAACAGACATATTTGAAAGATATTCTTCGATTTTCACATGAGCATAAATAATTGAGAGGGCAAAAAACGTATGCAGGCGAATTAATTCTAAGATATGTCTCAAATTTAAATGTATCGTCGGCACTTAGGTGAAATCCATGAAAAACAAATGAACAAAACAAATTTGACCAGCTACTAAAGTCAATTATAGTTTACCATATTTGTTTCATGATGTAAATCATTTGTACAATTTAAAAATGACATTATAGCTCCTATTTTAAGAGTTAAGGATTAATAAAATTACCTGTTTTCGTTCTGATTCCAAAAGCTATCTTAATAACGTCTCAAAATTGGATCATTTTGAACGCAAAGACTTTTCTATAACCAGTGGCGTACTGGGCCGCCGGGATACCGGGAAAATTCCCGGTACGCCGGTGTCCTTAGTGCGCCGGTGCCTAAGTCCTTTTTTTTAGGATTTTGTACTGGATATTACAGCACCATTTACCATAAGATTTATTGTGTGAAATGAACAAGTAAGGCGACTGTACTACTTCATAGGATTTTTTTTTATAGTACTATTTACGAATCGTAAAAACAACAATAAGTAGCACCGACTTGAACTCAAATGAAACTAATAAATCTTTCCATTTAAATTTTTGTCTATTACCGTGGTTAGAAGATTTTCTAACCTTCCTACGGCGCCCTTCACTCTATAACTCAGTGGTAAGGCAAGGGTTTTAGTCCGGGAGGGGGGGGGGGGGGTGAGGTCGAATTTTTTTTATATCGTCTTGATGTCGGTTCCAACGAAGTAAAAGAAAAGCAAAAACTTTGGTTTCATCAAATTTGCGGGCGTGGAGTGCGGCTGCAGGCTGCAGCCACACACACAAAAAACACGTAGCTCCTTCCCTGGATTCGCCACTGATATAACTAAGCATAACTAACAGCGAAAGATTAATAAAACTGAAATAACAGCATTGCACAGCCCTTTAGTGTTATTCATGATTCAGGAGCACCGCGGAATATTTCAATAGTTTCATAAGTTTCATAATTCTCTTATAGTGAAGTAATTGCAAGTTTCGTGGCGCTGGCGTGGCGCCCCCATGAAGACTTCACGTTGCTCTGATTCCCCCCTCCACTTTTTTTGTCGCTTAAAAAATATTTTTTTCCCTTTGACGATTTTTCTACTCTCTTATAGTACAGTAAAATTAGGCCAAAAAATGGCCAAACCCAAACATCCAAAAAAAAAAAGGTGAAACCTGTTGCAAATTACTTCTTACCCTTCCAGCAAGAAGGGGTAAAAAGTCCCAGCACTTTGCGCGTCGGGTTTTGGGGGGAAGGGGGGGGGGACGAAATAATCCTCTATTTAAATAAAAATAATTTCTATTACTTAAAAAAAAATTCTCAAACCTCGCAGAAACAACTCTATAATGGTAAAATAATAAACTCTCACAGAAAAAAATTCTAATTAACAGTTGTGCACAGGCAAGGGGGGGAATGGGGGGGGGGTCATGGAGCAGCTTTGCGTCATTGAAATTTTTAAGGCAGTTTTTTCAAGGGATATTTCTTTCTTTTTTGAGGGCTTTTATTCTGGATGGATACTCCGTCACACTTAAGGGGTGCACCATCGCTTTTGGGGGGGGACCCTGAATTTACATTCTAAAATGAACTGTTGCAGTGTAGTTCACGGAAAAATTTCCCTGATTCAAACTTTTCCGAAGTACAAAATGCCACACAATGATATGGTAATGTCAGAATGATAATTCTAAAAGATCTAAGCGAGCTCAGTAACCAAATTATTTGTGATTGGAGTTATTAAACTGTTTAGAGCGCTGGAAAACAAAATTCCTGTGCAGCTTAAAAAAAGTCCAAATTGACCAAAGTTTCCCTACTTCTTGATTAACTTACTTCAACTTTTCTACAATTTTTTGCCATCACCGTAAGGGGGACAAACCAAAATTGCCAATAGTAAGACGGGCAATGTTGCAATTCTGCACCCTCTAAGTCGGTGGGGGTTCTCATTGGCAAACACCGAGCTACCTCGTTTTTACGCAGCTGGTTATATGAATTATGCTAAATATGCAGACATATACTTGAAACACTATCTCAAACTTTTGAGTACATTATGCGATAAAAAAAATTTTGATCACATCAAACATCAGCTAAAACATCAGCTATCCAACGATCTAACGCAGTGACAAATTCAGGTGGTCTAGAACCTGTAGTGATTCAACGATAGAACAAGTCTTGGTGAGAGCAATGAGCAATACAACAATAGAATGCTAAATATTTACACCTTTTTGTCTCTCATTTTGGAAATCACAATCCGTCTCTAAAGCTCCCAGAAGTTTCTTCCCTCTCAAGTTGGTAGTGGTATTGCTCGCTGATGATAAGATGAGTTACAATGAGACCTTTAACGTTCGGGTAGTAACATCAAAAGATAGTGAAAGCAAACAATTTGGTGGCATTTCTTTGCAAAGGAGGTAAACAGTTATGTCTTAAGCTTCTGTTGCGAGAGTAGTTACTATCTGTAAAGACGTGTAAGCCCAAACCATATTTTACACCGAATGGTATGAACAGTAAAGACGGAATAACAAATTGTTAAAAACTTCTGGTACGAGTTATGCGCTGATCCTCCATCAGTATTCGATGAATCTGGTTTCAGAAGGAAAGAAATCTTGTATCGTTAAAGTGCTATTATCTGAAGCAAAAGGTTCGTCCACCATCACAGAACGAACAGCTGGTGTCATGTATGAGACAGTGAGAAGCAAAGGGATGTAAGTGGACATTTTCAAGTTTTGAATAAAACGCGTAGATCCTAGGTAGGCTTTCATTGATTTTCTTTTCTAAATCATGCTGTATAGAAGCAACTACCAGGTCTACTAATACCATTTCTTGCCCCAAGATAGAGGAGAGGTTCACCAACCATTTGTACCGGCTAGTGTCATTTTTGATGGGTGCAAAGAAAGCACCACAGAAATATAATCTGCGTCCTGTTATAACAGCCAAGCCTTCTGCTCTAGAAGACTTTCTGCGTCTCAAATCTTGTGCTTGCTCTGAGGGGTTCATTGGATATAGTGAATGTTTGAAAAGTCTGAAAGTGGACTGAAGTGCTCAATTATATGCTCAAACTGTGTTAGACATAGCTGCAACAATAACGATTTTGCTGAGGATCTAGATTCCAAAAAAACATCTTGATAACGAAGACTTTTTGTGACAAGATTAGGAGAAATCATTTAAAAGCAAAAAACAGGTCAGCAAAATTCTTCTGGTCATTTAATCAAATGACCAGAAGAGGGTAATCAGAGAGGGTGGGGGGGGTATAATATTTTAGTATATAATTTTGTTTTGGGAGATGAGCTATGTTCTTATGGGGTGGACAGTCCTGATTTAATGCATTTTAAATTTGCATGGAATAATACTTCTACTTGAAATAAAAGGCGGGGGAGGGGGGTGAGGATTTATTTTATGTGACGGAGGGGGGGTGCTGTAGCTTTGAGAGGAGGTGCACCATCGATCTTGGAGGATGGACACACTCGATTTCTAACTTTAACTTAGCATAAAATAATGTTTCCATATGAAATGTATGGAGGGGGGTTCGGGGGTACTGCTTCGTTTTACGGGGATAGGGGGGCTCTGTAGCATTGGTGGGTTATTTCATCCCTCTTGGGGGTCAAACACCTTTAATTTCATGCTTTTAAATTTAGTATAACATAATATTCTCACTTTAAATTTACTCTAAAAATTCTGTAAAAATACCCAAAACAGCAATTTTTAGATGCCCCCCATTCAAAAACCCGAAGCACAATGGGGTGGGACTTTTTACCTGTTCTTATTGGGAGGGTAATAAACAATTTGCACCAGGTTTAGCTTTTTTGTTTTGGATGTTTGGGTCCGACCCCTATTTTTACTGTACTATTATCCTGACCAGGGGTGCCCACAGGGGGGGATTATGGCGCAAGTTGCGCCATCAAAATTTTTGGGGGGGATTTTTTTTTCCGGAGAGTTTTTTGTTTTGAACATGAAATTTTTAAATTTTGGACAGAAAAAATATTTAAACTCATTAAGAAATAGATGCATTAATAGTGCTTTTTTCACGTACTCTTGAGGGCAGTCTCCGTACCCCCCCCCCCCTCCCCCCGCAGTGTTTCAGAAGTGAGGCCGCCAATTTCATTTTAGCGATGCAACTAACGAAAAAAAAGGGAAACTTCGTTGTTTTAAAAAATTAAAATGGTAACTTTAAATGAACAATTGAAATAATAGTGCCAAAAAGTCTTTTTTTTTTTTTTTTTTTTTTGTGAAATTTGAATAGAAAATGTAATCCTAAAATACAATTTAGGAACATCCATGATTCTCTTTCATTAAGAATATCTAAGTAAGGGCCGCGGAAATGTACGCTTCAAACATTTTTATCAACGAAAAAAGAAGTATTCAGTATAATACACTTTTCACTAGGCCGCAGAGTGGGTATGTCTGCCTAGTCGAAAACAATGGGCTCGGCTCAAATTAAAGTATTGTGCATAGAGTAAAATTAGCATAAAGGAAGAGAGGACCGGCAACAAAACTAACATGGTGCACGCCTTGTCTCTCGGCGGCTCTGGTTATACAAAACCATGTTTCATGGTTCCTCAGTTAAAAAAAAATACATAAATAAGTAGGACATCTTCATTGGGATATCCCATATGATAGGGGTAGCCGAAACATTCTTTTTTTTGATGAAAAATGTTGTCCTGAAAATCTTTACTAAGTGGAGAAAAATATATGGGTCGCCGAAATAAGTTTGAAATAGAGAGAGAGAGAAAAAAAAACAGCCAAATGCAAAGAGAGATTCAAAGTATTGCAATGAATACTCACAACAAAAGTTCTAATTGTTTGAATGTAAAAATCGTAAGTAAATCAAATCTTGATGCAGGTGGCATATTTAAAATAAAATGAAGTGGAATAGAGACCTGAGGTATCTCAGAAAATTACCACATCCGTTCAAAATGTTAAAAGTCCTTTTTCTAAGGCCGCAAACGCTTGTATTGCAAGAAAACAAAAATATTAGGCAGGAAATTGAAAACTTTATTATGAAAAATCCAAGCAAATAATCGTGTTTGGCAAAGGAAAATTGGAAGAAAATATTAACACAATATGTTTACTAATAATTAAAATTTGCAATGAAGATAGGAGAGACGTAGCCAAACTGAAAAGAAGAGTGGGGAACTCCAAACCCTTCTTTTTCCGTCCCCTAAGCTGGCCTGTGAGTGACTTTTTAAAACTTAGGTTTTGAAAAACTCCCGGGAAAGCTTTCTCAAAAACCCCATCCCTTACCCTAACGTCATTAAACATGGCCTACACCTGAGAGCTTAGAACTGCAATTTCAAAAAACCGTGAGAGTGCTCCCAACGTAACCTCCGAGAAACGCCCTCAAAATTAATCATTCATCATCATTCGAGGCCGAATAAATTTCGTCTTTTCTACTTTATTTAAAAAAAAAAAAAAAAATCGCTGAGGTTTTTCGAAACTGTCGTTCTTCAAATATTACCGAATATCTTTAAAAATTTCATTGTAAAAGACTTCCATTCATAAAATGTTTCAGGGGAGATCTTCAAAACCTTCTACCCCTCTAACATTATTTAATATCGTCTACGATTGCGTTGACTGAATTTCAATTTTAAAAATATGCCAGGGGAGGACTTCCAATCTCCCCACCCATTAACATAACCAAAAATCTTCTAAAACTGCGGTTTCAACAGATCGAAATTTTTTCGAGAGAATGCTTCCCCCCCCCCTCTTTCCTCTCTCTCTCTCTCTCTCCAACATCATCGAAAAATGTCTTAAATCTAGCTTTTAGTGCTTCAATTACGAAACGTTTCTGGTCTCGAGCTCCTTCAACACTCCCCTCTCCCCCTTTTCATCAAAAGTTCGATTAAATTACGTTTTCGGAGCTTTAATTTCAAGAAACTGGCGGTGCACTAAATTTTCAACAAAAAAAAATCTACAATCGCGTTTTTAAGGCTTCAAAACTTCAAAAAAGTTCGGGGGTGGGGGCGCATCTCTTTTCCTTAATGTCACCATAAATGGTCTAAAACTGCATTTTTCGAACTACAATTTTCAAATTTTTCCCGGGGGAGAACCCCCGGACCCCTCCCCCCTTATACATATCACAATAAGAAATAATTCACAATTGGGAATGCATGCTTGGAGTTAGCATTTTGAAAAATTATAGAACGATGACCCCGAGTCTCTTCCTCCCTTAACATCACCACAGATCGTCTAAAACTATGTTTTTCAAATAACAATCTTGAAAATTTTCGGGGGAGATGCCCCAGATCTCCTTTTTTGAACATAATTAAATATAACGTACGATTGTGTTTTAAACTTAAATTCGGGAAAAATATCGGAAGATGCTATTTTGGACCTCATCTCCCCTTCCTCCCAAACTTAAAATATAGTCTAAAACTGTGTTTTTACAATTTCGAAATAATGCAGGAAAGTAGCCCTCCGACACTCCCTAATTCTGACTGAATATTATCATTACGATTAAACTTATATTGCTAGTACTGAGGTCTAGTAATATGACTATCCCTGCCTGCTAAACCAGAAGCCAAATCTCCTCTCTCTCTCTCTCTGCACATTAAAACATGGATGCGTTTGAAACAATTAAGGGCCCACCAAAGCGTACCCTCCCCCTCCTCAGAAGTTTTTTCACCTAACGACGGCCCTGGTACTCTTTCCAAACTTTAATGACCGTGTCTCTTTTTCAACGAAGGGAACACATCACAGACGACATGGAGTTGGTGCCCGTTTCAAAGCTGGATCCGACGATTTGACTTTTCAATTTTTTATGCATTTTCTGGAAGTAGCACAATTCTGCATGAATACGTGTGACAGTGATGAGAGTCATCTAAAATTGCGTTTCTAGTACTGCAATTTTGAAAAATTTATAGGAGAGAGCTCCTGATTCCCCCCTCTTTCTTTCACACGATCAAAGACAAGCCTAGAATTGCGTTTTTGCAGTATAAATTTCAAAAAACTGCCGGGTTAAAGGCACCGAAATTCACCTTCCACTAACAATATAAAGATCTATCAAAACTGCGTTTTTAAAGCTAAAAGTTTGAAAATTTAAGTGGAACGCCCTCCGCCCCTCTCGTCAACATTATTAAAAAATTGTCTTACATTTCGTTTTCAGATCTTCAATTTCGAGAAAATTTCAGGAAAGTTGCCGAAAACTTTTTTTCTTAACGTCACAAAGATCGACTGCAGTTGCGATTTTAGAGCTTCAATTTCAGAAAACTGCTTTTAATTTCTCTTATCTGATTCCACAATTGCCATTATTGACTTCATCTCATTTACTTATTTCGTAAAATTCGTTCACAATTATTTATAGATTTTCCGTTATTTTCAGATAACATTATATTACGTTTTTATGTTTATGTACACTATGATACGGTAATCACATTTTTTAAACATAATTTTAGATCCAAAAGAATCATATTTTCCTTTTATTATAATGAAATATTTAATGTTATAAATTGTGTATCGGTAATCAGTATTATTTCAATTCGTTCAAAAGAAGCAGGAAAATCAATGACATCAGTCATGTAATCAGTTAAAGTAGAAATGTTATAAAATCTTTACAGGTTCCTTTTGCAAAATTTCTATGCAATTATTAGAGATTGTTCGGTTGGAGGGCAGTGTCTCAGTCAGTGTAACCAGAAGGGGGGCTCACAGTCCTCCCCAGAATGCTGAGTTGAATGTTTTTTAAAACTGTTCTTCATTAGTGAATAACACGTATTGGGGAAAACAAAGTGATTTTAATTAAAAAAGAAAAATAATAATACTGTCGGGGGAAAATCTTAATTTATTTAAAAAAAATTTTTGAATGAAAAATATTCAATAGTTACTTCTTATTGGTCAGTTAATTACCCGCCCCCCTCCCCCATTCCTTTCCTTTTTTTTCTAGTTCGACTGTAAATAAGAAAGTCTTCAAAATGCTACTCCTCCGAAGCTCCCCCCCCCACACACGCACACCGAAAGCATTATGTATCATCTTAAATTTCGTTTCCAAATCTTCAATTCCGCAAAATTTTATGGGGACGCCCCCAAATGCCCAGCAAGTTCGAAAATTGCGTTTTTGGAGCTTTAATTTCGAAAACTTACCGGCTCTTGGGATACAAAATATGGTACTACAATAGCGTTTTTAAGACGTGAATTAAGGAGAATATACGAGCAAGGGTCCCCGAACCACCTTCCTCTAATTATATAAAATTAGGTTCTTTAGAACACACTTGCAAAAAAAAAAAAAAAAACGGAATAGCCCCTGAATACAAAATATTCCTTCTGTTTAAGGACCATAATTTCGAAAAAAATTTCAGGGAAGAGCTCCAGAACCTCCTTTTCGTAAAATCTTCAAAATTTGTCGACAATTGCGTCTTTGAAACTTCAATTTCGAAAATTTGGAGGGGGAGGAATAATTGATTTCGACCTATTGAAAAAAAAAAAAAAAAAGATCGGGGTCACTCCCTGAAGCTCCATTCCTTACCCAAAAGTCAATAAATACGGCGTATAATCGCGTTTTTAAAGCTTTAATTTCTAGAATTTTTAATGTGCTCCAAAAAAAAAATAAAAATGCGCCTCTGTTGGAGGGTTGTTCTACTAACTAGAATGAACTAATCACACCGAAAGCCGATGTAACAGAGGTAACAAAGTATTATCTTTTCTCCTCCGTGGCTCTATCTCTCTGTCGACTGCAGCCATTGATTTGTCGACCCAAAAACAATTTTTACTGTGTGTTATCTTATAATTTTCAGTTGAAGTATATACCTTAAAAAACTTATTTGATCCATTTTATTTTCTAATATTTTTGTAGTGACGATTTCCCCCTTATAAGGCTTCAAAATGCATAATTTTACATCGTTTTTTGAAAATTTCCTCCGGGGGGAGCTCCAGACCCCCTAAATTTTAAAGCATTACATATCTCACTAAAAGGGAAACCCTGCACTTCTCTTCTAATAAAATTCCCTCTCTTAAGGTCAATTAAAAAAAAAGATAGCTGGTAACAAGATTATAATCCCAAGAAAGACAACCCCCCCCCCAAAAAAATATCCCAAAACTCCCAAATAGAAATTTTAATGCCCCTCCTTTGAGGGGTCCAGTCCTGCCCTGCTTTTTACTGTCCATTGCCCCCTGAAAAAACTGTCTTTGTATCCACCCCTGTACACCCTCTACTTTTTTGACTTCGCGGTAATCCAGGGAACACTTCCGACTGTAGCACACATTTATAAACGTCTAAAACAGCGTTTCCAAGTTATCAGTTTAAAAACTTTGTGGGAGAGCCTCCTCTTTGTGGGAGAGCTTTCCGCCAACGTGAATCCTGTCACAAATTTATAAGACCTCGTCTAAAATTCAATTTTTAGAAGTTCGAACATCAATTTCGAAACATTGCCGAGGATGATTACCTGATCTGCATTTCTTCCTTTCAGGTTATCAAAGATAGCTTAAGTCTGAAATTACGTTTTTGTGATTTCAATTTCAAAAAATTTTCGGGGAGAACCCCTCAAACGCAATGTTCACCCTCATTAAAGATCGTCTAAAATTTCCGATTTAAGACCTCAATTTTGAAAAATTTTCCAGGGAAAGTCCCTGAAATCCATGTTTTCAAACTGATGTCATCAAAGTATGAGAGACGAAGGCGTATTTAGGATTTCAATTTTGAATAATTTCCGCGAGTGTGCCCCATACTCTATCCCTGCCCATTAGTCTCTTTTTTATCTTTTAGGACTTGAATTTGTAAACATTATCGGAGGAGAATTACCAATCTTCATCCCTGAAATCATCAAAGATGGTCTACATTACGGTTTCAGGATTTTAATTTCAAAAAAAAATTCCGGAGAAAAAGTTCTGAACAACTCACCTCCCACATCATTAATTTTGTTTTTAGAACCTAGTTTTTAAAAATATTCTGGAGGAGAACCTCTAAACTCAGCATTGCTCCAAAATTGCTGAAAAAACGTCTGAATTTTCGTTTTTCAGACTGTAATATGGAAAAAATTCCGGGCGATATTTTCCGAAACCCAACCCTTCTAACTTCGCCTAAGATAGCTTACTGAATTGCGTATTTGAGACATATTTCGAAAAATTTCCAAGAAGAGTCTCAAACCTCATTCCTTCCCCGTTTACTAACGTTATCTAAGATTTTCCTACAATCGTGTTTTGGACTTCAATTTCAAAAACTTCCAGTTGAGCATACCCTCCCCTCCCGCCCCAGAACACCCCTCTTTCTAACATCACCGAAGAAAGTAAAAAAAGAAAAACTTTCTCTCCTTTCGACAAACGCGAGAGGGCACAAAAGCTTCAGTTATCCGAGGGCGCTGAAGATTATCTACTCCTCTGATAGGAAATTCGTCAATTTTAATTTATGAGTTGAGCTTTTGGTGGAGGAGAGGGGTGGGGGAGTTACGAAAATAGGGCAAGGCGCCGGTCAAGTGTTTTTCCCGGTACATTTTGTCGACCCAGTACGCCACTGTCTATAACCGCCGGCGATATTATATGTCACAAAATGAAAAGAACAGTACTGATCAGTTCGTTAAAATGTGCAAATTATTACATAAATGTGCTTATTTGTGTAAACATTATTGCATTACAATTTAGAAATTACATTAATGCTCCTATTTTAAGAGTTAAGGATTAATAAACTTCAGGTTTTTCGTTCTAATTCCCAAAATTATCTTGACAACGTCTCAAAATTGGCGCATTTTGAACTCAGTGACTTTTCTTTAAACGACGGTGATATTATATATGACAAAATGAAAATATCGGTAAAGAACAGTACTTTAATATATGCAAATTATTGCATAAATGTACTTATTTGTCCAATAATACCGCATTATGCTTATGATTGTTAAGGAAATTTTCCCAAATCAGTGTCCTAAATAAAGCTAAAACAAAATGAGAGAAATGTGAAAATAGGTATAATGCTTAGGAAAATTATTTTATATAAAACTTGACACTTACTTTTAAATAATTTTTAAGTACTGCAGTGAAAACAGGAAGTCGTCTGACCTTTCTCGTAAAACCAATTAAGTCTAACAAACGCGACTAAATTTTGCTATTGAGCGTTAATAAAAATTTGCTAAAATGCTTGCAATTAGGACTTAAGAATAACCGCATTGCTTGCAATTGCATGCTATTTAGGCGTTGGTCCCTAAAGTTAAAGCAAACGATTTCAGTTTTAATTCAGAAAATTTTCCAGCTTATTATCACTTTGCTGAAAGATTCTTCTTCTTCTTCTTCTTTTTTCCTTTTTTTTTCCATATGCAAATTTTTGGAAGTAAGTTTTATTTTTGGGAATGGAAACTTAAGCTAAATAAATTGTCAAGATAATTATGTGATCAAAAGTGAAATTTAAACTTTCGTTGAAAGGAAAAACAGTCACACTCTGTTTGCTCTTCCTAGTTTAAATTAAACAATTTTCAAAATTAAGAAATAACATAAGTTTTATTAAAATGCAAAATGCTTTTTCCTTACGAACTGTAGTTAATTAGAAGAGTTTTTTCAACTAAAAAAAACTTGGGAAACTAAAAAATAAAAGTCATTTATTTTTTAGTTTCCCAAATAAAAAATAAATGACTTTTAGGGGAGCTATTTCCTAAGTACATCGCATTAATTTCTTTCTTTTTTTATGCCGTGGTTAAAATGTCTTATTCATTTTCAAAAAAAAAAAAAAAAAAATATTATCTCTCTGTCTGTCTCTCTTTTTCTATATAAATATGTATATCCATTTATATGTGTATGAACATTTGATAATATTAATTACTTGTACTTTTATTTCGATTTGAGACAGAAAAGTTTTCATAACACAGGTTTGTTGCAATTTTTATTTCTCAATTAAGTCCACGAGATTACGAACCCGATACATTGGTAATCAGGTAAGACATATTTTTTACTCACAAACAATTGCATTGTCAAATGGAGTTGGATGAAGTGAAAATAGAGCCTCAAAAATATCTGTGTAAACTAAGGTTAGTATTCTGATTTACAATGCCTGTTTGTTTCTTATTTACATAGGAGACAAACAGCAACAAGCAGCAGGAGCCGAAGGTACCAAACGCAGAGACAGAATTACTGCTCTTTTCATCAAACTGATGACCCGACTTTTCCGACAAAGGCCTTTCCAGCGACTTCTTTGCGGATCCAATGCAACATGCTTGGCAAACTTGAATTCACCAACATTTTAAAACGATGCTAAGCATCAAAGAAAATTTTCATTTGTAATGCCTGTTGCCAAATCGATCGTAAGACCGTAGCTGGCCTACTGTTGATCTAACATGTTAAGTATATTTAGAATTACTAATGTACTGTTCACCTGTATATATGACCAAAAGATAAATAAATACTTAATAGTTTTTTTTATTTAAAAAAAAGCATGTGTGAAGTAATTTGAACTATATCACAATTCAAAAATATTTGCGATGTTAAGTATGTCTAAGCTATGAAATTGCAGATTTTAAATTTGTGTGTAATTGCCATCAAAACAGGTTATAACCAGGGCCGATCCTATGGTGTCGGCCGCCCGTGTGCAAAGACCTGATGTGCCGCCCCCTGAAGAGCAATTTGCATGTTTTGACCATAACGCCCATGAATTCATGAAAAAAATTTGAAAAAACTCCTTTGGTACAATTTATATCTTTGAAGAAAGTAATTGATAAAAAAATGTACTAGTCGTAAAAACGCATTTTATAGTCTGTCTCTGGTGACATCAGAGGAAAGACGGAGGAGGAAGAAACGGGGAGGGGGGGATCGCCCCCAGAAAATATTCGAAATTGGTGTATGAAAAATAACTGTAATTTATCTTTGGTTGTGTTTTATTGCAAGGACAAAAGTGTCGGGAACATTCAAGGTAAATGGAGAAATTTTCAATATTGACGTCAAAAATTGCAATTTTTGGAAATTTTTCGAGATTTCAGGTTAAAGTAATGTTGAAGTTCTTTCCTAAAATTCTTTAAAAATTGAAGTTAAATTGCAGCTATTTTTTGTGGCCTTAGTTTTGAAAGGATCGGCGCTCTTCCAGAAAATTTTCTGAAACGGAAGTTTTAAACAAGCAATTTTGGGTTATCTTTGTTGACGTTGCTGGAGGGAGAAAGATTCGGTCGTCTCCTATCGAAAGTTTTCAAAATTGTAGTTTAAAACTCAAATTTAGGCTGTCTTTGGTGACGGTAGGGGGTCTGGCATCTTTCCTCTGGTAATTTATTGGCACTATTGTTTCAAAAACACATTTTTAGCTAGATTTGTACACGATAGGGGAAACGGGAAAATATACCGAACTGAGAGAAATGTTTTTCGGAATTAAAATCAATTTTAGGCTATTTTTGTGAAGGAAGGGTTTTAGGGCTCTAAAAAGCGCAATTTTGTACTATCTTTGACGTTAACGAAACCGAGAAGCTTCAGCGGATCTTTCCGAATATTTTTCGATATTAATATCTGAAAAATACAACTACAGACGTCTCCGATTGATGGGGGATGCCGGATGCCCTAGCGTCGTGAAAATTTACGTAAGCCATCCGGAATTTTTTAGAAATGGAAGTCCCAAAATCGTATTTTAGGCACTGTTTGATAACGATGGGACAAAGAGCGGTTGGGGATTCAGTGTGCCCACAAGAACTGTTTTTTGAAACTGAAGTAAATTTCAGGCTAGTTTAAGCAGGAAGGGTTTGGTGGCTTCACGGAACCATCTAAAAACGAAAGTTTGAGCCATAGTGATTACGTTGGAGAAAAGGGGGATCCACGGTATTTCCCCAAAGTTTTTCGAAACTGATGATTGAAAAACGCAATTTTAGTTTGTTTTTGATTACATTAAGTGAGAGGGGGTAGGATGGGGGGGGGGGGTTCTCTAAAGACGCTAATTCCAACCATCTTTGGTAGTAATCTTAGGGAATGAATTTCATGGCCCTCTACCGCAAAAATTTCAGAAAAGAAATTTGAAAAAGATCATTGAGCAATTTTTGATGACGTTGGGAAGAGCTGTCCCCAGAAAAGACATTTCGGATTTTGGAGCCATCATTTTTAGGCTATGTTTGATTACATAAAGGTAGAAAGGGTGAATAAGAGACTTAATTGCATCCTTAAAATCGGTGGTTCAACCAGCGAAATTTTCCGGAAATGAAGTCCTAAAAACGCAGTTTGAAGTCTTCTTTAGTCTCGTCAAGGCATCCTTTTGTATCTTTGTTTGGAGTCACACTTAAAATTTGTAACCCGGGACAAGAGCCCTGTCCTCCTACCTGATCTGAAACCGGGCAGTTCATTCGTAATTTTAATTAGAAAAAATTGCTGTAAAGGGGGAAAATTAAAAATTTTAGTTCGTTGATTATATATGTTTGACTCTCAGGGGAGTCGCAATTTTCCAATGTCTCTCCAGTCTCCATGCATCCACGACAGCTGAACACAGAATTTGTTGTTTGAAATACTTGCGAGAGAATTCTATCAGCACAGTTTTTTTTTTCCACATAAAATATGTCTTCATTGTTAAGGGTCAATAAAAGCTTGGGAGGCTGGGGATGAGCATTAGTGGCCTTTAGAAGACACCCTTTTATGCTTTGGGGGGGGGGGGGATTTCCGTCATTTCCCCTTCGTCATTGCTCTAACATTCCATTTTTCTCAATATGCTATGCTGTTGGAAAATTGACACCTACTTTAATAATTGAACATTTAAAATTCTGCATATTTATTCGACTTATTATGTCAACTTGTGAGAAATTCTTGAAGAATTTTGCTTGATTGAAAGAACTATATGATGCGGCCTGCGGCCGCCCCTTCCTTTGGCCGCCCTTGTGCGGTGCACACTCGGCACACCTGCTAGGATCGGCCCTGGTTATAACGGGCCTTCAAGCGAAATGGCAGCTATTACGGGGTTTTTATAAATTATACTTTGGATTTTAAAGGACTTTCTTACCAATACACGACATACAAACACAGGTGATGCAAGAAAATATATATACTTTCTCGAAGTTTCTGGTACATACTACAAATGCCATGTTCGTCCTTGATCACCTGTCACACTTATCCCAAACGTAATCCAGCTCCCTTTAAACCTTAAACGGCATTATAAGCAAAAAGTTACCGCCCTTAAGCCAGGGCTAAGGCAGAACGACATGCAATGTACCGCATATTGCTCAAGCTTTGCCTTCAATTGACGAGTTGAATCGCACCATTGCTGTGCGGACTCTCGATGGCTTGCTAGATTTGTTTTAATTCCAGTTTGTTGGCACTCTCAGCTTCAATAAGATGACATCTGCCTCTAGCTCGGTTATTGATTACTCCAGACTGTTGAGTCCATGACAAGGACGATACTGCAATCTGTATATGTTTAATAGCATATTTCCGTCACTGTCAGTCCCAATAACAGTGATGTGTTCCTGTAGTACTTGTATGTGATTTATTCCGATTAGGTTATGCAAAGGACAACGTTTTGTAGCCCCTAATGCCAAAACTGCTGTAAGCACTTCAAGAATGCGTTATTGCTATTGTGACGGACATGGACGGAAGCATGTTGTTCAACTTTTGAAGAGGATTACCTTCGGGATACGTGTCAGGTGCAAAACTCGAAATCAGGATCGAAAAGTTAGCATCGTTTTCACCTACTTCTTTGTTGTAGTTGCCAAACTGCTCTGCTTGGGCATAATTTTGAAATAAGTCAAGTAGCTAAAAGAAGGTTTCTGCATATAATATGCGATGCTTGTAAAAAATTATAACTGGGCGTAAAATAAGGATTGCCGAATAAATTTTCGACAAAACGTTTGGCGTCAAAAATGACGGCTAAATAATGAATTTATTTCGTCAAACTGATATGTTTAGTTGCAAAATACAACAGTTTAGCTGTAAACTAACGACCGTTTATTTTGAACTCTGGTCCATGGTTGAAGAATACGTCGACCATTTGTAGTACGTAACATAAACTTGAAGAGAGCTCTTTTCATGCATCACCTACGTTTGTACGGTGTATGCTTCTAAAGAAACTCCTTAAATCACTCATATTTTATTAAATGAAGAGTGCAGGGAACAAAAGTGAAATATCATTCTTTAATACGAGTTGAGTTGAATATGGCAGCACTGAGTGTTTGTAGAGTTAATTTAGTGCTCTGTTTATACAGGTAAGAAAAGAAAATGATCGTGGCGAAAAATTACTCAAACGGTTTCTATACGAGGTGTTCCGTATAACCTGCAAGACCTCTTTTTTCGCAACCGTTAGCCCTAAATGCATACTTCCAATTACAAAAATGTTCAAAATCAGATGCAGAATTCAGATGTTGAGTTTTAAGCGAAAATAATAATGAGTCAAAAAAATACAAAATGTAGCTTTTTATGCGGGCCATAGAACACCTAACTTATATTTACAGAAATTTTCTCCATTGTAAAATCTTTCCAACACAAAAAGTTTGACCTTTGTACGACCAATATTCACCAAGACATGAAATGTAGCGTTTTGTGACTCATACCACTTTACCCTTGCCGTCAATAGCACCTTTTGGAGGAAAATATAGCGGTTATGAAGGGTTTAAAATTATACGTGTGCATGTAGTGTGATTTTTAAAATTGTTCGAGGTTTTGTAGAGTGTTTTTGCGTACTATGGCATAACATTTGCATTTATTTTGGAATAGCAATGAAAAATATAAAAATACTTTGTTTTTTACTTCGACAACCTGACATTCCTCTGAATGGGTAATAAGTTCCAATCTCATCTTCTGTATGGTCCCTAAAAACTTTGAGCTCGAACATCTCCTGGAGTTTCGGTCGCACAAACGTCAAGTTTTTTGTGTAAGTAATATTTTTCAATGGCGATTATTTCCCTAAATATAAGTTAGGGGACCTAGGGCCCGTATAAAATGTTTGAGTCATTTCCATTTTTGCTTCAAACTTTCAATATCTGAACTCTGCATCTGATTTTGAACATTTTTGCAATTGGAAGTATGCATCTAGGACTAGTGGTCGTGAAATTAGAGGTCTTGCAGGCTAAACCGGAACACACTGTATAATTTAAATAAATTTGGGTGTTGCACTTTCAAACGAGATTTTACTTGAATGTACTTGAAAATATTGACATTTCTCGCCCTTCTTTCCTGTGCTCTCCAAATATTAGCTACCTATTGTATCGGTGGCTAATATTTTGCCATAGTTTCCTAGCCTATTTATATTTTAAGCTCTAACACATTAAATTGTAGTTACATAGCTTTTGGCTAAACTAACCATCAAAACTTCAAATTTTTCAATCTTGAATTGAAAAGAAGCCGCAGTTGTTCATGTTGAAAGATTGGCTTTGGCTTCAGATTTTTTATTGCCTAAATATTAAAGAATTTAAGTTTTAAAAACTTGCTATAACGCTCTCTGGTTACCAATTAATCAAAATTTAATTTGTGCGAAAAAACACCTATATTTTTTTGTGATACAAGCTATACCATTGTTCAAACTGGGAAGAATTTTAAGTGAAAAAAAACATATTCATTTACCACATACCAAGTTAAATAAATGTTCTTGCCGAATTTCCTGCTGATTTTGAAATCTAAATTGAAAACCAAAAAAGTTAGATAATCTTTAAAGTCATTTGACTGAGGTACAAAGTAATGTGCTGTTTGTCTCTCTCCCGCATACGCCCTTGTATTAGATTCTCGATCTTTAGTTGGAAGGCAGAATAAAATAATTAAATAAAATTTAAATTTACTCTTATAAACCGTTTTATTTAAAATAAAAACAATGAATTAGTCAGTTATTATGTTTTTTTTTTTTTTTTTTTTTTTTTTTTTTTTTTTAAATCTTTTAAGAATTAAATTTTTGAGGAAAGTTATGTTCATCGACAAAAATTTAGACAGAGTTAATTCACAAAATAAAGTATGAATAATCATTTGAACAAATGATTTTATTAATATTTCTGAATGAATTAATATTTCTGACAACACAGCAAATCAAACTCAACGCTTGAATTTTACTATAAAAAATAAGAGGATCATAAGGCATACTTCAGAGAAACATAAAAAGCAGGAAAATTTTCTTTATTGGAGATTTACATAAACATTCACCTGAAATTCGAAAAGCTATTTATCAGCGGGTCCTAAAAGTTTAAACCAAAGATGTTAAACAAACGGATTCATACGGAACAGAACTACCCATGTGAGTTTTATTTATTAGTTTCATTAGAGCTTTCTTAACAGTAATAATTTAATCTAAATTTTCACAACATTTCTTACTGTGGAATAAATTGACGTTTTTAAAGATTTAACTGAGGCTAACTTATATAGTATAATGTTGACTGATATATGAACGTGTCTTCCAGTTCAGCAGCAACATGTAAAAGACATACTACTGAAACTATTTATACACTTAAATTTTTAAATGTTGTTCCGTTTAGTAGCACCATATAATAACATAATACTATAATTATCCACATATTTAATACCTATTTTGGAATCTTACGACTAATGTTCTGAGCTGTTATTTAGTTTTTTTAAACGTTTAATGCATTTTTTTAAAACTATTACCAGCTGCAGTAGTAATATTGTACGTTCTGACGTGAATCCGTTTAATTCAGTAATTCTTACAATTACCTCACTCATTAGCGCGAAAGATTGACATTATTTCTATTTAATTGATTACTATTTATTTGACTTCTTTTGCATTTTTCATGACCTCTGTTATTGAAATTCTGTTATATGTCATCAATTGATGCTACGTTATTTTTTTTTTATAATTTCTATCTTTCTCTTTTTAACACAACTTAATCTAAAGGCATCTTAAATGAAATACAAAGACCATATGGTATATGGACAAATTGTACTGCATAAAAATTTGTGCTTTTAGTGTAATCATGAATTTGCTCTGTTACTATTCGTCATTTTATTTAACTACACTGTATTTTACAAAATTCTTGAGCCTAGTAATTTAAAAATATTTCAGTGTTAAGGAAGCAAAATGAATTTTTAATTTAAATAATCTTTCAAGCGTCGAAAAAAATGTCTTATCCAAAATGTAACAAAATGTATTTTAATTGATTGAATGGATTTGCTCATAAGTCTGCCAAATCAATCTGTTTAACAATTTAAGAACTCGTATTCATTCGATTACGTTCAAGTTAAAAAGAATGGTTTCTTTTTTTCTTTGGTAATGATGTGGTAAAACTATGTGTAACAAACAATACGATGTTGTTAAAGAAATCCAAGGTAAATATTCATCTGAAAAAAAAATAATAGAAATGCTTTTCATAAATTTTCCTTTTATCCGACTTAATCTTTTCCTACTAACATAGCTCAAAAAAAAAAAAAAAAAATCTCTTAAAACCTTTTCTTTTCATTTTGTATTCTCAAAGCAGTGGCGCGAAAACAAAAGTAAATGAATGAAAATTTTCATTTCATGTATTATCTTTCTTTTCATTCTAAAAATAAATATCTGGCCTTGAAGCACAAATTATATAATGCTTTATAGCTTTTTATGTCAAAGCTAGTGAAGCGAATCAAATTAAGATGTTTCGTCTACTTAAGAAACATCTAACTTTTCCCACTCATATTGTACAACAAGGTGGCAACGAACCTTTAAATAAACTAAATGAAGTAGTGCGAAGAGTAAATACAAGACAGCGGGTGTTTCAGAAGCATGAAGAGTAAACAATTTGTTTTATCTGTGTCCCAGAGAACCCTTCCAACTTCCAAACCGAAATTACCTCAAATACTGGTGAAATATTTTCACTTGATTAATCATACCTGAAGAAGAGGTTAAATTTCGCGCTGTTCAAAACGTCAAGTAAAACGATGTGAGAAAGTGCATAGCTGTTATCTCAGACAATAACAATAGTTTATATTAAAGCAATTAATGCAAATAAAGTTGCACGCAAAAAAAAAATGTACCTGAATTGTTACCGAAGATATTTTCTCAACTATTTACCATCTTAAATGAGAAAGTAAAGAAGAGTAAATGCTTTTTTAATGAAGCTCTATAATGTGGCCTTGATTTTCAGGAAGTACGTAACCTTTGTTTCAAGTTCTGGTAAATGAACTAGTAATTAATATTACTGATACTTTTGTTTTCCGGTTCTCAAGCAAATCAAAAGAATGTCATAAATAATGCCCATAATTTTGATATAAGGCACAACAGCAATCTTACTCTGGCAAAAACTTCGAAAAAACTGTTCTTTTGCTTCAATAATAATAATAAGTAAAAGTTGCCGAAATTTATAAAAAATTGGCCAAAACAAATCGATTTTAGACGCCGAACACAATTTGAATTGCTATTTCCAAAATCAACCGGTAATATCGTAGCTTCCGAATTGCTTGAAAGATACCCGGTCTTTCAAGTTTACTGTGTAAAAAATCATGAGTATGATGAGAACACAAAAGTGCAATGACTACGGCATGATGGTAAGCGAAAAGAAAAGGGGCAATGACTACAGCATGATGGTAAGCGAAAAAAAGTTGCAATGACTTCAGGAAGGGATTCCAATCCGAGTATTTAATTCTATTAATGTTATGTGATTGCAAATGTGTGAACTGTTGGTTCATCTTCTTGTCCCGTAAATTTTATATGTATCAAACAATTTTTAAAATATTACTATTGAATGATGGATTTGTGTACCTACAGAGTTTATCAATAGTATCTATTGAAACGAATGTCTTTTAGCTAAGCACCGAACTCAAAGTGAAACTCACAAGCTTTATGCAGATTAAAGCGTGACGTTCCTTTTAGAATGCAAGGATAAATGATTTCTATCTGATTCTTGTTAACCACATGCTGCTTTCCTTCAGTTTAATGAAATGGATTCGGCTGCGAAGTAACAAAAAGATCTCATGTTGACGTATAGCTAAATCTGTAAAATGCTGTAGTCAAATTCGAAACGTTAGATTTTATGGAGGAAATTTACCTTAAAATCTGCATTTAAAGCAAGAGCGATTGTAGTTCATCCTGGAATAGTTAGAAAACGCTAGCATATCTAAAAAAAACAGTAACTATTTGAACAATTAATTAGTCCCATGGTATTGCATGAGTAGAATTGAAAGTAGAAATACATGCTTGAAACGAAATACATAGCTATGTTTTCTTTCTTTTTAAACTCAAATTAAAAAAAAAGTCATGAAAAGCGACTAATGGAAAATAGATGTCAAAAAATACCATATGATTTCCATTTCTCGATGCATCTGTAGATATGCTGTACGATACTGCTTATTACATCGTCTCTCGATTGCAACATCGTTAATAAATGACTACCGTTGTGTTCAGTATTTGTTAAAACATCGTAACTGTTAATATACTAATTGTAAGGCTTCAGTTATTAGATGAGCAGGCATTTTCTTATCACATTTATTCTTGTTCTTCAAGTATTTTACAAAACCTCATTATTTCATTTGAAGCATTTGAATGAATTTTCTGCTTCTACTTGTGTGTGTATATATATATATATATATATATATATATATATATATATATATATATATATATATATATATATATATATATATATATATATATATATATATATATATATATATATATATATATATATATATATATATTCAGAGCTGAAAACGTTTTCTGCTTTTCAAAAGTATCTTTGAAATTTGAAATATTTTTTTAATTTCAGAAATAGTCCTAGAAGTGATTGCGCTTATTGTTTTTCTTTAATTCATACGTCATATCGGTTATTGAATCAAGTCAGATCACGTTTTCCCTCGTTGTTACGGCACAGTGCACATGAAAATTACGAATTTGAGAATTAGAGGGGGGAAGGAAACGTTCGATCACATTGCTAAAAATTCCCTCCCCAGCGATAAGATGAGGTAAATTGTTGCCATCCGTTTTGCAGCGTTCTGTCAATTTTTCGTACGGAAATGGAAATGGTAAAAAGTCGTGGGTGATATTAGACATTTTTGAACCCAATTTTCCAGCCGTCTGAAAAAAAGATTCAATGAAGGTGTATGCAGAAGGGATTCCTTTTTTCTGCACACACATTTTATGCTCATATGCATGTGTTAGTAAATATTCCAAGCGTAATCAGTAAAATTTTAAGTAATTTTAATTTTTAATTTGAAGAAAATTTCAGATTAAATTGAAATCTGGAAACAGAGAGGACTGGGCAGGACAACTTTTTATTGGCTGACAAGAATTATTGCTGGATATCAGTCCCAAACGTAATATGTATGTGTGTGTGTTCTGTGTGTGGTTATAACCCATTTATGGGCTCATTGCAAATCAAATAATGTATTAAATATTGTCTGATAAGCGTAAAGATACTTTTAAAAAATCCACTTTTGAAATTAAACTTAATTTCATGAGTATTTATAACTTCACTAAAATTCAGTTTTTGTAATAAACCAATCAGCAATGGAAGTTATCTAGATGAAATATTAGTTAGTTCTTTAAAGGGAAATTAGGGCAAAAGCTTGACATGATAATTACTCTCCGACTTATTACTGAAAAAAAAAAATATTTACATGAAGAGAATTATCCAGTTGAACAAACAAAACACATCTGCGAAGAAGTAACAGGATAATGAGAAACATCTTGAAGCGGAAAAACATATTCATAATATGCTGATCAGTAGCATAATATAGAAGGACACTGCATGGATAAGAGCATTCTTCAAAGACATGTACGTCGTTAAAAAACAAAGAACTAGGCATCCAAACACCTTTTGGCTGTCTCCGCTTCTCCAGGGCAAGTTTAGCAATAACTCCAGCATGTAGGCAAAGTAAGTCGAGGCAATGACCTGGTAAAGGTCAGATTTACGCGACTGAACGGCAAAAGTGTATAAAGGGGCCAGTCAGGACGATTGCGTAATGATATACCTTCCTACTTAAATAGCCCCGGGGCCATAACTGGTTGGATGCTTCGGTTTTGGGTCTTCCACTTCTTGGCGGATGTTGCAAAAGGAAAAAGATTGAGGAATTTTTGTTGTTGACTAGAAAGCACTGAATTGTGTAGACAGCCAGGATTTGTTTCGGTTTTCTTAGATTGTTTTACTACCTCTAATCTTGAGCTTGTTTTACATTTTTTAAAGACATAAATTAAAAACAAAATAGAGCATCGCTGGTTTAAGGGAAACTGCTTAGGGGAGAAAATAAGCTAAAAGGGAAGGAAAGCAGGCAGGGGAAAAATATTTGTTATTTTTCCCCCATATTTATTTATTTCATAACTAGAATCTCCTCTACTCTATAAAAGCAAATACAAATATTTTGCAAGTCATGTTGATGCTTTTAGTTTTACAATTTAAACTAGTATTTCTGAGAAAAAGTATCATTATAGTGTGTTATTCGGTCATCTAACTAGTAACTAAAGGAAGTAGTTATGGGTTTACACCTTATTGAAAAAAATCGCTGCAAATGGCAACAAAAAATACCCTCGAAGTTATTAATAATACTTGAATAGGTTTTTCGCGCATTTAGTGACTATTTTTACAGGAACAGAACATAGCTTTATTTTTTCATTGTTACGCTGTTAAATAGCTATTAAGTAGCTATTATACAATGACTATGTATTCTAGTACGGTCTAAACAAAAAAACTTACTAAATATTTTCTTTTCTCTAATATACCTGGACCACTGAGGAACGTAAGTCACATTACGATAATTTTGCAATAGAGAGGAAAAACCTTTTTCTGGCCCATGCAAAGGATGGGACGCGCGCTCTTTTAACCCTGGTAAAAAATTGAAGAAAAAAATTTTTTTTTTAAGAAGTACGTACGTTCATATGGCTCGATGCGTGATAGGCTTCTACATACAAGGCACGAATAAACAGAAAATCGCAATTTTTTGGACTTGCGTCCTTCCGGCTCTGAGGTACTGAAATAAGTATTTGATTAATAATGGATGAAACAAAAAGCATAACTTGAATAATTCGTAATTTCTAAAGCCTCCTAAATTCTAATGTGTCAATGGAGTTGTATCAAAACTATACTTAATATGAACAACAATGAAAAAAATCACGTTTGAAGCATTTTTTAACACGTAACAAAGCTTCATTAATGAGTTTGCATTTAAAGTTGCAACTTCAGCTAACCATCTGTCCACGTGCATTTTTCAATAAAAGACTTCCATTTAATAATAGCCATACAAAATACTGTTATCTTTTTACATAGCTACGATCGTTTCTCGAAGCATATTATTTATTTATAATATTTTATTTTTGTTCTTCACTTTTTAGTACATTTTGTGCTTGCCACAAAGTGCATTGACGGCAAAGTACCTTTTTTTCTCCATGTTTCTCTTCATGAGAACATTTTTTGCACATATTATACTCTGCATCAACGTTTTTACTTCAATCTTGGCAGGGGACGAAAATAGGAACATCCTATCTGCCAATATAGGGGTTTCTTACTCTACGCGAGGTGAAAAAAACTTGGTAAAACGCTCAGGTCACATAGTTTATAGCTTACCTTAAGCAAATATGTCAAATAAAGCTAAATAAAAATGGCAACTTGCAAATATGGTGATTTGCTGCTCTGCATGTGGTGAACCTAAATGTAGCAATACGTTCAGATATTTCAGTTTACAGCTTACCCTAAACGAATATGTCAAATACAACCAAATGAACACATTCCGACAAATCCGTACAAATAGTATTACGATTGCGTTGAATCAAGTTTTCAAAAATTAGTAAAAATGCTCCCAAGCAACAACAACGCAGTGGACTAGACTCATGAAACTTCACAAATAAGTTGTGTTCTTGACTGAAACCAGAAAACATGTCATCGGTGGCGACGCCTAGTGACAGAGCAGAGAAACTTTGGGGAGCGAAATCGGGCACGGGGACGAAATATGGCAATACCCAATGACCTTTACCCAAAATAAAGCTAGGTTGTCTTTTTGCGCCATACATTTATTTCAAAAAGCCAATACTTTTTTTTTTTGAAATAAGAATAGGTAACAGATAAATATGTTTTAAATTTCAAAAAGTTTCACCTCAACTAAATTTCAACACAAAAAACTTTTAAAATAAAATATAATGAGTTTTTTTTTTTTTTTTTTTTTTTTTTTTTTAATTCTGAAGACTACTTATATAAGCTTGGTTCGCGCTAAAAAGTAAGAAATAGAATTCGTTTAGGATTATTTGGTTACAACACTCAAAAGTCGCAGTTAATCTTAATATCGTTATATTGCGATTAGTTCTAAAGCACAAAAAAAAAAATAAATAAATAAATAAAAATTTGAGAGAAGAAATAGGCGGTATACAACTTAGTACGAGTAGCTTTTAGTACACCGGCTATGTTTCTTCTTTCAAATTTTTAGCTAAAATTTTAGAAGAAGAGAAGAATTTGTTTTTTCTACTGCCTTAGAATTATCCTTAACTTATTACCTAACTACTTAGCGATATTAAGACTAAGTGCAATTTTTGAGAATTGTAGTCAGGAAATCATATTATTTATTTTATTTCGTATTTTTTAGTCAAACAAAGCTTTTAAAAATAATCTTTAGAAGTAAAACACCACTTATTATTTTTATTTTAGTGTTTTTATTTTTAAATTTATACCAGGGGAAACTTTTTGAAATTTAAAACATATTTATCTGTTATCTCTCCTTATTTTAAAAAAGTGATACTTACTTTCGTTTTAGTATAAATATACTGAGCATAAAGGCAGATTAGCTTTATATGCCATTAATCTGTTGTAAACATTGCTAACTTGTATGCTCAAGAAGAAACACAACTTTGAACAAGCATAGTGAAAAAAAAAATTATAAACAGATGACTTGACTTGAATCAAAGAAATCTTTGAAAACCATCATTATTTCAAAACGTCCAAAATATACAAATATCAGCTTGCTTATGTTCAGCACTGAAATTACTTTGTTAAATTTACTTACAAAACCAACTTCATAATTAGAATTGACAACAATTTTCCCCTATATTTTACTTAATACTGTATTTTTAGCGATGTGTAAAACAATCTGCTCTTGATTTCTTTCTTCTTTCTTTGGCCGATCGTCCCAAGCCATTTCTTGAATTATCCGGTCAACACCCGAAATCAAGAAAATATTGGACATTCTGAAAATTGCGGTACATAAAGAACAAACAATATCTTTTACAATAAAACTTGCACTGAAACATTTTTTTTTTTTGGCAGTAAACTTGCATCTCCAAAAATGGGTGAAAACTTTTCACTCTCCTTTTTTTTTCATGGAAGAAAGGTAAAAAAAATGTTTTTGTATATTAAATATTTTTTATTAATTTATTAAAGATATTTTCGATCAAATAAATGAGTAAATAAAAGAATGAATCAATAAACGAAAAGAAAATGAAACAAGAAGTGAATTTAAAAAATAATTGATTAATGTATGAGAGAAAAAAAAATGATTTGACAAAATAGTGAATAAATTAGAAAATAAGTGAATGAATGAATAAATATAAGGGAGTTGTGTTAAATTAAGTAAATTAAATTAAATAATTAATAAATTAATGGGTAGGTAATATGATAAAGGATTGAAGAAGGAAATGAAATGAGCTATTTCACTTTGCCCCGCATGCACTTGACTAACTGTACAAAGCATTTGAAATACAGATTAACTTAATATTAAGCAAACAAAAGCTGTACCAAATATTAGTATATCTCAATTATTATTTAAAACGTCAATAACAAGAACTTCATCATTTGATAATAACAAAAATAATGTTTGACTTGCAACAAAATATTACAATTTCAGTATCGATTTCTGAAAACTCCTTTTATTATCATATTCTTTGATTTGCAGAGGTTACTTTTTCTTAGCTGGAATAGACTACGTGTTAAAAATAGTTAAAATATTAGCCGATAGGTTGCTCTAAAAGCAGAGTTATTATTTCACCATTTCACTTTGCCCCACATTCCCCTACATATACTTATTTTAACACAGAATTACGGAACCCTTTGACCCAAGAAAAGCCTTTTTTAATAGCTGCTCCTCCATATTTTCCAAAAATGCTTATTCCTTACTTAACTTTTCCTAAATCATCATGTTGTATAATAATATTAAGTTAATTTTTACGCCCTTTTTTTGAAAAATATTGTAATAAATTTACTTTTAGAATCTTAAAACAAATGTTAAAATAATTTTCCTCGTAAGGACAAAAAACCAAAAAACTCCATAATCTTAAGACTCTTTTATGTAACAAGTATCTTCTTCCGAGTATCTTTATGTAACAAGTATTTTATGAAACATCTATAATAATATGTAACCAGCAAATATTTAATGTATGTGAACGTAGAGGCCATGTTAATAAATATTTCTCATAGGAAGCATTGTATCAATCTAAATATTCCTAATGATCCCTAAACGTTCCGAATTAAATCCGCATGTTACCTTTAATGCGTTGGCTACCAAATCTTGTAGAGCAACCCTGCTGATTCACGGTGAGAGTGGGATAATGACGTCACATTTCTTACATCCACCCATAACCTTTCCTTGTCTTCTTTTAACTAAACGGAATTCGGTTTTCAGTTCATATTTCCGCCGCGGAGAACACCGGTTATCCACACATTCTAATCCTTTACATCTAGTGTGAAATATGCCATCTCACTTTTTCCTCTTGCTCATCTTTGCTGTCTGCGCAGCTCATGCAAAAATCGTTTTTCTTAATGGGACGGAAGTTTTAGACGATTATGTGAGAAGTAATTATTTTAGTGTTTTTAATGCGAGGAATATTAGTAACCATTCTGGAACGACTTCCAGCCCGGTGACTATTAGTAACCAAAGGAAAAACGATGAAGAAGAAGTTTCGGTTGATGTAAGTGAGCCGGAAGAAACCCATGATGATATATATTCCACCGGAATGGCAACAAGTAGGTTTATAATTTTTTAAGAATATATTTTACGAAATACTTAACGAATGATTTTTTTTTTCTTTCGAAAGATTTAATGCAGTAATTTTTTGAGAACAAGTTATAAGTATAATAAATTTCAAAGATATTTTCTGTACCATTTTCATACTTTTCAAAGTGAAATAAGAATAAACGTTTAAATGCAAATCAGTATAGTGAATTCAAGCTCAAAGTTATTAGTAATAATATTATTATAATGCCGACTTATGCCTGATTTCGATAGAAAAAAAATGACTATGCTCGCAAGACTTCAGCGTTAAATTTAAAATTTCTGTAACCATGGATAAACATATTGCAAATTTTAAAGAAAATAGCATATATATATTGTTTCTCAAATGTGTTTTGTGGTGGGGAACGCTTAATTTCTTCGATACGTTATTTCTTTAATACGTATTTAACTTTTATAAATTAGGTTTCATTTTAAAGATTTTTTCCTCGAATTCGGCAAAAAAAAAAAAAAAAAAAAAAAAAAAAAACATATGTTGCCTCTTATTTAAAACGTTACACTTGAAAAAAATGCAAAGTTAAACTGAAATATTATAGCATTTCAAAAAAAAGGACTTTCCATATGACACTTAAAGGTATTAAAACTGAATGTGAAGGGAATGCTTTTCGCTTTTTAAAATCAATCCCTTTGTGTCAATAAAGATTTCCTCTCAGGGGGGAAGAAAGTTTGATTTTATGTGAAAAGAAGCTCTTAATTAATTCATCTTTAAAAAGTCAGGGTCGAATAGAAAACTTTTCTCCTAAATTTCCTTCCAATGTATTCCTTTGACGTTTAATATAAATAAAAGTTAACAACTATAAATATAAATGATACCTTCATCCAATAAACGTGTAAGTATTAACTAAAACTAAAGACAGCATTTATTACCTAATGTTAAACGAATAATTTTCGAATATTACCGAATCTCACACTCTCGTTTTTGTAATCACTTTCTATTTTGACTCCTTGAAACAGACTACAGTTCTTATTCAGTTGAATTCACTTTTAATATTCCCTTTTTTTTATCAAGCTTTGGCTGACTTGTTTTACCTACTTTTAACTTCTCCTCGCTTTAAAATTTGAATTTATCTATATAGCCCTAGGAGGCGATAATCATTTCAGCAATTTTGTTCGCTAAGATGAAATATAAGAAAAAAAATTGTTTCAGAAATACCTATGTGATTCTTTAACGTGATCTGTATCCCTTCTCATCACAGTTTCTCCCAAATTTGCATTTCTGGCTGTAAACTTTCATTTTTGAGCTGTCTAGTTACCTAGTCACCTCATTGAAAACTGTCAACGGTGTCAAACGATTTCTACGCAGTGTTTCTTTCGCTTGCACGCACAGTACTACAGAGAAAGTAGCCTTTGATTTGTTCCTTAAACTGATAGAATCACTCCATAGAAATCTTTTTGATATGCAGGGCCCGAATTAAAGAAATTTTGACTGCAGGCCAACCTGGTATTTGACCCATTTGCAAAATATTGTCTTCGAAGCTGATTTTGAAGCTAGGCTTGACGCTAAAATTTATCATCTCTTAAACACAAAGATGCGTAAAATAATTTAGTTTCTACCCAGTTTTCATTACGATATACGGCATTTAGAAAGATTAGCAGTTTTCAAAAGGAAATTTATTCTCTTAGCAAAAAGCTTAAAAAACTGTTAGCGAAAATGTTAGCTGTTTGGCGACATAAATAATCAAACGATTCAACAAATTCTTTCATTTAGCATGAAAGTTAAGCACTTTCAATGAAAATGTAAGCTGTTTGGTGACTTTAGTAATCAAACAGTTCAACAAATTCAACTGAACGTGCCCAGGCTGGAGTTAAAAGGTCTGCTAAACGTTAGAAAGCAGTGATTAAAAAAATGAGATGAGATTGATGTTTTTCTTAAAATATTTTTCTTCTTGATACAGCTTATGGCAGTAGACCTTTTAAAATCACCCTCTTTTCCCAAAGACTAATGTTCAAACCGTATACCAAGTTTAGCTTGGTAAAATTTCTCAATTTCAGTCTGATATTTTTTTTTCTAGAATGAATTACATTAGGACAAGCGTTTCTGTTTGTATCTGTCAAAAAATTTAAAACTTTGTTTGATTTTTATCCCGGCTGCTCATATTGGGCTCATATGCCTTTTTTTTTTCGTTTAGTTTTAACTGGAACTCAATTTTGACTAACGAAAATCTTGAAAATGTTGTAATATTTTCTCATAAGTTCCATGCACTTCTCAACAACATAAAACATTTTTGCTTCATTTTTTTTCTGCATTTAAATAAAGTATTGCAGTCTAAAATTTAATGATAGGACATAATATCTAAGCATTTCTACCGTTTCTATTTTTTTAGAATATGTGACTGATTGGCATACGGAAGATTTTCTCCTCACTTTGATTGTTATGAGTTTAATCTCATTACCTTGATTTTACCATTCTTTCCTCTATCTCTTATGACAAGAACTGTTCAAAATAGCTTGGGTAAAATACCTTGTATTTGATAGCATTTGACAGCAGGATTTGTCTAATGCTCGTGACATGAATTCATGATTTTTACCTTCGTACTATTTAATTCAAGGAACACATGATCAAGGTACAAAGCTTAGGATTTTGATGCATAAAACAGAAAATTTATTTTATTCTCTTGAGTTTTTTCATTGTTGCTAATCTTCCTTGAAAAACAGAATAGTAGTTAATACATTTTAATAGGAACAGAGAGTTATCAAAAAAATAATAAATGCTTTGAATGTTTGGTTATCCCGTAAGTTGGTTTGTATAGCGTTTATCAATCTGGCATGAAACGCGAACATTGATTTTGCTGGTACTAAAGTGTTACAAATCACTTACAGTTTAATGCATAATATTATTTTTTTTTATTAAACCTTATACCAAATAACTTTTTTTCAGAAACCGTTCGTAAAATAATGTATCGCGATCTCAGTAAAACAGAAGAAAAAATGACTAGTTTTTTTTAAATTGCTTTGCATATCTAACATTTAAAAAGTCTCAAATCATAATGGTACTCCAGTGTCCGACATTTACATGAAAAAATATGCATCAGAAATTTTAGATTAATGATACACGTTTATTGTTTTTTTTTTTCATGTATTTAATAGTTTATCAATCCTCATATATAAAATAGCCAAAATCACTGATCGAGTAGCGCTCTGACGTCATCAGCAATTCAAATTTTAGTCTGGTTTGAAATAATAAAGTTAGATTCTCAAAGAAAATAAAAGAGTGAAGGTTATCTCTCTCTCTCTCTCTCTCTCTGTAAAAAAGCGTGTTTCATAATCATAGTTATTTGATGAAAAATGAATGGAAGATTGTTTTCATATATTCAAAAAGAAAAAATAGGTTTGGTTGTCTTTCTTTCTTTCTTTTTTTTAAATATCGTTAGCGCTTTCTCGCCATTTTTTTTTTTTTTTTAGCTTTTTTGAAACACGATAGACTGGCAAAATTATTTTTCATTGATGTACGTTCGTTCTCCAATTACTTTTAGCCAGCGGTTTTAAATATTTTTCTGGAATTTTCCGAATTTAATTCATTAACACATGCTGCTGTCAACGTGGAAAGATCGCGCCTGATTCTGGTGTGAATTAAAAATTTATCTTCATGCTTGCTGATCGTAAATATATTTCAAATTCATTTCTTTTTTCAGCGAAAAGTAGTGCATTAAAACAGTTGTACATCACACACGAGGTTTATTTCGCGCAATCACGATGATACACTTCAGCAATACTTTCTGGCAATGTTGACGAACTGAGAACAGCTTCATACTGATTATAATTTCGAAAAGGAAATCTTCTGAAATTTAAAGCGTCTAATGAGTGGCTAATTTCATGATTTTATGAACAGAATGGTCATTTACCTTTGTATATAGAATTATGTATAAGTTTTAAACATTCCTCTCTCATATATTATATCGTCGCCTCAGAACAACAATAGGATATCTTTCTGTTGTTTCTGGAATTAGATGTCTTACGGTTGCTCTGAGGCGACAATATCTACTTTGGAGCCGTACTAAAAACTTGTCCAAAAATTTTCTGGTTCTTACTGCATTGCATGTAGAATCCTATTCCGTACTGAGCCATAACAACGTAATTATATTTTGTAAAAAAAAAAAAAAAAAAAAAAAAAAAAAAAAAAACTTCATATTTAGCATTTGGCAGTGTTTTAAAAGCACGAGTTCCAACCTTTGTATGCAGTTAACACATTTTTTACGCTCTCCTGCAAAGTAGTGAAAATGTGACTAGTTTTTAATAAATGGAAAGTTAAGTTTATAATATCCAACCTTTTTCTTTTCAATTTCCATTAACTGAGTCATTTCCGAAAGATGCTTATAAAATATTTCAATTTTATAAATATGTCTTTTAACAAGTTACAAAATAATTTTAACACACCTTTTATACATTTCTATTTTTTTAATAAATAATACTTGATTAGTTTCACTTATTTACATATTAATATATTTCTAGAAAATTAAAGTTAATTATAAGCTGATGAGACGTCCATTATTTTTATATAACAATTGAAATCTTCGTGACATGAAAAAGCACAAAACACAGTTTTAATCTAGTAGTTTATTTAAGTTTTTAACTTATATGAATATTCAAAATGAGTTATTAATCTTTTTGTACAGTTTTTACATAGTCAACATAAAAAAAACATAAATAAACTACAGAATAAAAATGTGTTTTAAGTTTTAAACTTTTATGAATCTTCAAATGAGTTATTAATCTTTTTTGTACAATTTTTATGTAATCAACAAGAAAAAACACAAAAGACATTTTTAATCTAGTAGGTTATTTAAACTTTCAAATTATATAAATCTTCAAATGAGGGTTTTTTTTTTTTTTTTTTTTTTTTTTTTTTTTGTACAGATTTTATATAGTCAACATGACAAAACACAAAACACAGTTAAAATCTAGTAATTTGTTTGAGTTTTCAAATTATATGAATCTTTAAATGAATTATTAATTCTTTTTATACAAATTTGTATATAGATTGCGACAATTTACTTTCTCACGCAGCATTTATGACGTTTAAACGAGCTAATCTGAACCAGAAAAATAACAAACTTTTGGATATTTTAAAAAGGTGTTTTTTAAACATGTGTTTTTATTTTCGTAGTTATAGCACCAAGTTATGAGTACTGTCTCGAAATTTCAGCAAAAAAAAAAAAACGCTCTTCCGTCTCAGATTGACATCTACCTTTCCAAACATCCAACTTCCCATCTATTTATATTGTACAGAAAATAGACATCTATGGACAGATAAGTCATTCCTGAGAATTCGGTTCAGCCAAAGGAACCGAATATCTTGAGAAGACAGCATGCTTTTCAGATCACTGATAAAAGGTCAATAGAACGCAGTGAAGTTTTCCAAATTCTTTTCAGTAGCTGGGTCAAGAATCACAAAGCCAGTAGCGATGGGAAAAGCCAATAAATAAAAAAAATCAAGCAACTATCCGGGTTTACTTGTTGAAACCATCAGTATGTTGTAAAAGAACCACAGAAAAACTTGGCCATTAATCTAATTAACCACAAATAACAGGGCAATGAACTTGATTTCCGGGTCAGGAGGAGAAAATATCTACACTGCATCAAAAGAAAACTTACGTAAAATGTTCATTTGATATTCGGTTTTGGCGTAATAGGTGACATTTGCACATGAAAACAAATTGAGTGAGTAATTGCATTAAAGTTCTTGTCAAACATTCATACCTGTCTGACGCAGCAGTCATGCCATAAAAAAGGAGGTTAAGAGATTCCCCGTTTTTCAATGTCCCCCCCCCCCCCCAATAACATAAGCTAAAGTAGAAAATTCAGAAAACTTATTTTATTTTGCTGAAAACGATGATAAGTCTCTGTCATTTGTCTAATTTACCACAAGTATAACGAAACAGTGATGTTGATTTCCGGGTCAGAAGAAAAAATGTTGACACCGGGTCAAAAACCTACGTAAAATGTTAATTGCATTCAGTTTGGGCGTAGTAAATGACACTCGAACTTGAACATAAATTGAATACTTATTGCGCAACAGCTCTCTCATATTTTTCTTAATTGAAGCGTAATGCTGCAAAAGTTCTGTTCGAAAAAGAAGGAAAAATTCATAAATTCGTCGCTACAAAAAGATATGAGTTGCAATAACTTTTCCTGTTTTGTGTGGAGTGTGTGTGTAAACCATTTAGAGGACCATTTTGAAACTCTCTAATTGTCTCAGGTTGTTGAAGTACCTGAGTATTGCAATGGTGACAATGACTTACTGATAGGTTTGCCAGATTTCTGAAATGCTAAACCGGAACACCGGAGAGTCGCCCCCCTCCCCTTTCTCCCCATAACAGTGTCACGGTATTCAAGAGTACACATCGTTGGTTGGTTTTTAGTGTGTAGTTTTTTCTTAGTGCTATGAAAAAACGGTTCTTATTATGAACTTAAATTAGGGGTAATCATAAGTGACACAAGCATATAAATTTAAACATTAATTTTTTACGAGACACTTTTACAAATTGCTTGAATAAGAAGAAGCAGTTAAAATGAGGGAACACAAATTAACAATAGTTATAAGTATTTTTCATTGGATAGGACTTTTTTCAGAAAGTCTTTTTTATATTTAATCTTATTGTAAAAATCGGTACATTTCAATCCGATATTATATTTACATGTCATTAAGCCGTTAACCGTAGATTCCTTCATCAAATTTCTATCATCAGACCAAGCGTTGTTCATCAAAGAAAATACTCTCTTTCGTGCCTAATATTGAACTCGACCGTATGATAACGATTGGTGAGACAAAACAATATGATAAAACAGTAATACAATTTATTAGCAGAATATCGCTCTTCTATATAGCTTTCATTTCTCATACAGTGCGATGAAAAAAAAAGAGAAAGTAATTATTCTAACTAATCCTTCTTATTTATTATTTCAAAACATTTTTGTTCGTCTTTTATCAAATGAGATTTTTCCGGGACGCCAAGTAAACCGGTCGGGACACCGGATTTTGTCTGGAATCCGGGACATCTGGCAAGCCAATCTACTGAAAAAAGTGCATATTCGAAAAGATTAGAATTATATGAATCTATTTTTG
The DNA here is from genome assembly GCF_026930045.1 of Uloborus diversus. Lineage (NCBI taxonomy): Eukaryota > Metazoa > Arthropoda > Arachnida > Araneae > Uloboridae > Uloborus > Uloborus diversus. The sequence goes on along the minus strand of NC_072733.1, from coordinate 135,302,792 downwards.
CAGCTTCAGGCTTCAAATATATGCAGTGAAAATCCTTTGACAAAAAGTATAATTTATTTCATTACCATCTGAATTTCATTTCTACTATCAATTCTATTTCTTTTTTCTATTTTACTTTATTTCTATTGTCAATTTTATTTCTTTTTTATTTCATTTTATTTCTGTTATCAATTTCATTTTTTAAAAATTTCTATAATTAATTTTTTTTCTTTCTTTATTTCATTTTATTTCTATAATTAATTAATGGAGAAAGTGCGGTAAAATATATGTTAAAATTGATGAGCGAGAGAGCAAAAACTTTGACATTTCATTAGTTCAGAAATACTGCAGAACAATGAACTTGACATCCACGCGAGAAGGAAAGGATGAGTCAAGTTACTGTAAAACATTCATTTGATTACAGAAAACACTTGCACAACAAGAAACGTAATATCTATAAGAAGCTACCACAAATTCTTAAACCAAGGCTGTTTCGTTTTATTATCAACTAAAGAAAGAAAATTTGGTGAACGTTGTTTTCATTGGTAGAGATGGAAAACCTTAACCACTAATCTAGTTAGCAACAAACATGACATTACAGTGAACTTGATTTCCGATTTCCGGGTCAGTAGGAAAGGATACCTACAATGGGTCATCCGGCAACCTACATAAAATACTCGCTTGGTATTCAGCTTGGTCATAATTAAAGACACTTCGACAACATAAAAATGAATTGAATGAGTAGCTGCACAAAGGTTATTTTATATTTTTCATATTCATCTGCTACAATATTCATTTATTTTTAAAAAAAATCAGTTTTCTCTTATCAATGTGTTTTTTTAACTGTAAATGGAAGGAGAATATATAGTAAGAGTTATTTTCGCTATGTTGATCAAAATAGAAATCTTTAATTGAAAAACTAATCAGTCACAAATATAACAAAGTTGTTATTTTTTATACTGACAAAACTATAAAACTTTGCTTGGAAAAGTAATCAGTCACAAATATAACAGGATTTTAAGCTTGTTTTCTAGATCAGAAGAAGTAATACATATACGCGTTACGATCTATCATTGAGGCATTTTTTCTCTGTCATTAGTGGCGCAAACAAGGATTTTTCCATGGGGGGAGGGGGGTTCAGGATCGAAGGTAGAATATTCGCATATCATACTCCAATACGCCGCCAAACATGTTCTCTTCTTTTTATCAATTGTTGTGCGGGAGCAAAAACAAGAAAAAATAAATGATTGAATAATTACTGAATATTAATTAATGAAATAAATTATTAATAACAAATACTTAACTAAAATACCAGAAAGCACAAGGATGTATGTATTTATTTTCCTCACAATTAAAAATAAAACACAAGGAAGCAAAATCATCATTAAAGAGCTATTCAAGTTCGCGTGCAATTCGATTTTGCAGAGGATGAAAGTGAGAAAATAAATTTTATTTTTTCATTTATTAAATCTGGAGTTAATGTCTTCTTTGCTTGGGGTGATGAGAGGGGTCCGGAACTCCTGAACCCCACCCCCCTTGTGTGTGTTAGTGAGATCCATGAGTTCTACATTAACTGATCATCAGACATTCATATCGGGCATAATAGTGCATAAAAACACATACAACATGAAACAGATTAAAATGCAGATTCTATCAAAACGTCTCTTCATTATGTTTATGCAGAGTTGGTTGGGGTAAGTGGGACCCCTTTTGAGAACAGTTCGTTTTTGAAACTTTATACAAAAGTTTTGATACAAAAAAAATTTAAACTTATTGTCTTATTTTATCTTGAACATTATTAATGAACAGAAATTCATCATTATTTTCTAAAATAATGCTTTAAATGTTCTTAACGATTGTATTTCAAAAATAATCAGATGGGGGCCTCGCTTTCCCCATAATAAGGGGAAAGTGGGTCACCCCCTTTTATTTAAATTTAAATCCAGCAGATCAAAAAAAGGGGGGCAAAGAGGTTTTACTTGATAAAGTATGTAAGTTTTTAATTTGAATTATTTTTTTTAAACGCATCGATTTACGAGATATTTACTTTCTTTTTAAAGTCTGTATGACAGAAAATTTTTAAACAAAAAACAAAACAATAACATCTGTGAAATTTATTGAAAGACTATAGGTACATATTTTACTTTTAACATATGACGGTGTGTTCAATAAACGTAATACAGTTCATTAAGATTGATTTCGGTAAATTAGCCAAAACTACAAGCCGAAAATGAAATTGGAAACACTAAATGCTTGCTTCTGTTTAAAGTGTGCTAAGGAAGAACTATCATCATACTGGACTTCATTCTCAATAATAATTTCAACATCCGCCACACCAGGCCAATAAAAACTCACCATTTCTATTCGTTCTTGCAACGGCATTTTTTAAAAATTTATATAATCAACTTCCAACATTAGAACTACATATTAATTTACGGTTTACTTTGATGTAGGTTCAACAAAAAACATAATCACCAGCTTTAGCAGTTTTTGTAGCTGAACAATCCGTTCCTACTAGGTCATCATAGCTGTCTTGTATTTCACTAGTACAAATATTTAATCAGAATTGCTTTTGATTTTGAAATCCTCATTATTATAGGAGGACCCACTTACCTTATAGTGAGAGGACCCACTTACCTCTTATAGAAAAAATTTACGGGGATAAGTGAGACCCCTCCTCTTAAACACTTATTAATAATTAAAAAATTCTTGATGCTGTATGAACTTTAAGTTAAACTTTACGTGAAAAATTAACACTATCATTTAAAATAAAAAATAAAAAATTAAAAATTAAAAAAAACCCAGCCTGATAACACTTTTTTCAAATATGTTGCTTGAACTCGCAACGTTCAACTCGAATATTGAAAGCAAGGCAGGTATATTCAGTAAGTTACCGACCTATAGCCAGGGCAAAGGCAGAAATACATGAAATACACCGCTAGCTCAGTCAATTCCAACCGAGTACTGCAGTTTCGTGCTTATTAGCACTCATCAGCCCGGCATAGGAGTGACTGAGCTGGAGATGGAAAACCTCTTAAGGAAGCCTAGAGTGCCAAACAAACTAGTTGCTAATATAGAATTAACACTGACTAGACGAGTGACCAAAGCAATGGTTCAGTTCAACTCGAAGAAGGCAAGTATGAAAATACCATGCCTTGCCATCTATCATCAGGACACTGTAAATATAATTGATTTGAAACAAAGAATAAAATAATTTTAGACATACACCAAAGATATTTTACAGACATCGGGAAAGAACGTGTCGCAGATTCAATAATGAAAATAACTATATATAGTTATATGAGCTGTTTCTTTCGTAGATATTGAAATTAGAAGCACACTGCTTTCTTTCTTCTTCTTCTTTTTTTTTTTTTTTTTTTTTTTGAATTGTCAACATTAAACTCGTGCTAAGTTTGTAGTAACTTTGCAAATAATTTCGCATTAAACACATCGCAGAATTCTTGTTTTGCTCAGCTTAAGCATTTCGTTCTAGTGATTAAAGGGGTAGAAAAACTACATACTAACACGGTTTATGAAGTTCGGAATTATTGGATGCAATTTAAAAGCTCAAAGCAAATGTAGTTACGAGTATGTGATAAAAATTTCAATGAATCTTTTAAATACCAACTTCACATATGAACATCTGCAAAAATTTCATAATTTGCAAAAATTATGAAAATATATGTTTGCAAATAATATTTGAATTAGAAGATATTTTCCGTAATTTTTTACAGAATAAAAAAATTCAATTACTTTACAAGTAGTTTTGTCTCTAGGCAATGGATTCAGAATGTTTACCACAGAACCTTAGGACCGCATTCCACCGGGAATGTAGCAGTCCTTTATTCGCTGTTGTGAATCGTGTGATGATGTTGGTTTCATTGCTATTGGTGAAATATATTAAATATGGAGGTCATTTGTTATATTATCAGGTTCGTTAGAATGGAAAAGAAACAGGGCTGTTACTATAATTATTTAGCTTTTATTTTAGTGAATTAATTAATATCTCTATGTTGTTGCAAATATGACTTAGCCCACAACAAGACACTAAATATTTAAATATCAACGAAATGCACATTTTCTATTGATACATTAATAAAAATGCCTTACCTCCTTCTTATCAGGACAACAAGGCATACGGGCTGTATTCGAATCGTCTGCACTGCACTGTGCTTTATACATCCACTAAAAAAAATTCTCCTTCGTCCTTTCTTCTTCCCAAACATTTCCCCCGGAACCCAGGAATCATTCAAAATGTGAATCATTCAAAATGTGAACAGCTGAATTATCCTTTATAATTTGAGGATCTTTTGTAATATCTGTAATGTTGTTCGCTTTTATTGGCAATCTGGACAAAAAGTCCAAAAACAAATTTTTCACTCCAGGTAGATGTTTAAACGTATAATGATATTCACTCAACTTCATTAACCATCTAGTGGTTATATCTGCTGGGTTTGACGTTTTCCCATATTAATCTAATGCCTTGGCATCTGAAAGGATCAGGGTTTAAGCTGAGTTTAAAACTTCTTTAGCAAAAGAGCTAAAGTTAGAAAAAAAAGTTTAGCAAAATGCTAAAACATCGACATTTAATGAAGCCCAAAAATTCATTTATTAGGAGGTCAGATTGCAAATAAAGACTCAGTACTGGCTGTTGAACTTAATAGTAATTGAAAGATTTCCTGAACTAAGAATTGTAATATGATTAAATTGAGTATCGCTGTTCTTGTTTAATAATCTCTCGGATCATGCTTCATGCATAGTTTTTTTTTCTGTACTTTTTTTATTTGAGCAAAAAAGCGAAAACGCCTTGTTTTATTTTCGCAATTTAAATAGGTTTTTCGCATTTTGCAAAAAAAGCGACCGTAGCGGAAACCCTGGAAAGGATGATGAACTTAGTATTATAGAGATAATATTTAAAAGCTTCTACACCTTTCACTAATGCCATGAGTTCCAGCTGTAGTGCCGGGTATCTCTTTTCGGATTTGGAGAGATTCTTTGAGAAGAACGCAATCGGTAGTAAGTAATTATCATGACTTTGCATCAAAGCTGCCGAAATAGCTACTTTTGATGCGTCGGTGTTTAGGACAAAAGTCTTTGACCAATCCGGTTGCTGGATTGGTCAAAGGTTGTTTGAAAAAGAATTCTTGTAACTTTCTAAATATATTTTCGTGCTCTGGAAGCCATTCAAAATTTGCTTTCTTAGTTGTTAAATCAATCAATGGTTGTATTAAAGTTGCAAAATATGGGATCATATGTCTGTAATATCCACAGACGCCTATAAATCTCTTTAACTGTCTCTTTGTGTTAGGAGATGGGAACGATTTAATTTTCATGATATTTGATTGGACAGGAAAGATTTTGTTTTGATTAATTCGAAAACCTAAATAATTGATTTCCTCTTTGAAAAATTCACACTTGCTAGGCGAAAGTGTGATATTAAATTTAATTAAAGTATCCAACAATGTTGTGATCTTTTGCGTAAATTCTTGAAATGTACGGGCACATATAATTATGTCATCCATATAGGCGTACGTGTCTTGTAACTTAGATTCTTCTAAAATTAAATCCATCAGATGTTGGAAAAATGACCCACCAGAACGTAAACCGTACGGTAATCTACGGTAGCAGAAAGTTCCGAATGGGGTCGCGAAAGATAAAACGTTTTGATATTCTTTCGGCAGATCAATTTGATGATACGCTTGTGATAAATCTAGGGTTGTCAAGTATTTAAACTCAGCGACGTTTGAAATAATTGTGTGGATTTTTGGAATCGGATAAGGTGTGTGTGTAATCATAGAGTTTATTAGCCGAAGATCGAGAGTAAGTCTAAATTTAGCTTTTCCATCTTGGCTCTTCTTACGTACTAATAAGAGTGGTACCGAAAAGTCTGAAATTGTACGTTTGATAATGTTTGCCTCCTGTAGTTCTTCAAGTTGTCTTTTTGCTTCATTTCTCAGGGCATGTGGAATCGGGAAAGGCAAAACTTTCACTGGAAAAGTTTGTATAAAATTCAGCTTGGGTATTACTCTGTCACAATGTCCAAAAGATTTCATTGACGAAGAGAAAGCGGCAAATTTTGAAGTTAAAATATTACTCAACTGGTCTTTTTGACTCTTTGAGAGATGATCCATCTTAAAATTCGACAGAGAAAATTCTTATCTTCTCAATTTTGTAATATTTTCTGACGCGGAAATAAAATTCATTTCCTCTTCTGTTAAGGTTTCGTCCACAGTTTCTTTTATTTCATCGACTTGATAAATTTCTCCCATCTTCGTGTGTTTGTTTATATGTATAGGTTTACTTGAAGTATTCTCAATATAGATGTGGAAATTCATAAGTGTTTGTTCTTGCCCAGATTTCTTATTATATTTAGGTTCAAAAATAGATTCGTGAGAAATGACATGCTTGTTTTTGATATTAGGAGTGAAAATTAAACCGTTGTCATTGGTATTATCAACCATAACACAAGAAGCCGATGCCACACAAGACTGTTGTGGTTGTAAAATAATCTTTCTGTTTAATTTCACAGTATTAATTAACATATCGTGATTAGTAGGGGTATGCGTTGCCATACCTTCCACTTGGTTAATTATATCTCCTGTTTTCTCGGATTCGATACACTCATTTGTAATTAGCGGAATTTCTTTTCCTTTGAATGTTATAATATTATCTCTCGGTGCGAAAGTTATATTATTCTTTAACAAAATGTCATATCCTATAATACCACGATATTTAGACGACATCGGAAAGTCTACAATGTAAAATATATTTTTACAATGATCATTTCCCAATTTAAAAGATATATTAACGCAAGCTGAAAATGATATGCTTGAGTTTATAGTTCGTATTTTAACGTTTCTGGACACATACTTATAATGTACCTCATTTTTAATTTCATTAAACAATGATGTTGACATTAAGCTTAAAGAAGAACCTGAGTCAATTAAAAATGCGCATGAATAATATCTAAACGAAACACTGATTAACGGAAGGCATCCATGCAGAGGCGTAGCTAGACCCGACTTTCGGGGGGGGGGGGTTACTTCTTTTATTTTTTATATGTATATATGTGTGTGTGTGTGTGTGTGTGTGAACTTTTACATACTTTGGAATGGGGTGCCCCAAGTTCGATACTTGTGTCAAACAAAACAAAATCAAAGAATTTTTTTTTTTTAAATTTATTTTTTGTAATGTTTTGGAAAATTTAACTTTTTTTTCCTTTTTCTCCATTTAATTTAAAGTGAAACTTTCTAGCAACAGGTCTAGTCAAAACCAGTCTATCCAAATCAGGGGGAAAATCAAATATCTGATGAGCGTGTTCCGTTCATTTCAGTGTGACTGCTTAATTTAGAGGCTAACACACATCTACAAAAGCTGGCATCCCTGAAAGCTAATAGATGGATCCATTTCCGCCTGTGAACTGGATGTTTGACTTTCAATCTCATCGGTGGTCAGACTATTTTTACTAACATGGTTCGCACTAAAAGTATGAAATAAAATAAAAAAAGACTTCTTGATTATAAACTGCAAAAAATGAAATGACTTTTCATATCGTTATATTTATATGTTGCTTTTTATATGTATTTACATTTATGCTAGTTCTAAAGCAGTTAATAAAATTTGAATTAAAAAAGAGGGAAGAAATATAGGCGGTAGAAAGTTATTTGCACAAAGCTGCATACCATCTGTTCTCCTTTCAAGTTTTTACTTTTAATTTTATTACCTGCTTTAGAATTTATATAAATATCTATTTGAGAGAGCAACAGCAATTTTCGAGTGTCATAAACAGAAGTCTTGTTTATTTTCTACTTTTTAATGCGAAGCAAGCTAACAGAACTAGTACAGAACAGTCTAGATTCATTTCGTTTTTAAACATTTTATTCCTGTAATGCTATGCAGTTTTTCTTTTAAATTAAAATAAAATTTCCTTCAGAAGGGTTCGATGGAATTAATGCAGCTTCAGCAGACTGTACTTCGTTTTCTTCAGAGGATGTTAACTTTCTCTTTTTAGAGCAACCATTTTCGTCATTTACATTGGGGGGGGGGGGTTTAAAAAGCTTGTTATCGGTTTTGCTCTCTTCATTATACAACAACGTTCACTTAGAATATACTATTCTAAATAGTTCAGACTAAACGTTTTTAAAAGAATACGCAGTAAATACTGGCTGACATTTTCGACAAATCGATGTGATTGCGGTGGATTTTCTGGTTAGCAAAGGCCGTTTTGACTATCACAGCACAACGCCAACAAAAACCTAATGCCTCGAATTCCGGCTATGCTATCATTTTCGGATTCGAAGCCCAATGATCTTCAAAGCAGCAAGCAAAAGCATTTTCTTCAACTCGAAACAGAAAGGGCTGAGGGGGCAAAAAAAGGAGAAATGCGTTCCACGAATAGGTTTTTTAGGAAAATTAACGAAAGGACAGTCGTTTCGAGCACTTTCTTGGAAGAAGAGTAAAGGGGTGAAATTCACAGGTTGAGTATTAGTTGCATTATGGATGAGTATTTCAAGTTCATGGTTAAAGGTCATTCAAGTTAAAAGCCATTTTGCTCTGTTATCTGGTTTAGTACTGTTCTGTGATCGCTCTCTTTCTTAAAATTATGATTCCTTAAAGAAAACCAAGATGATAGGAGGGAAGTTGAAGATTTTTTCAAGTAAAGAAAAAAGGAAAATCCTAGAATATTGGCCAGGTTAGATTTGCAGCAATTGCTAACCTCAAGAGGATAAATAATTAATCAAAAAACAAGAAAAAGAAAAAATCAGGCACCAAAAAGCAATAAAAGACGTTTTCTTCAAAAAGATAGGCTCAAAGTTTCTTTAAACTGGCAATAAAGCACATAATAATGTAATAATAGAACAAAGACCTAACAAAACTAATACAGAGGAATTTTGATCAAGAGCCCATGTTCTCTATAGTATCGATTTCAAATTTTCACCATCATATTCCAAATTTCTATAAAGTTTCTTAAAGCCCCCGTATCTTAAAACCTCTTTATCTCGATTTTTTTCCTTCCTGTGAAATTCGAAACATACAGATTCAACTGTATGTAATATTCCCACTGCGCCGCTCATAAAATTAAACATACTTAACAATTTTCAGAATCTATGACAAAAAAAAGGCTACATATTCGTAGATTTAACAAATCAATCTCATTTCTAAAGAGAAGTGTGAAATTTCACTCAATTATCAAAAAAATGTTGCAGCACAGTGAGGAGTGAGGCGTCTTTACGCTTGAGGGTCACTCATTGAGCTGATTTTCAATGGAACTGGAGGGGGGGGGGGGAGAGCGAAGTGAATTTTTGACCACTGTTATTCAGAAAAAAAAAAAATTTGATTTTTTTTTCTTTTCTTTTTCTTTTCTCTTCTCTTTTTTTTCTCTTCTCTTTTCTTTCTCTTCTCTTTTCTTTCTTTCTCTCTCTCTCTCTCTCCTTTTTTTTGGGACAAACATTTCGGGGGGGGGGTTTTGTCCCCCAACCCCCCCCCCCTTAGCTACGCCCCTGCATCCATGTGAGGACGACGCAGTTCCAATATCCTCTTCGGCACTCGCATCTTCAGTTTGCGTATAGATGTACTACATTTTAACGTTTCGCTTTCTCTCTTTTTCGACTCTGTCAACGGTTTGACTTTTTCTCTTGCGGGAGCAGAATTTACTGGGGGGGAAGAAACAACGCTGACCTCTGCTCTTCCCTCTTGGAGTTTGGGTGGTTACGAGGGGCGAAAGTTTCAGCCTCTGGGTCCAACGGCTCTCTGAAATTCCTTCGGGTGTTTCGCGCAAAATGGCTCTGTTGGAATAGGGAAGTATTCGATTTTCTAATTTTATTTTTATATGATAGAGTAACATACATGGACATCATCTGCAAAAAAATTTTTACGATACGACTAATACTTTTTTTTTAAATAATTTTTTTAAGTTCACGCGCGAGTGACGTCATTTGCTTGTAAGTCCTTTGACTGACGTCACTGCCGCGCTGCGAGGCGGCGGGGTTGGCTAGGACAAAGAAGTGCTTGGCGATCTTTGGGGGAAGGCGCGGGAAAACAAGAGCCTTCTAACAGCAGCGCGCATAAAAGGCTAGTGAAAATCCTTTGCTGTCTGTAGGGTTTAATGCATTCTGCGATTGTTTTTAATTTGATTTTCTTTGTCATGGCTAGTAGAATCAATTACAAGTATTGCTTCGTTCCTGGATGCGTATCTACATCTAAAAAAACTCCTCACAAGCGATTTGTTATTGTTCCGTCCCAGCAGGATCTTCGAAAGAAGTGTTTTCAAATGTGTTTATTAATTAAAATTTGAAAATGAAAATTTGCACTGCATTTTAATTAAAAACTATGTCAAGTGAGAAATACAGTTTGAAATATATGTTCACAACTGTTCGTAAATAAATGTTTAATAAGCATTTGAGATATTTTTTCAAAAATGCAAGTAAACAAAGGAATTTAAACCCTGCACAATAAACTTAAATAGAAAGTAATAGATGCATTACTATTTCCATTTTAATAACAGTGCAAAAACTATTAATACTTTCTTTTTAACATTCAAACTATCTTCAAATTTTAACTATTACAAATTGATAATTTAAAAATACATTTTCAGTTTATCACCAGAAGCGTTTCTATATATACAAGACCTTTCTCACATGCAAAAAGGTACTTATTTTATGAAATGAACACCATTTTCAAATTTATTATTTTTATCAAAAGAGCAAAAAAATATATTTTTCCTTTTTTTGCTAAGTTGCACAAAAACTCAAGGATAATTAACATGTATTAATGGATTTAAAACAATTTTCCACAAAAAAAAAGCAGATCAACTTTTATTGAAAACAAAGCGAAAATATTTCATGCAAAAACTACTCTAAAACTTAGTACTGGAATCACTTGCAGTAGGGTTGTTACAAAATGCGCGCCTCATTAAAAGCCGCCAAGTAAGAACTGGAATAGCGCTCTTACATTGTAATTTATATATTCAGATAAAAAAACCATCGACACACAAATGGAAATGATCAATCTTGATAAGGGAAACTAATGCGAATAATATGAACTGCAAATATAGACGGATATGTACGTACAATTTTAAAGACTAACAATGGTGAAACTTTGTTGTTTCACTCCCCGCACTTCTAGGACATTAAATCTCTCGTCCTTTCGAAAAAAGTCAAACACCATGAATGACTTTACTTGAGGAAGGTTATTGGATTGACCTTTCGTGAATCCTAGCTCCATGATGGAAAAAATGCTGGTTAAAGGCTTTAAAAAGGCTGAAAACGACAGTGCTATTCACCTCCTGGTAGGCGCAACACGGCATGGAAATGGAGCTCTGATCGGAACAGGGAAATAACGTCAGTTGCTGACGTTTTAGGCCACACCTCTTTTTTGCGCATCGCTCTTTAAAAAATTCATAAAAAATCAATCGTTGGTTTTAAAAATCCGGCCATGGTGAATTTTTGTGTTTTGTAAGCCTGTCAACAATGTGCAATAGTTAAAATTTGAATATTTGATAGGTTGATACTTCCCTATTCTCCTGTGCCGTGGCGATCGTTACAATTTCGGTTTACGTTTAAAATTGAGTTCTTATATTCATAGCAAAACTTCATAAAATGACCATTGCGTCCACAAAATACACAAACTATATCGGGCTTAGAATTTCTTCGCTGATTTTGAACTTGACTTCTACTATTTCTATTTATAAGGATGCTTAGTTTGTTTTTGATGGCGTTCCGGGCGTCTCGGATTTCTTGTTCTCTCAGTATTGGTAACGGGTTGGTTTTGATAGGATATCTGATTTAATTAATTTTTTTCATTTATATCATTTTATTTCTTCCTCAATTCTTTTATTTCTTCAGTCAGGGCGTTAATGTGTAAATCTTCTCTGTTGTTAGTGTTGTTTGAATTCTTTTGTTTTGTGATTTCCTGTAATTGTTGTGCTCTGTTCACAGCCTTTTCGTAATCATTAATATCTTCTTCGAGCAATTTAATTTTAATTTCATTAGGAATTATTGACATAAACTTGTGAAATTTTACTTCGTTTAGAGCATTTTGATCGTCAAACAAGAATACTTTTGCTGCTAACGAGTCTATTCTGTGTTTTACATTTTTCATCGATTCACCTGACATCAGTTGGATGTTATTAAACTGGGATGTATTTGTAGTTTGTGAGGGAGGTGAAAAGAATTCTTTTAATGCTTTAATCACCGTTTTAACGCATGAAGTGTTTCGTAATTGTGGGGATTCCAGGAAATATTTCAGTGCAGGTCCTTTCAATTTACTTTTTAAAAATAACATGGATCTTTTCTCAGACCAGCCATTCAGATCTATTAAGTCTTGCCCTTGTTCTGTAAAGAAATCCAGCGTTTCTGGATCGCCTTCATAAGGATCAATATTTATAATGAAGGATTTATCATTTATTCGTGGGGATCCAACCCTTGTGGTCATTTTCTTTCTTGGGGGCATCAGCAATTTTATAAATATAAGGAAAATCCTCAAACGAAATTATGTTTCCATTCTACAACAGCTCTAAAGGCTTGGTACTATCGTCACCATATGTGATGATGTTGGTTTCATTGCTATTGGTGAAATATATTAAATATGGAGGTCATTTGTTATATTATGAGGTTCGTTAGAATGGAAAAGAAACAGGGCCGTTACTATAATTATTTAGCTTTTATTTTAGTGAATTAATTAATATCTCTATGTTGTTGCAAATATGACTTAGCCCACAACAAGACATTTCGTTGATATTTAAATATCAACGAAATGCACATTTTCTATTGATACATTAATAAAAATGCCTTACCTCCTTCTTATCAGGACAACAAGGCATACGGGCTGTATTCGAATCGTCTGCACTGCACTGTGCTTTATACATCCACTAAAAAAAATTCTCCTTCGTCCTTTCTTCTTCCCAAACATTTCCCCCGGAACCCAGGCAAGTTCCTCGCATATTCGCCTCCTCCGCAGTAAAACAAAACCCCGCCAAAAGCGCCAACACACGCATATTTTTACTGCTCGAGAGGCCAAAAATAAGTAATATGTAATATCAGCATTACATATCGTAGAACGCCATATTTTGCGACCACTTTTAGAAGAGGCTTTTATTTCTTTTATGGTGTCAACGAATGGGTTTTCACAACTTTTGCATTGTCCATTTTGATGGATATAATCACCTGTATCATATTGTCAGAGCCAGTGGTTGGAAGTAGCGCGCTAAAAGTAGTGACGCTACTGTAGTAGCTACATTTTTGAGTAGTTTGTAGTGTAGCGCACTACTTTTTTGAAAAATTAGTGTAGTGAGTAGTTCACTACAAAAAATAGTAGTTTGTAACGATTTCTAGAAACTACTTAAAAAAAAAAACAAGTTTTAAACGAATTTGACTGGCGCAAATTTTACACAAGTACATCAGCGGTTGCAATGAGAAATAAGACTCATAAAAATACGAGCTGACCTCAGGCATTTCATTTTGATGCCATACGTTCTATCTGTTTGACACCATTAGTTTTTTTGCCGTCGTCATTTTCATATTTCACCAATATTTATATGGCAAAAAGCACTTATTTTCGCGAAAATGAAGATATCGGTGATTTCGCGAGTTGAAAATTTGGTGAATTTTATATGAACAGACCGAAGATTGAAAAACAAAAATATTTTAACGAGGCTTAAATTTTCGACAGTAATTCACCAAATAAAAAGAAGCTACTGAAAATGTTATAGAAAAGGATGAAATCGAACTGTTCTGGAGGACTTACAGTAAATACGAACATTACAGTGTGTGATTTTTCTTAGTGTCATCTGATGAGCTAATTTATCAAACTTTTTTTGTTCAGTCCTCTTACGGTGTGTGGGTATTAGGGTGTCTCCCCCCCCCCCAAAAAAAAAAATCTAAACTTGATTTTTCAAGTCGCACACTCTCTTATATTTTATCCTTTTACGTAAAAAAAATCATTTTATTTGAACAACGGCAGCAAGTGCTGATTATGTCAGAAAGTGTGAACAAGCACTTGTGTAATGCTAGGCCAAATTAAAATAAAATGATTTTTTGGAAACCCAAAATTTCTGTTGATAAAACGTTGCTCCTATACCCCACATATGCACCATAAAAACATTTATTCAAATTAAAAACCATTTAGATATCCCTAGAGATGAAAACAGACGGAAAAAAAACCGGAAATTTTCCGAAAAAAATGGAAATTCGGAAAAATTGAAAAAAAAAAAAAGTTTTTTTTCAACTTTTCAGGGTTTTAATTGAAATTTTCAGCAAAAAGTGATTAGAAATTTCTCACGCTTAAATTCTGATGCAATTTCCTCCCCCCCCCCCTCCCGTTTTATGTCAAAATACTGTCTAACGTTAATGCAAGTTGTTGTATGACAATATAATTTGCATATAGATCAAAAAGTGTTTAATAATGCTTTTTACAAAAAAGCTTAAACCAATAACCTTAGTGAAGAATTTATTTTCCTTCTTCATAGAACAAACAAACATAACTTTAATCACAAAACTATGTTTCTGCTGATTGCGAACCAAATGTACAGGGTGCAGCAAAAAAAAAAAAAAAACCGGGGGCAAGCAATTTTCCAAGAAACTTTATTAAAAATAAATAAACTAACAAAAAATAATAATATGAGAAGACCTTTAGCAATCATTAAATTTAATTGGTTTCAAACTAGCAGTCTTTTGCAGTAATAGAAATGAAACTGCTTATTGACACTTTCATTCAAGGGCAGCAAGTCCTTTTATCAATCCTATTCCCTATAAAGCAATTGGTTTAGAGAGTTCAATTTTATGTGTAGTTTACGGTAGACCTTTGACTCTAAAATAAGCCATACAGTGTAATAAATGGGATTGAGGTCGAGCGAGTAGAGCGTCCACTCAAAAGATGAGATCTTGTCAAAAACATGCGCTTTGCATCACTCTTGTCTTTTTGGCCATATGAATCGATGTGGAGTTAAAGGAAAATGTCCAGTCTACAATGCTGAAGGGCTCTTAGGCCCACAAAAGAACAATAACCTCTAAAATGTCTTTCTGCTTCACTTTTTGATTCATTTTACGGCCCTCATCCACAAAAAACTAGAGATTTTTTGTCGCTTGTCCTGATTCCATCTCAGACCAAGCCTGACTTCGGATTTTGGCGATATCTAATACTTTCTAAGGTTATTGGAGTGTCGTCTACCAAGGGCACCCATGTGCAAAATTTTAAGGGGAGGGGGGGGGGACTCTGATATTTTCTCCATGGTCTAGCAGGATATTTTCCCCATGGAAACCGACTTTAATACAGATTAGAGCTAATAAAATTTAACATTTTTGATAACTAATTCATGGCTGGAGAAAAAATGTTTTTACATTTTTACAAAGAAAAAAGTATTAAAAGGAAGGAAGTTCTCATTTCCAAGGGGGGGGGGGGTGCTTGAGCCCCCATTTCCCCCCATATGAGAGCCTATGGTGTCTACAGACCAAATGCTATGGTTCTGGGGGACATGAACCGGTTGAACGGTAAATCAGTGAAAGGTATCTCCTCCAGCGTGGACTTGCGGGCCCGTCTCAAACGTTTCTGGCATCTTTAGAGTCAAACGAATGCCTGAATTTTTGGAACTTACAAAACTTCTGTTTGAGCTGTTTTTTCCCTTAGTCGCACTTATCGGTTACAAATTCTCACAAACGACTGCTCTCGTGGAAACCCGAGGATTTCATTGAACTCACTTTTGGATGACCTGACAATTAACTGAAATGTTCACTGTTCGTTTTTGTACACTTTCCGGACATCGACTATCATTTCCAAGCCACTTGAAACGGCATGCCGTTTCAAATACTGTTTGTCGAATCCCAATAAGCAAACGAACTGTCGTTCAACTTGGTTAAACAAATTAAAATAACTGGTATTTCGCTTAAAATTGTAAGAAAACCGAAAAGCAATACATAAACTAGGTAATATATTGTAAGTTATTTCCTAATAAAGTGAGAACAAAAATAAATTAGGTACTCATTAAAATGAAATTACCTTTATTCCATTCGATGATACAATTTTTGTCCGATATTTTTTTTACCGCACCCTGTATACTGCCATTCTAAGCAAAAAAGGGGTCTTTGCAGTTGGGTTCAAGCTGAGATATTATATTTTAAAGTGTAGCTCTTCCATGTATTTGATTCAGATGTCTTTTTTTTAAAGAATTTTTCAAAATAATAGCTCTTGATCAAATGACCCTAAAACATTTTATTTATTAAGTAAAATACGAAACAGATAACAACTTGGTTATAATAACTAAAATTTGTTCGAAAGGGCTGGTATGACTACTTTTACTACTGTGCTTAGCACGGCCGTATGAATAAACTGAAACTCCAGTTTGATTTTGGTTCAGCTTAAGAAAAACCAAGATCAAAACTCAATAGCTTTCATTTTCAGACAGCAACATTGTATTATTTTTCTTCCAAAAAAAAAAAAAATATCAATCATGTTTGAAAGTCGAAAACTTCAGAAGTTTCAAAGGCAATCTAAAATAGAAAATGTAATTGTTACGATTAGACACACATTACCCAATATTATTGGTTGAGTGACGACTTGACTGATATTTCTGGGTTTCACCATGAGATCCCTCTACTCAGTTATAAAACAAAAAGGTTTTTTCTTCTAATTAATTTTACCTTTATGTGTATTTCTGTCAAGCAGAAAAAGAAGATGTGTGGATAGCATATATTTTTTAATGCTTAACCCGTTATATGTTACAAGAAACACAGAGCTATTAAGAAACCCAAATTTTATTCATAAAAAATCAAATTTTCCATATTTTCCAATTTTTCCCGAAAAACCCGGTAAAAAACCGTGTTTTTCCCACCACTTCAAAATTTCCGGAAATTTTACATCTCTAGATATCCCACACGTGCCTAACATTTATAATTTTATTCAAAAAATTAAGTTTTTGATACATATTTTCAGAAATGTAAGATTTCACGAAATTATCAAGCTGAAAAATATAAACAGTAAAGTAGAAAAGTAGGTAATTAGCGTTAAATAGAAATTTTTGTGTTCCTGTAATTTGTAAGTCTCCCACATAGTACTCAAAGATCTGGTTTTTTTTAAGGTTGAGTTAAATTTTTCATTTAAAATAAATTATTTTTTTTATTATTCGTTTGTAATTGTTGATCTGTAAACGTGTTCGCCAGTAATTTTTGAACTTGATATTCTATTTACATTTATATGTAATTTTTTAAAAAATAACTGAAAAAAATCAATTCTTTAATAAAATTATAAATTTTATGTCAAGTGTGTCATATCTAAATGTATATTAATTTGAATAAATGTTCTTGTGGTACATGTGGAGTGTTGGGTACAAGGGCAACGTTTTATCAACATAAATTTGGAGTTTCTAAAAAATTGTTTTTTTTTTCCCCCGATTTGGTCTAGTATACAACTACTGTTTTACACTTTCAGATGCAAGTCGGCACGGGTTGCCGTTGTGCAAATTATATGAAACTTTTTCTCACGATTGTTTTGACACAAGAGGAAAAATGCAAAAGTGTATGCGTCTTGAAAAATTGACTTTTGTTTTTTGAGGGACTACCTATTCTGTATGATTTTTATTTACTTAATTTTTTGGAAAGTAGCGAAGTAGCGACTACATTTCAAAAGTAGTTTGTAGTTGCTAAATTTTGAAAAAAGTAGTTGTAGTTGTATTTAACTACATTTGTAACAAAGTAGTTGTAGTTGTAGTTCGCTACAAAAAAAAATGTAGTTTTTCCAACCACTGGTCAGAGCCCTTTTACAAACACGGTGCATAGAATTTGTACCAGATTTTGATAGATTCAAAGTGTCCAAACTAGTCTATTACTCTAAAACAAAACTTGATGAAATAATGTAATGATGTAAAAAACTTCTTTAGGTGCGTTGGACATTTTTCGAGATGTGAGAAAACAATTGAAATCGCGACACTGTTACCGACACCTGGAATGCAGCGCGTGTTTTGAAGTGAAAATTTCTTTAGTCGCGTTGGGCTTCTTGGAGCGAGGGCTTAATTGGCCAAATAGCTATGGCGCTGGACTGCAAACTCGGAGATTGCGAGTTCGAGACTTAGGATATGCATACAACGTACACTAGCATGCTTTGACTTAATATTTATGCTATCGGTGATATTGTAGCTGCTACTTTGGAACCGCTTAACTAAGCGTAATGGTTGCCGTTTATATTACGCTGTCTGAGTCTATAGGCGCAATACCAGAATTTTTGTATGAAAATTTATTGATTCTAAAGATGCTTCTGCATGACTTCAAGATAAAATTGGGAGGGGATTTGATGATTTGCTAGTGATTTTGAGTGTGAATTACAACATAAAATTTGCTAATGGTAAAAATCTACCATTAACTGAATTTTTAAGTACAGAATTTCATTTAACGATGTCCAATGGTCGCAATATTAGCACAACTATATATAAACTACAATTTACGCAGTCTTTACAAGACTTTTATATAGATTCGAATCTAAATTTTTTCTTTCCTATTTTAATTACCATAAACCTATAGTATCAGTTATAGAATATAATGATAATAATAATGGTGATGAAGAGTCCTTAAAATTGTGTATGAAAATTCATAGGTTTTATTTCAAAGAATATCAGTCAATTAAATTTCATACTTCGTGCATTTGTTAATTTACGTTTTAAGAAATATATTGCAATTTTTGTATATAAAATAATATGCATTATTTTTCATGTACAATAGCGCATTACATGAAAATTGTAACCTAATTTTTGTAGTAGTAGTTTCTAATAATGAATAAAAAAAAACTCTTTTCATTTAAAAGTACTCCCTGCACAATGAAATAGTTCCTAACAATTCAGAAAATACACACGTAATTGTTCAACTTCTGTCGTACCGACAGAAGTTGAACAATCCCGGAGTGCCTTTCTTTTTTTCTTTTCTTTTTTTTTTTCTATGTATAAATTTTAGGATTTGCATCCAAATAGACTTTATAAAAACTAATGCGAGGAAATAAAAAAAACTTCAACTTTAAAAGCATCAACGAATCGTGATTTCATGGTAGACAAATCAATTTAAAGGATATATTAAGTTCAAAACGAAGGACTTGGAGGATTCTAAAATCTTGTAATAACAACCATTGTCGGAAACCATACGGAAACGAAACTGTTCACCTACTACTTTTTAAAACATGTATTTGTTGCTTAAAAAATATTATTTTGGACCTTAATTCTTTGGACTATAACTTTTTCATCTTATTGTAAATATCAAAACGAGCTGATGTTTGCATCACATGACTTCCGTTTACTCCAATTTAATGTCATTTCCCCATTATTGGCAATTTTAATGTGATTCCATTGTTTACTCTCTAAATATCACCAACAGTAGACAAATTGAAACCAAATCTAAAAAAAAGAAAACAAATAGCCAAATTTGTAGCCAAATTGGCGACAAAACTTGGCAACCAAAAGACTGGCGATATATTGCCAAGTGTCTGACAAATTATAACACAACTTGAGTTTACATCGAAATTAACAATGATTTCCCCCAAAAGTGGCAAAAGACCCCCTTAGGAACATCCGAATGCAATCAAAAGAGAAGGTGCACATCTAGACCCTACTAGGAGTCTACGTACCAAATTTCAACTTTCTAGGACATTCTGTTTTTGAGTTATGCGAGATACATACACACATACGCACATACGTATATACATACGTACATACCAACGTCACGAGAAAATTCGTTGTAATTAACTTGGGGGTCGTCAAAATGGATATTTCGGGTGTCTGTACGTTCCTAGGCATATATCCACGTGTGATCGGATCAAAAAAAAAAACCCTCAATATTCATTAGGGGGTGAGAAAAATGGAAATTAAGGTCGATTTTTGAGTGAAAATTTTTTTGCGAATACAATACATCCTTTTTTTTACCCGACTGCGCGTGCGCGACGCAAAGGAGGGTGATGTGTTTATAAGTCTATGTATGTATGTCTGTTCCTATGTGGCGTTCTGCAGGCTGAACGCCTAGACCAATTTTGGTAATTCTTACGTCAATCGATTTGTCTTAACCTTGGGACTGTCACTAAACACATGACAGTGATCTAAATTCACCATATCAACAACCAGTTGCCATATTTTGCCAGTTTGGGATCGGCGCACGTTGGGTGTTGCACACTGTGTCGCTCGCTACCTGCGTGCGACGAATGCAGGTAGTTTTCGCTGCCTGAAATTTTTTGTTTACTAAGTCTACTAATTAGGGTCTCATTGGCCGAGTGGTCTAAGCTATTGCTTCTCCCACTTGAGGCGGTGGGTCACGACACCCTCGCTCCGGATGTACTTTCCCCTCTTTCTGATGTAAATTCTTTCATGTGTTCTTTATATGTATTCTGTACTGTAATAAAAAATATATTATGCGTAACGAAGGGCCGTGGTAGCCCGATCGGTAGAGTGTCGGATTCGGGGCCGGAGTGTCCTGAGTTCGAACCTCGATGGTCGAAGATCCACCGTCGTCATTAAAGGGGATTGGGCGACGTTAAATATGCTCGTGGTCTCAATGTCCTCCAAGTGAAACGATATCTCTGGGAGTGCTAGCACCAGGTAGCTATTAGCTCCTGGTCTAGTTCTAAATTCTCATTAACTGTTTGATCCGGTGATGGTGCTGCCATCTATCGGTATAAAAAAAATAATGGAGGCAAGGCACTTAGTATACAGTCCTCCACATAAATACAGTTGTAGTCTGTTGTAACTCGGAATCAAAATGCGTAACGAAGGACACTCAGATTGTAGTCCTCATCAAAATAAACCCGCGCAATAAGCACCAAAAGAAATAGAGTCTACTAATTCAATTTTCATCTCTAACATGTTGCATTTGTTTCTGCCTTTATTCAAGGGACTGAGTTTCGCGACATGTACTTTCTTGAGAGGCTTTTTTAGTTTTGCGAGAAAGATTTGACTGACGACGTTTCCGATTTCGCGTCATCATGAGTTATACAGGTTGTTTATATAGCTGTGTTGTGGGTGACTTAAGTTCGCGCATTTTTGCCGAAGGTTAAGCACATGTAGCTTTCAGCCGAGTAAGGTCCCTAAAGGGATTAATTATCAGCAGTTTAGACCACCGCAAGTTACTTAATAAACCTCACGATAGAAACAAACTATACCAATGAAATGACAAGGATGCGAAATGTACCGTTTTATAATCATAATAACTAAGTCAATGAAAATTAACTAAAGTGCATTTCGCTCATTGTTTTTCGCTTTAATATATTTTCTACAGATGAATGAAACATGAACCAAAATAATTTTCTGAAAATTTAATTCCAACAGGCCCGTCATTTAGGCACTCAGGGGCGGGGGCTGGAATTAATTTAACTCATAAATAAAAATAAAATATAGGGGAAAATAAAAAACTGAACTTATTACATGGTTCCCAAGTCCCCTGCATTGTACTAAGAAAATCACAAGCATGAATAAACACAAAAAATTTGACCATTCGTGTGACCAATATCATCGAGATATGAAACGCGGTGTTCTTACATGACTTTTCACTTGCAGTCAATTGCATTTTTTGGAGAGAAATATAGCGGCTAATAAGGGTTAAAATATATGTGTACATAAGATGTCTTTCATCAAACTTTACGAACTTTTAAAATGTGTTTTTACGCACCTTAACATGACATATGCATTTATTCTTCAATAGTAATGAAAAGTATAAATATTTCGGCTTTTTTTTCATATCTTCAAAGTGTCATTCTTCTGAGAGGACGATAGGATTCCAATCTCATCTTCCGTATGGTCCCTACTAATTTTGAATTCGAATATCTCCTTGAATTTTGTTCACAAATGCTTCAAAGTTCTTGTGCTGATAATATTTTTCAATGGAGATTCTTTCCCTAAATGCAATGTTGGGGACTTGATGACCATATAAAAAATTAGCTTTTGTATTGCTTTTTTTTTTTTTTTTGCTTCAAATTACGCTTCCTAATTTGATCATTTTCGCAAGATTAGTTCGGCTCTTACGTCTTTGCACCTGAATTTGAAAGAGTATAATTACTCTATGGAAGGTCATTGAAAAGAGAAAGTTTTTGGCCTTTAATTTGGTTATGGTAGGAATACCGCTGTGAAAGAAATATAGAGACAAAATCGCTTCTGTTTTCCATAAATTTCTTCTAAGAAAGCTCTTTCTTTTGCAAATGTGTATTATTACAGACGACCTCATTGCCATGCACAGTAAAAAATTTGACACTTAGAAAAGTGCATGCACAAGGCCAGATTTTTCCAGTGGGAGGACGAAGAGTACATATTCAATGCATTTTAAGGGGGAAATCACTAAATACGTACACAAATGCATAATTATATTGCTTCCAAAGCCATCGGGGAGGAGGCGAGACAATCCCCCCCCACACCATTCTTTCTAATGATAGGCGTGCCCCTTTTCATCTTCGCTGGATACGCATTTGCACCCCTTAATGTTTGTTGGTTTTATTTCCATTTTCATACTTATAATTTAGCAAAAGCCATTCGTATTGCGTTTCACCTTATAAGATTTTTTTTTCGTAGAAACAATAAGAAACCATGCATTACGTACAAGACAATCCATCTAAAATGAATTCTACTTCAAGCTGGTTTGAATGTTGGTACTTGAAACACATTTAGTAAATATTAAAAACAAGAACTGCGCAATCTTTTCTTATCCTACCAAGAAACTGTAATCTGTTCTCATCAAGCATCTTTGATATTTCACGTACGAAACAAATTTCAGCGTTTATATAAATAAAAGATCACGAAGAGTATTTTAAAACTATCATTTATTCTCGCAAATCTAGAATTTTAAATATAAATTGCGATTAAACCCCACATTTCTATAAAGATAACTGATGAGATATTTGACAACTATGTGCTATCATAAGGAAAACATTCCAAAAGACATTTAGGCATCATGAAATGATTTTTTACTCAGATCAACTTCCATGCTTCGACAATCGCCAATTTTGAAAAAAAAAATTATTCATGACATTTATGTTATTAAATTCAGATGTACATGGCAATATTATACAGGTTATTAACTCAAAATTACACGAAATCTTTCTCTTTCAAAATACTTATACTACACTTCAAAATACTTTCTATTTCAAAATACTACTCTAAAAGGCTAACATTATTCATCTCCGAGTCGAAAACAGATACATTAAATAAAAGTTCCAATCGAGGATCATCTTTACAATTAGACCATAATCAGGTTTTTAACTCAGTACTAAAGCTAAACACATTTTAGAATTGCATCTTGATCTTTCATTTGAAATCATCCTCACAGTTGGAAAGCAACAGTTTTGAGAGACATTGTAGTCTGTTCTGCATTTTTAATACAAAACAGTCAGCCACACACAAAATATCCAATAAAAAAATTCTAAACTAACTACCTTAAAGTCATAAAGATGAAACAAGTAATTGAGAAAGGAAACTAACTTGTTTCTGCAAAAAGCATGCTAATAATAAAATTAATCTGCAAAGTGTGAACTCTAATTATGAACTAGCTTAGGGCGTTCAAAAGCTTTGATCATTTTAGTTAACTTTTGCACAATGTACTAGTGGTAATGTAAGTGCTGATGTAATAATATGAACCACATCATGTAACCAGTTTTTTTTTATTATTTTTTTTTACTCATATTGCATTTGTTATCGACTAAGGTAAATTAGTGCTATATAATTATTAATATGATTAATGTTTTTGATATTTGCTAACTTTATCAGTTAATAATCACCCATTAATAACTTTATTTAAAATAGTCTTAATAATAGTATGCTTTTTTTATAAATATTTTCACTTAATTTTTACTTATGCTTTAATATATGTGCATAATTGATACTAATTAATATTTTAACGTAATATTGTCAGGTTTGCTAAGTATAATATGCTTTTGCTTTTGTGTCTAATATCGCGATACAAAATAGCAACATTTTCTGGTATTTCAGGGGACACAACAGTGCTGTCAAGTTTGCGAGGAATTTTCAGCAATATTACTCCCATTTTAACAATACTCTCAACACTTCTTGGCATATTTCTCATGTTTGTCATAATCGAATCACCACTCTCACCGCTTCCTGTACCACCACTTCCATATCCACCAGTAGGACCTTATCCACCTACCAATTTATATCCTTTTGGAATACCCCCTCCACGTCAACACTATGGCATGAGATACGCTGCACCTTCAGTACACGCGAGTTACAGAATTCCAAGGCAAATGCAACTGATGAATGGAATCATGAACGAAGCTATCGAAAATTGGTTTGAGAAGGTGGTTACGAGTGACAATTTGAAGTCGGAACTGTCGGCAACTGCAAATGTGAGAAGCCTCTGGACACCTGATGTTTTTCTGAAGAGCATGAATGCATTTCTTACGAATATTGGGTGAGTATAAACGTTTTAAGCTACTATATTTTCGATGTTTTAACATTTATGGTAGCCCGACTGGTGAATGAACCCCCCCCCCCCCCACCCTTGCCAAAAATGACAAACTCGTACTCTTAATTTTTTCTTTTTTATGGTTCAATTTTTTTCTTCGATGAATTAGCAGTAATAATATAATTCAGTAGATTTGCAAAAATACGTAAAATGACAAGGAAATGCCGTGTGTTCATTTACTTTTATTCATTTCACCCTCCCCCAGGGCTCTTACGCAGAATCGTAAACGTTCTCCCAATTTTTAAAAAATAATGACATCTATCCATTAAAATGTTTTTATTGCCATTTGCCAAATACAAAGTCATAAATTTTTAACTGTGATGTTGTAACTTTTTGAAAACTTAAATTGAGTTTAGTTGTTCATTCACTAGTCGGTCTATTATGTTGCTAACAAAGCCAGTATTTTGCTGTTCGAGATGCAATAAATACTTTATCATTTCTTTTGAAAAAATTTCAAAATGTTGTACCCATTGGTATTACATACTGACTATTTGTAGTAGTATCATTGTCTCATAGCTGACTATTAAGAACTACGGAAAAACTTATTATGTCTATAGAAAATTTAGTTGACAAAATATATTTTGTGTTTTCAATCATTGGACTTTTTTACAGGTTACAAAACTGCAATACCCACATCAGGATTCATTATTATACCTAAACAAAGCTGTTGATTACAGCAAAATTATGCCAAAGAGTATCCCAAGTCACAAATTAAATAACTAATGCAAGATGATTGCACTGATATTTTGGTTTTGAACGATTTCTAGCATGAAAGTGCATTCTGTCTTTTTGAATTGAAAATGCGTCTATTTTAAAGTAGGAAACTGATGTAAATGAATATCAGAAAAATTATATTGTCCAAAGCTTTTCATTGTCTGGATTTTTTTTTTTTTTTTTAAGTTGCGTTTTCTATTTTTTGCTTAGGAGACGGCTTAATTACTCAGCGGCAAAAAAAAAAAAAAAAAAAACATTGAAAATGCTTCTGACATAATTCTTATTGATGCTTATGTGAAACTAGCCGCCTGCGGCGACCAGCTGGTCCGCCTTTTTACGCCATTCGCCTTTTTGCGCCAGGGTTGGCGCCTTCGGTGGCTGCTTGGACAATTTAGCGACGGTATTAATCAATGTTTTTCTCTATATTATCAATATTATCATTCGCCTTTTTACGCCAATGTTGCGGTCTGCCTTCGGTGGCTGCTTAAATAAACTTCGTGGCGGTATCAATCAATCTATACCTATCTACATCATTAGTAGTTTGAATAAAATATTTTCTAGATCTATCTCCAGTTCCGTCGATTGGAATATTATTAAAGGAGGGGGTGGGGAGACACAAACGGCGTACTCTTCAAGGAAATATTTGTCGAAAAATAACAAAAAGCACTTCCACTTTTATGTGAAAGCATTGTTTTTTCGAAGTCATGGTGTGTGTGTGTGTGTGAGGGGGGGAGCATTGACACCTCGTTGAAGTTCCTTAAATGACGGGCATGTCTCTTTCTTTGCTGTCCATTTACTGTATCGACCTCTATATTTGTTTATCTATCTATACGATCTATGCATATCTATCTCTGACAGTAATTAACAATCATTTTTTATTTATATAAGTATTAATTCGAAAAAAAAATTTTTGTCCACTAAATCTCAATCTCTGTATCTACCTAATGCCGCCTTCGGCGGCTATCTACCTTTACGATCTATCTCTAAGTTTCCTTATCCATCTCTATTTATTTTAACTTCCCCGCTCATCTTCTTCTATACATATAATAAAATAAGATGTTTGTGTGTGTGTGTGTGGCGCGCTTCCCGGTAAAACGGTAAGGCCTAGAAAGATGAAATTTGGTATACAGGTACAGTTTCTGCCGAAGATGTGCACCTGGGGCTTCGTTTTTTGATATTTTAATTAGAAAAAAGTTATTGAATGTTTTATGTGTTTTTTTGCACTTTTTAGTACTTTTTACCTCACAGGCCCCAAACCAATCGCGCCACACAAATATTTTTTGTACTATAGTGTTGGAAATTTAATTTTAAATACGATGAATGAAAAAATTTTGAAGATAGAGCAATTTTTGTATTTTTTATGAATTTTTGAAAAAACCTTCAATTTGCATTTTTTTCTGGGTTTTATATTTTTCTAATATCATAATGCGAGAAGTATCACAGCCTCATTTCTAAAATTTAAGTTGGTAATAGTAAAAAGATTTCGCCCTCTTCAGAAGAAAAAAGTTCTTAAAAAATACGCAATAGTTTTTTTTTTTTTTACAATTTTTTTAATGCTGAACACATCATGTCTTTCTACGCATCGGTCGAAAAAAGCGTTCTTCAATCTTTTATGCCTCTGACGTCACTACTTGGATTTCGATTCGATATTTACGACGGAATCTTAATCGGAAACAATGTTAATTTTTTTTTTTTTTTTTACTATATAGCTTACTTCTACATTTTATGACGTGATGACCACGTGTTTTTCCGGCAGTGCTTTTTTTTTCTTCCTTTTTTTTTTGTTTAATTTAAGGATTGCATTCATTTCTTTTTCGAATTCCACCCCCTCCCCCCAAGCTGGACCTTTTGCTGTATCTATATTACGTTGCATTTCATAGATGTGCGCATTTAATTCAATAAAAACAGCGAGATTTTTTTTTCTTCGTCACTTACTTTACTTCGTAACTTTTTGCACGCTACGGGAAATTTTGGAGATAACTTTTTTTTTTGCTCTATTTAGATAAAAAAAAGCGGTTTTTTGAGTGCTCTTTGTTTTTATTAGGAAATGAGCGGGGAAGTTAAAATAAATAGAGATGGATAAGAAAACTTAGAGATAAATTGTAAAGGTAGATAGCCGCCGAAGGCGGCATTAGGTAGATACTGAGTTTGAGATTTAGTGGAGAAAAAATGTTTTTTTCGAATTAATACTTATATAAATAAAAAAAGATTGTTAATTACTGTCAGAGATAGATATGCATAGATCGTATAGATAGATAAACAAATATAGAGGTCGATACAGTAAATGGACAGCAAAGAAAGAGACATGCCCGTCATTTAAGGAACTTCAACGAGGTGTCAATGCTCCCCCCCTCACACACACACACACACACACACACACACACACACACCATGACTTCGGAAAAACAATGCTTTCACATAAAAGTGGAAGTGCTTTTTGTTATTTTTCGACAAATATTTCCATGAAGAGTACGCCGTTTGTGTCTCCCCTCCCCCTCCTTTAATAATATTCCAAACGACGGAACTGGAGATAGATCTAGAAAATATTTTATTCGAACTACTAATGATGTAGATAGATATAGATTGATTGATACCGCCACGAAGTTTATTTAAGCAGCCGCCGAAGGCAGACCGCAACATTGGCGTAAAAAGGCGAATGATAATATTGATAATGTAGAGAAAAACATTGATTAATACCGTCCAAGTACCGTAAATTGTCCAAGCAGCCGCCAAAGGCGCCAACTCTGGCGCAAAAAGGCGAATGGCGTAAAAAGGCGAACCAGCTGGTCGCCGCAGGCGGCTAGTTTCACATAAGCATCAATAAGAATTATGTCAGAAGCATTTTCAATTTTTTTTTTTTTTTTTTTTTGCCGCTGAGTAATTAAGCCGTCTCCTAATAAAAACAAAGATCACTCAAAAAACCGCTTTTTTATTTAAATAGAGCAAAAAAAAATAGTTATCTCCAAAATTTCCCGTAGCGTGCAAAAAGTTACGAAGTAAAGTAAGTGACGAAGAAAAAAAAAATCTCGCTGTTTTTATTGAATTAAATGCGCACATCTATGAAATGTAACGTATTATAGATACAGCAAAAGGTCCAGCTTGGGGGAAGGGGGTGGAATTCGAAAAAGAAATGAATGCAATCCTTAAATTAAACAAAAAAAAAAAAAAAAACGGGAAGAAAAAAAAAAGCACTGCCGGAAAAACACGTGGTCATCACGTCATAAAATGTAGAAATAAGCTATACAGTAAAAAAAAAAAATTAACATTGTTTCCGATTAAGATTCCGTCGTAAATATCGAATCGAAATCCAAGTAGTGACGTCAGAGGCATAAAAGATTGAAGAACGCTTTTTTCGACCGATGCGTAGAAAGACATGATGTGTTCAGCATTAAAAAAATTGTAAAAAAAAAAAAACAAACTATTGCGTATTTTTAAGAACTTTTTTCTTCTGAAGAGGGCGAAATCTTTTTACTATTACCAACTTAAATTTTAGAAATGAGGCTGTGATACTTCTCGCATTATGATATTAGAAAAATATAAAACCCAGAAAAAAATGCAAATTGAAGGTTTTTTCAAAAATTCATAAAAAACACAAAAATTGCTCTATTTTCAAAATTTTTTCAATCATCGTATTTAAAATTAAATTTCCAACACTATAGTACAAAAAATATTTGTGTGGCGCGTATGGTTCGGGGTCTGTGAGGTAAAAAGTACTAAAAAGTGCAAAAAAACACATAAAACATTAAATAACTTTTTTTTCTAATTAAAATATCAAAAATCGAAGCCCGAGGTTCACATCTTCGGCAGAAACTGTACCTGTATACCAAATTTCATCTTTCTAGGCCTTATCGTTTTCCCGGGAAGCGTGCCACACACACACACACACACACACACACACACAAACATCTTATTTTATTACTAGCCGCCTTTGGCGACCAGCTGGTTCGCCTTCTTACGCCATTCACCTTTATATGCAAGCAGCCACCTACGGCGGCTGTTTGGCTAACTTGTCATTTATCTTTGTACTTGAAGTTTGCCGCCGCGGCTGTTTAAACAAATTTGGCTGCAGTATTAATCAATCCATCTCTATCTTTTTTTTGTGCCATTCACATTTTTACGCCAAGATTGCCGCCTTCGGCGGCTATCTACCTTTACGATCAATCTCTAAATTTTCTTTTACATCTCTATATATTTTAACCTCCCCGCTCATTTCCTAATAAAAACAAAGATCACTCAAAAAACCGCTTTTTTTTTCTTTAAGTAGAACAAACAAAAAAGTTATCTCCAAAACTCCCCGTAGTGTGCAAAAAGTAACAAAGTAAAGTAAGTGACAAAGAAAAAAAAATCTCGCTGTTTTTATTGAATTAAATGCGCACAACTATGAAATGTAACGTAATATCGAAACAGCATAACGTCCAGCTTGGGGGGGGGGGGGGGGGGGCGGGGGAGGAGAGATGGAAAATAAAATAAATGCATTCCCTAAATTAAACAAAAAAAAAAAGAAAAGAAAGAAAGAAAAAAAGCTGCCGGAAAAACACGTGGTCATCACGTCATAAAATGTAGAAGTAAGCTATATAGTAAAAAAAAAAAAAAAGATTACCATTGTTTGCGATTAAGATTCCGTCGTAAATATCGAATCGAAATCCAAGTAGTGACGCCAGAGGCATAGAAGATTGAAGAATGCGTTTTTTGACCGATGCGTAGAAAGATATGATGTGTTCAGCATTAAAAAAATTGTAAAAAAAAAAAACTATTGCGTATTTTTAAGAACTTTTTTCTTCTGAAGAGGGCAAAATGTTTTTACTATTACCAACTTAAATTTTAGAAATGAGGCTTTGATACTTCTCGCAGGATGATATTAGAAAAATGTAAAACCCAGGAAAAAATGCAAATTGAAGGTTTTTTCAAAAATTCATAAAAAATACAAAAATTGCTCTATCTTCAAAAATTTTTCATTCATCATATTTAAAATTAAATTTCCAACACTATAGTACAAAAATATTTGTGTGGTGCGATTGGTTCGGGGTCTGTGAGGTAAAAAGTACTAAAAAGTGCAAAAAAAACACATAAAACATTAAATAACTTTTTTTCTAATTAAAATATCAAAAATCGAAGCCCGAGGTGCACTTCTTCAGCAGAAACTGTACCTGTATACCAAATTTCATCTTTCTAGGCCTTACCGTTTTCCCGGGAAGCGCGCCACACACACACACACACAAACATCTTATTTTATTATATGTATAGAAGATGACTCCCTGAATCCAAATATGACCACCGTTTTCTCCCATAACGTTTCATTTTTTGTAAAAAGTGCCCCACTCCACTCACCCCATTTTTTTTCAGTTTTGACAATTTTAATAGCCATTATTTTTATTTAGAGGGGACGGGCGTATTATATTTGCAATGAACACTCTTCTGAGGGCCTAGGGAGGGGCTAGGCTCAAAAGCATGAACTTTTAGAGCAAGTCGGGAGACTCATGGGAGTATTCCCCCCTAAAATATTTTTTAAATCATCAAAGCCGATCTTTTTTTCCTTGAGGTTTGTTTTTACAATTTTTCATTATTTTTCGGCAAAAAAGTATGGAACTCACTCCAATGAGAAAAAAAAAAAAAATTCACTTTGTAAAAAATAATCTAAGCAAATATTGGAAGCATTTTGCATAGTCAGAGTCGCATCGCAAATCTTCCGAAAAGAAACTTCTGTATTATTCAACTTGCATTCACATACATAATTAACATTAAAATGAAATAAAATATGCTTATAATATAGTGTTAAGGAATATTTGTATTCCTCGGGGGAGGGGGCACTGCCCCCATTGTTTTTCTCAATATCGGGAAGTGATGAATATGTCGGTGCATCCCCAGGAATATAAATATGTACATTAATGCTACTTTACAAGCATTCCTAAGTTCATTTCCAATCATTATTATATCTGGGAATGTCAGTTTAATAATACGGGAAGGTTTTTTTACTAAAGATCTGTGATGCGACTCTGACTGACTGTGCAACATGAGATGCTTAAAATATTTTTTTTTTTTTTTAATTTTTCTTTTTACAACATGAAACTTTTTTCGGACATAGGGCTATTTATGTTAATTGCTAATATAATACACCCTTTCCCTCTAAATAAAAATAATAGCTACACAATTGTCGAAAACTGAAAAAAAAATTTGATGGCACCGTTTCCAAAAAGTGGAACGTAATGGGGGAAAACGATGTTCGTATTTGGATTTCGGGGGTCATTTCGCAGAAAAATCAGCAAGAATCCTGTCAAAAGCATTTTGAAGGTATTTTTCCTTCGCGCAGTGTTATCGTGAGAACTTTGTGAGGAAGTTTTGAATAAATAAATAGCATGAACAATAAAACTTCCCTTCTAGTACAATGACTGTCCATTAGAGTAGAGCAAAAAGCATGAAGTTCTAAGGATCGGATCAACTGTGTACGGAAATGAGGTGTACGCATACTACTAAGAAATATCTAACATTTTAATACGATCATATAATATCTTCTGTCTCCGATGACTGACAAAAATTCAAGATTTTCGGGAAAGAAAAGTATTTTTGCTTAATATTCTCGAAAAACATGAAACTCAATGGACCAAAATAGCTTTGTGCTGAAAGGTTGCTTATTGTGCAATTGTATCGCCCAGAAAAGTGTTAATTCTGCTGTATAAAACGCTAAATTTGGGGTTCAAGTTTGGTCCAACTCTCTTGATAGAATACCAGATCCACCTCTTCTGGCTATCAGCCCCGATTGTCTGGATGAGAAGTACAACCCATACTGATTCTACACTCTGGA
This sequence comes from Uloborus diversus, assembly GCF_026930045.1. NCBI lineage: Eukaryota > Metazoa > Arthropoda > Arachnida > Araneae > Uloboridae > Uloborus > Uloborus diversus. The sequence goes on along the minus strand of NC_072733.1, from coordinate 135,270,881 downwards.
TAATGCAAAGTCATTTTACATCATTGAAACGTTGCTCATTTTCTATTTTACGAGAATTATACTGAAAGATTTCTTTAACATTTTCTTTTAATGACATACATCAGGCTACAAAAGATCCTGAAGTTTATACCGTAATATTACTCAATAACATACCTACACCTACTTACGTAGTAACCTTCCAGAACACCGCTATTAAAATGTTTCAAAACGTTACGTCAGAGGATCCTAATTAGCTCCATTCACCCAGTAAGACATCAAAAGACAGGATAACCGTATTTCCAAGCTTTTATTATACCTTAAGGTTCCAAAAAACACCGCCTGGTCACCTCAATATCCCAATCGGCACCAGTTTGTCATTCTCAGTGTATATATATATACAGTAGGCTCTCTGTTTAACGACTTTCAAGGGATCACAAAAAATCGTCCTTAAGTAGAAAACGTCCTTAAATAGAATGCTTTTAACACTATAGTGGACCATCTGGGACCGTGAACAGCCGTTGTTAAATAGAGAAAGTCGTTAAATAGAACGTCGTTAAAGAGAGAGCCAACTGTATATATGAATGTGTGAGTAGTGCACTTTTATTACAGACATAAAAACTTGTATGAAAATACTCAAAACTTAAATTATGTTAATACGAAAAAAAATTTCAGTATCAAATTCGAAATAAGGAATTTAAACGCTCAAATAGCATTATAAAAGAATTGATTTGGGATGAGACCGAAGAGCTAAGCCTTGAAAATATATATTGTAACAAAACCATTCCACTTACTGATCGTCAGAAGTTAATAAACTATTAGCTCCGTCGTTCGAAGTTGCACGGGCTACCAAAAAGAAATGAAAAAGATGTCCAGTTGATGTTTTTGTTATACTCCGACATCAATCTCTAACACGTTAGGATTAAATAAAGGCGTGTAATGCAGGATTTGCAAAACACCAGTAAAATATATTTTAGGCAGAAATCTCACTAGAGTTAATAATAGTTTTCAATCATACAAATTATGAGTATTTTCAATTAGCACAGGAGATGAAAATATACGCATTATCAACTATAACTTGCGCTCCCGTTAAACTGAATTACGTTTGATAGACTATATCCAAAATATTTATGTAAAATAACAATCAGCTTTTTACATCAAATGACACATATTTCTTGGTTGATTACATGAAATTAAACCATAAGGACGTATTAAGTACCAAAAATTGCATTCCTTTAATACCAAGTCATCAGCTTCCAATTAAGCTTTACTTAAAGTCATTAAATGCAAACTGTTTCATTTAAAGAAACTTGAAAAATCTTAATTTAACGTGTTCTTTTAATTATACAAAATGTATTTCAAAAGTAAAAAAAAGAGGAAAAAAAGATAATTATTATAATTCGAAAACTCACCCATGTGAAGGGGAAAAGTCCAACAACATAAAAATAGTCGCACATCCAAAATTTACCAATATAAGAGGCTGGTCATGGTAAACTTAATTACAATAAATAAACATAGCTAAAGAAATAACTTTCATATGCTGAAAAGAGTTTAGAACGTTGGCTATAAAAACAAAAAATGCAGACAATAAATAAAGTTTATGCTCGCATAGAGCAACCGGTTAACCCGATTGGTTGTTTTGCTGACGTCAGTCCTAAGCTTGCGTTCGACGAACCTCACCGGTCGACCGGTGAGTAACCGGTTGCTAGCCGAGCCTCACCGGTTGATCTACCCGGTCGACCGCAACTCTAGCTGGTTGATTGGTTGATGGAACCATGTGACATTTTTGACCAATTATATGTATTTTTCACCTGCGTGTTATTCGTCTGCGTCATGTCTGCGCAAGTAACCGGCGATCAACCGAAAGCGTTCGATGAAGCATTGGTTCGTGAACAACCGGTTAGTAACCGCTGACGTCATTGCTGTCTAACCAACCGGTCGCTACCGGTCGTGATCGCCGAACGCAAGCTAAAACAATTATAAAAATGCTATTTGTTTGAAATAAAAATCATTGCTTGGAATAAAAGAGAAACGAATTTAAAATATAATTTTAAACGAAAAAATTGCTTTAAAAATTAGTTTTAGGATTTATATATCAGAGTAAAAAAGAAATGCAGCTAACTTAAAATTAAATTCTAGACGAAAAAGTTGTTTTAAGATTTGGATAGCAGCCAAAAAAAATTGTTCTTTTAAAACAATTATTAAAATTTTATTTGTTAAACCATATGCAAAATGACAACTGGAAGGAAATAAAAATTCCCGAGAACGTGATGAAAATTAACATTTTAATAATTATCGCCGCTAATTAAAGTCGTACAGTTACGAGATTGGTCGTATTGTTTTCTTTGTAAAATATCAAACCTATCGCTGTCTCATTCGACTTTCTACTCCCCACGTCACCATGCTTCAGACGAACAGACAGACGAACGCAAACAGATTTTAATAGTATAGATTTAATGTGTGAATTAGTGCAATATATGATTCCTGAAAATAATAAATACAAATACAAATACAAAAGTGACGACCAGCAACAGGCTCTGGGCCCAGCTAGACTGGTCCTAGTCAATTTACAATCGCCAGTGAAGATCAATGGCCCTCTTAAACTATCTACTCCCTTGCTCATTACCACCTCTTCCGGTAAACTGTTCCAAGGTTAAACTACCCTGCTAAAATAATAATTTTTCCTAACATCCATATTAGCCTGAGATTTAAATAGCTTAAAACAATGACCCCTTGTCCTGTTTTCAGTGCTAAACTTCAGCCTCGTAACATCTTTCATTTTAATAAATTTAAACAACTGAATCATGTCCCCTCGGTCTCTTCTTTGCTCAAGATTGTACATTTTTAGCCTTCTAAGCCTAGAATCATAGTCTAAGTGAGAAAGTCTATTTATTAGCCTTGTAGCTCGCCTTTGAACCCTTTCCAATACATTAATGTCTTTCTTAAGATAAGGAGACCAAAACTAAACAGCATACTCCAAATGAGGTCTTACCAAACTTCTATATAAGGGCAGAAGAACTTCTTTAGATTTGTTTGAAATAGATCTATTGATAAACCCAAGCATCTTATTAGCCTTGTTACTAGCAATGCTGCACTGTTGGCTAAACTTTAAATCCTGACTTATTATGACCCCCAGATCAGTAACTTTGTCTGCCTGACTAATGACTGAACCTTGCAAATTATAACTTGTACACTTATTTCCATGCCCTAAATGTAGCACTTGACATTTCCCAACATTAACAGCCATACCTCATTTATCAGCCCACTTCGTAATATGATCTAGATCCTTTTGCAGCTGTTTTGCTTGTTCTTCATTTTCTACAGTCACCATAACTTTGACATCATCAGCAAAACAATTCATGTTCCCAGAAATATTTTTGTGAATACTGTTCATAAAAACAATGAACAAAACAGGCCCTAATACTGATCCTTGAGGAACCCCGCTTAAAACCTCACTCCAATTAGAATAATTTCCCCTTACAACTACCCTTTGTTTCCTTCCGATCAGCCAGTTTTTTACCCAAATGAAAGTTTTCCCTCCTATTCCTATATCAGCTAATTTGCTAAGTAGAGCAACATGCGGTACCTTATCGAAAGCTTTTTGAAAATCAATGTAAACAACATCTACAGGCTTCTTATTGTCCAAAGCCGTGGTAACTTTGTCATAGAAATGTAATAAATTAGTTGCGCAGGATTTACCTTTCCTGAAACCGTACTGAAAACTAGTCAATAGATTATTAGTCTCTAGAAAATTTACTATCTTAATTTTTATCAATGTTTCAAAAATTTTGCAAACCACCGAAGTTAGACTCACAGGTCTATAATTTCCCGCACTCCCTTTAGACCCTTTCTTGAAGAGCGGTGTAATGTTAGCCAGCTTCCAGTCCTCTGGCACTGTTCCCGAGTTATAAGAAGCATTGAAAATATTTACGATTACATCTGCTAATTCCTCCGCACATTCAACTAAAATTTTTGGATAAATATTATCAGGTCCCGGAGCCTTAGTCTCTTAAATTTTTTTCAAATGAAGTAAAACGTCATCCCTGGAAAATACAAAGTCCTCAAGCTGTACTATTGCTTGTGTCTTGTTGGTGTCAACTGTTGAGATACAGTTATCGTTAAAAACACTCGAAAAAAAGTTATTAAGAACATTAGCAATATCACTATCGTCCTGAATTAAAATTCCGTGCTCATCAACCAGTGGCCCAATATGACTATTTCGAACTTTCCCCGAATTAGCGTATGCAAAAAACTTCTTGGGATTCCTGTTTATGTTATCTGCCAGTCTTTGCTCCAAGTCTCTTTTCTGAATCCGTACCAAATACTTAAATTTACGCCTTGCCTTACAATATTGGAGTCTATCTGCACTGTGACCAGTTTCTCTAAACCTATGAAAAGCAGCTTGCTTGTAATTTAGAGCATCTTTAGTTTCCCTGGAGAACCACATTGGCCAAATTTTAGTGTTGACACCCTTTCACCTAAAAGAAACATGATCCCCAACCGTTTCAAATTGATAGCGTCAATACTTTTTTTAAAAATCAACAATGAGTTTTTATGCAAAAAAAGTTGAATCCCACAATTAATGGGATGATCGATCACAAAAATTGATTGCATTGAAAAATAACATACATTTATAGTTTAAACAATGATTCATGAACTTTATTTACTAAATTCAAGCTCAAAGATTTTCCACTCCACTGCTGCTTTCCGTTTGCAAGAGATCAGAACTGATAAAACCGTATTTTAAGGAATTTCCCAGTTTCGTCCGACTGCCTGATTTTACCCCATTTTTCCAACTAATAAAATCAAAAATAATAGTGATAACAGTAAAACAGTTACTGGAATAGTTTTCCTCTAATGTTGCTCTAACAAAAGGGAAAATAGGAAAATATTGTTAAATAAAATAAAACGATAAGGTAAAAAACGTACCAACGTACCAATTGCGTATGCAACATCTTTTGCTACTTCTACAATTATTGTTTCCTTATATTTTTAGTATTATTATTTGCATAATTTATTTTCATTTTTTCTATTTCGAATTTAATTAACTGGTTTCAAAATCAATTTATCGGTTACTTTGGTATTAGACTTTATTTTGATCTTCATTCAAGAATTTTAATGTTTTTCTGACTCCAATATATTTTTTGGTTCAAACTGTGCCCGTTTAAAGTTTCCCCTTTTACCATAATTGTATTAGGTTTGAAACTATTTTGGTTATTTTTATTTTAACTATAATTGAATTTACTTACATACACTGTTTTTCAAGATACTCATTGACAGTTTGAACAGTTAAGACCTGCGGGGATCTATGAATTGGATTGATAATTTTGCTGAAAAAAAAAAACATTTTCTTAACTTTTTATTTACTTTTTAGGTGGCTTCCAGAAGAGAGAAGTAATCTGTCTTCATCAATGACTCGCAGTAACATAACGACAACGGAACAAAAAAATATAACCAAAGACACGTCTGACGACTGATTCATGATTTAGTTCTATTGATATCGTCTCTGGGTTTATTTATTCTTGATGGATGCAAGGTGTCCAATGTCTGACTTTACTTTTTGCTATGGAATTCGGATTGGGAAAACTCTATTTGATATTCACTGTATTTTCTTTTCGGGATAACATGGATGAAATAATCAAATGTGATAAGGGTAATAGTCTCTTTGATGTCCATTTAGAGTGAAACAATATTATATTACGATGACCATTAACACAAAAATTCTGTACAATTTCAGGCATGAAACCTAATTTATCATTCAACTATCGTGCTGTTACAAAATTAATAAGTAAAGAAAGCAAATTTGAATTATTTTTGAAACACTGAACATTTTTGTGGTAAAAAGATACAAAAACAGTAAAGCAGTAAAATGTAAGGGCAAAACGGTAGTACATAATTAAGACTGTTCAGATCTCAAAACCACTGCTTGAAGTCGCACTAATACGAAGAGCAGTCAAAAAATTAGTTTCATTGCTGAAGAAAAGTCAACAGGATAGAAATTCTGCAATATATAACTTCATTTAAATTTTAAAGATCCATCAAAATCTACTTTTCAATGTAACTACCTCTGTTATTTAAGCATTTTGTGGAGTCATGGCACCAATTTTTATTTGCGTCGGCAAGAAAATCGCGTCCAGTTCCCGACAACCATTCTTGGTTTGCGACTTTCACTTCTTCATCCGAGTAGTACCATAGCTTTGAAAAATCTTTTGATCCAAACCATGAAAGTAACAGGGTGAAAGGTCTAGGGCAGGGGTTCTCAAACTGGATGTTGCGACATCCTGAGTGCCGTAACAGGAGGCGAGGGGTTCCGCGAGGTGTCCATGGTATCAATATATGTGTATGTAACAGAGATAGAATAGTGCGCCGCAAAAAAAAACTACTTCAAAGGGTGCCACGAATTGGAAAAGTTTGGGAACCCCTGGTCTAGAATATAAGAAGGGTGATCCCATACTTTCCTAATAAAATTTTTCAGAAATCAGAGAGTTGGTTTTGCTGCATGTGGTCTTGCATTATCTTGACATCGACGTGATGTTGCATTTTCACCATATATTTCATGTAACTGCCGAACATTTCCAATGCAGTGACGCCATTTCGATTTCCAAAAACAAATCACGGCACACATTTACAATTTGGACGTCACTTGTAGCTCTCGAGACGTCTGATTATCAGAAAAACAAAAATTGTCTATTGAAACTAGTTACGTCACACTATAAAGATGTATGTCTGAAGTGTTGCTACACAGTTTCATCAAAATTGCCTTCAATCAAAAATCCTTTTGAACAAGTGCAGCTAACTCTCAGACCAATCTACGTACAATTGGCGGATTTGTAAACTTACTATTTAATTATTTTAATATATTTGTAATAATTTAAAAATACATAAATCGTGTATACTCTGAAAGGGAACACTGAAGGTAAAAATTTAGCATGACGCAATCCCGAGTTAAGATTTTAGTTAAGAGGAATTTTCTTAATCCTTTCACTCCATTAAAATTGCTCAAAATTGTAAATTTACTATACTTAACACATTTTCTCACAAACACGAGCCTTTTAGAGCAAGAATGCTCTAAAACACATTATCATTCTCAAGTGGCGTTCTTTAACCGTTGTTGCTACCAGTTGATTTGACCTTCGTTCCGACTCCGTCGATGGAAATCTTATAGTTTGAAGAAGACTTCGATCGGCTGTCAGACCTAGGGTCGAAATGTTTGATGAATGCGACTGTCAGCATACATTTTCTCCCATTATGAAATAGTGTTTATGTGAAGAAGCCAACAATATCACGTGTGTTCTTTGTGCAAACACTCGTTTATGTTTTTGTCTTTTATTAACTCTTTAAACCTCTTAAATAAATACCTTAAAATATTGATATTTATAAGTCGCAGTTTTATTCATCTAAAGCATGTTAGTTTCAAAACTTTAATTTACTACAGCAAAAGTTATAAAATAAAATTTAGTGTTCATTAAAATATTTACAATGTAAAGTTACTACTTCAAACAACATATTTCTGAATTTTTTACTATGCAACAAAAGTTGGCTAAAAAGAAAAAAAAAGACTCCCCGAGCGATACGACAAAATATTTCGAAAATATCAGCAAAATTAGTTAGTCGTTCCACTTTTTCTCATTTTTCTCTCATGTCTCCTAAAATTGGGGGAAAGACATAAAATAATCAATTACCATTTACTCATTATCCATTATAATTAATTTATTTCATGAATCGCATTTGTAAAAACTATATTGCTCCTGTTTCATTACATTTATCGTAACAAACTTTACAAAATGTTTCAAACTTATGGAGCATTTTCCCTCAATTTAAATTCTAAACCATTTTATATACTTATAGTGCCATTACTTGTTATTAAGTAATTTCAAACTAAAAGTATGATAAGACATATTTTATAGGATTTTATTTATTTATTTATTTTTGGTAAATTTTTTAAAGAGAAGTAAGTTATATAACTTGTCTTTTGTGGGATCTATTGTGAATTTGGCAATCACGGTAGTATTTTGTTTCATGGTAACAAAGTCTCTTTGCAATATTTAAGTAACCATAATTTAAGATGTTGACAAAATATTTTGGTGTCACTATGGTTTTAAGTTCCATTCGTTGATATTTATGTTGTTTAAGAATTGTTACATCATTATTATTTATTTTACTTGCATTTGAATGGCGGTGTTAAATGATATTCTGTGAGCTTCATCTGAAATTTACTTGGATATTATTTTCCTATTTACTTCTGTATGGCGATAGAAATAAAAATTATTTTTAAAAACTAGTTTCAAATGTGGTTTCTTAACAATTTCTTTGAAAATTTGGTACGGTGGTACGATTACCGCCGCAACCCGATTTTTTTTTTAATGCAACCTTCATAAGTGAATCGCGTTTTACATAGATACTTTAAAAGTATAGCTTCTTCCTATAGAATGCCATGGTGTAACGGTGGAGAGGACCGCCATTGCAAGTACAGCAAAATTATTGCAGATGCCGAAAAGGAACAAACACAAATCACGGTAGTGACTATTTTTCATGAGATCGAAGGTAATATTTATTTTACTATTTCTAGCACCGAGACACAGTTCTTGAAGTCGAAACTGTCTCATTTTTGCGAGACGTATGATCATCGAAAGCATGGATCATTTGTACACAAGAACTCTTTACTTCATTAAGAAAACTAAAATCCATTAATTTACACACAAACCTGTTTTTTATGCGGTCTTTTTTTATTTTATTTTATTTTATTTTATTTTATTTTATTTATTTATTTATTTAGCGATTTTTTGTGCGATTTTTTTTTTGTGCGGTATATTTAAATTTCAATCAGATTGGGTTTTAATTGACGAAATTATTTTTAAAACGAGTGCGAGTTAGTATCTTCAAGTGACAACATAGGCCCGATGGGGAGTCACTGTGACCGCCCAAAAATTTCCTTATTCGGAAAATTTTGTCCGAGTGCTCGGCAAAAAATATCACCATTTTTCGTTTAAATATTACAATTTTGTAAGTTTGTGGGATATTTTCCATGTGAGACTTTTTTTTATGCGGTCCCTGTCCACCGCATAAAAAAAATATTTTTTAACTGTTGCGAAAACTACTTTTTAAAGCTACTCGTAAAGTTTCCAACAATTTTTTATGCGATTTTTTATGCGATCCCTATCCACCGCATAAAAACAGGTTTGGGTGTATTTACTTCACGATTATTGATTTGAATCTATAACCAACACAAATCACGATAGCGATTACTTTTCATTAGATCGACCATGAAATGTATTGCGTTATTTCGAACGCCAAGAAACGATTCTTAAAAACGAAACTCAATTTTCTGCGAGATGTATGATCATCGAAAGCATAGTTTCTTTGTACAAATGAATTCCTTACTTCGTAAGAGCACTAAACTTCATCAATTTAGTTACATAACAAATATTGATTTGAATCAATCACTTGCAAGCGTTATGGAAACTGTATCTAAATAAAATTTAATGAAAATTTGAAAATACAAGTAACATTCTTCCACCCTGTTTTCGAGACCTGATAGGTTAAAAATCGACCAAATTCATAAAGTCCCCCAATATAGTATAGTAAGAGTCGGAAAGTTACCGAGTCGAGAAATCAGGAGAGCTGATTTTCAATACACGTTTATAAAAATTTAACATTTTCAACCACGTAGTTATGAACAGCATTCCTTGGGTAGGTGTTAAGGAACTATAACCCAAATTGCAATATTAAATTACTTTCTGTAATTTTAAGGAAAGTAATGACTTTAATGTGTGTGTTAATGTTTTCAAATAAAATATGATCATTTTAAATGTGAAATAATCACCGAAATACTACATTATTTTCAAATACACTACATTGACATAAATAACCTACCCTTTTAGATTTTATGCGTTTTGTCAAAGATCAAAAAATGCTTGGTGATTTCTTCTTGGTAATTAAACTTCTAGGATGAGAACACGTAAGACTATAGATATTTCAATCTAGGCTTTGATCTGAAGGAAAATGGGGGTCAGTAAAAAAAATGAAGTCAGAAGTTTTTTTTATACCCCCTATAAAAAAAGCGATGTAAATGCTTTTAGCTGTAGATTATGAATATGACGCTACAATTTTACTATGTGTCCATTGTTATGAAAGAAAAGGAAGTACTTTCATGGATATGAGTTATTCTGGATCAACTGACCTGATTTTTCAAATCGTCCCTGCTTGCCCATCTCCGAATTGGATGCAATTTTATAGAGGAGTAGAGATACCTTTGAAACTAACCTATGGAAGTTTTTGCTTCTGAGATTTAAATCCTAAAGATCTAGGATCTCCTAAAAAAAAAGGACCCATAATGGCGATTAGCTTTATGAGACGAATTGTCATGTTTTGGTTAAGGTTGCAGAAATTTTTACCACACTAGAAGCCGGAAAATTTGTGAGCTTAAAGTTCAGTGTGGTGGCTTTGTAAAAAATACTGTCATCCAAAGTGGCAAATGAGCTTGAAACACTGTCTATCGTTCACGAGAAAAGCTCGTATCACAATGAATAACGTACGGTGATTGCCATGGAAACTGGCTTAGAGTAGTTTAAGAACTATTACTAGTCAGAAATAGTTTTCAAAACCACTTTTTAAAAGTTAGTTTGCAAATTAATGTTATAGAAACAGAGAAATATCTTGTTCTCGAAACAGACCAACACAGCAGAGTGATTAATTGATACTAAAATTTGAAGCGAACATTTTCAAAATTTGATGAAATATGAAAATTTAAAACCATTGAATTTTTACCGTGCATGCGCGAAAAACAGCAATTTTATGACTTTCAAAATTTTCAGATGAGATTTGGCAACTCACAAAAAATTTTTAGTTGAAAATCACAGAAATATCGGCGATCGAATGAACCTCATTTTCATTGTTCTCGGATACACAACGAATCTTAAGGGATCATTTACACATAATTTTTTTTATTACGAATCCAACTGAACGATTGCAGGCAAGCGTTGAAATTTGCTAACGATCCCTTATGATTCGTCGCTTATCTGAGAATAGTTGAAATTAGACTCATTAGGTTACCGATATCTTTTTAAGTTTTTATGATTGCAAATGACTAAATTGGCAAAGCTATTTGGCTATGAAATTTTGAAAGCTATAAATTGCTATCTTTCGCTTATGCGTTTAGAAATTAATTGCTTTAAATAATTATGTTTCATCAAATTTTCAAAAATTTTGCCTCAAATATTATCATAATAATTATCTTGTGTGCTGTCATGTTTTCTGAAAGTTTGTTAAGCCGGGACGGAAAATCCGTGTTACGAGCCAAAAACGTACAAACGAAGTTCATATTTTTCGAAGAAATGCTTATATCTTCGCGAATAGAAGTGATACTTTCAAGAAAATCTATAAATTTATTGTACATAGTAAGTAAACAAATCACTGAAACTTACCGCTAATTCTCAGCTATTTACGATGAAGGATGATCAAAAAAGTTTGTGGTTTCTTCAATTTGTTGGTGTTCCCATATGCGTGGGTGGTTTAATGTTTATTGAAATATGTCGCGCTGAAGCCTTTTATATGTGACAAAAGGTACAAAACAACTGTGCTCTTATTTCTCGAGGAATTCTTCAAAATGTAAATTTTTGCAAATAATGCAGTTTTGTTTTTCTATCCGCCGCTGTACTATCGCAATGCTCTTAAATACCAGTTTGAATTATTTTAACTCTTTTGAAATAGTACGAGACTAAGAGCTTCTTTGCTTCACATGTATTTCAATGGATTATTTTTGTGCATAAATTGTAATGTTTTCTTGTCTGAAATCCTTTTTTTTTTTAAATTTCAACTTAAAGTTTAAAAATGTCATTTTGCAGTCATCGGCACTTGAATGGTAAAAAAAACCGGCCAAATAATTTGTGCGCTGCATATATGAGTACGCCAGCGCTTCAGCTTACTAAACATCCTAATACGAATCTTGTACAAAAATAACTGAAAAAAGCTAATTTTCCCATTTCTTTCAGTTTAAGTGCTATAACCTAAAAAGGATTACAGTCAGTCTTTGAGAGAAATAAAAAACGTCCTTAAGAATACTGATATACAATAAATGACTAAAGTTTCAAAAAAGAAATACAGTGGCTCCCAAAAGTGTTCGTACACCTACGACTTTCAATGAAATTGGCCATTATCCATTGCTTAGAATTAATATTTCGGAATAATTATTTTATTATAAGATCTATGATCTATTTTTAACAAAACTACATGAAAATTTTTAATAAAACATTAAAACATAATTTTTAAAAAATCAAAAACCAAAAATTGCCGGAAATTTTATCTCACAAAAGTCTTCGTACACTTTGAAAAAATGTCAAAAAATTAGTAAATAATCTAACTTTTCACAAAGTTATTATTTAGTAGAATATCATGCAGTTTCAACAACAGCTTTTAAGCGTATGGGAATCGATTTCATTGTTTTTTTCTTTCTTTTTTTGAATAATTTCTGAGTAAGTGTTCAGACGCACTTCGAGTCTTACTGTTTCTAGTTCGCTTTTCGTTTCAAAGGTGTATTTTCGTAATCTAGCCGTCAAATATCTCCAAATATGTTCCATTAAGTTTGAATTTGGCGATTGAGGAGATATTTCTAAGTTTAAGTACAATTTTTGAGGCATCAATCGCAAACGTACATTTCTTATCGTTATACTGATAAAAAAACAAAGTTGTTTTCGATTACCAAATTTTGGGTTAATAGTTTAAAAATATTTAAATGAACAGCATGATTCATTATTTCTTCTAAAAATTCTAAATTTCCAACTCCTGATGCAGTTATGCACCCTCACACAAGAACACCTTCACCGTCCTGATTAACTGATCCAACTAAGTTCTTAAGATTAAATTCCTCATTTTTTCTTCTATTGACAGATATACAACAATTTAACCCAAAATATTGAATCTATTTTCATCTATAAGTAAGACATTGTTTCAAAACGTTTTGAGCTTATTTATCATTGATTTTACGACGGATAGCGTAAGCTTACTGTTTTATGCACGAACAAGAAAATTTCTGCGTGAAGAGGTCCCCTTTATTCCAGCTAATCCGAGAACTTGGCGAACAATTTTAGGTGAAAATTAAACATAAAATGTTTCATTCAATTCTTCAGAAGATTTTTCAGCACTCAAATGTGTATTTTTCATAATTTTTTTAACTGTAAACCTCCGATCACGCTTTGTTAAGTTTACCAGTTGACCTTTTCTTACCTTGTTTTCGATCCGATTCTTGTCTTTAAATCATTTTATCAAGCACTTCACTATAGAATGGTATAAATTAACTAACTTAGAGATATTTTAAACCAATTTATGTCTACTTTGATGGGAAAAAATCAAATTTCGAATCGTGTTTGTTGTTTTCTACGCATACCTGCCATTTAAAAATAATAAACAGAATATTAGGGAATAAATAAACAAAAAATAAAAGGTAAATGACTTTACAGTGTCATTAGAATGCAAAAACAATAAAAAAACCACATATGATAATTTTAATCATGAATTTATTCGAAAATATTTCAGTGTACGATGACTTTTGTGGCGTATTTTTTCTCTGTCTCTTCGTTTTTTGACAAATTTCAAAAATAAAATCTGGCAATATTTTGAAAAAAACTGCTGGTTTTTATTCAGAATGGCATAGGAATGATGTGAAAAAAAATTGGACTTCATATTCGAATTCAGTTTTGCGTTATTTTGGTTTTACTACAAAATTTCAAGGTGTACGAACACTTTTGGGAGCCACTGTAGATATTTGAATACAATGTATTGATAATATCATTCGAAAATAAATGCTCAAATTTTAACAACAGTTATAGTAAAATAGATAACTTATGTAGAGTGAAGTTACCTGAACTCAGCTTGCTGAAACAGCATATCGATCACAACCTATAATAGGGGCATGTTTTTAAAATGTGAAGAAACATAATAATTAATGTAATCAGTATAGACAAATCATTGAAATTTCGCAATTTACAAGACGTTTTTCAATTTTTAACTGTTCACTATTTATTTAAACTACAAAAACCTACCAGTGACATCATAAATGTTGCGCGAGTATTGTTAGCCTTTAGAATAAACTAGTTACAAGTAGTTTTGCGTAAAACCTTGATTTTCCCATTCCCTTCATTTTGTATTATTGAACTACGCCACTTTCAGTATCCAATGCGTGATACAGTTTATCGAGAAGACAAGTCTAAAAATCGTGTTTTATAGTTTCAATAGTTTCGAAGTTTTCTACTCTTGTCAGAAATCAAGTAGATTGGTGGGGGTTTTTTTATGCTTTTTTTTAGCTCTAGATTCAAAGTTAAAATTTTATCCTAACAATAATGTATAGTTTTCAAAGTATAGAACAGCATTTAGCTTACTGAAATCTAAGAAACATAAACAAGTCAATGCATTTAAATGAAGACATATTATTTTACACAAGTGTAAGACATTTAATAGCATTTGCAAATTGCTACATCATTTGAAGTTCAAATTCTTGTCAGTGTATTAATTTAACTGAAATACACAAGATGTAATAAAATAAAAGAAAATATATTTTAATTTGACTAGTCATACATTTCTTCCGAAAACTGCTTGTTTTCAGTAAGAAAAAACGAAAGTACTTGAAAGTTAACATTTGAAAACCAAAAATGATTTTTTGAAAAATTTCACTTAAAACTAAATGACATAAAATGCACAAAAAGTCACACGGTAATTTGCGTTTATTATAATCAATATTTCAATTGCATTTTTGCTTAATTAGTAGACCAAATTTAAAGTCAAAGTTGTAAAACCAACAACGTTAGAAAAGCAAAGTATGCTAATGATTCCGAACACGTATTTGGAAGTTAAAAGGAAGTTGTAAACTCAGTATCTCATTCGTTTTTCATACAAAATTAGTGAGCTTCTGGATGAAAGAATGTCCAAAAGCAATATTTGTGAATGTTGCATCACTTGTATACATATTGCGTTTACAATTAAAAAAGGGTTCCTTGTAACTTAAAACGACGTGGTATGCAATCCGTAGTAAATTTTATACTTTTCAGTGGTTTTATAACTTATACACGATTAGACCTATCAACCTCCCGTGTTTCGAAAGAACGCTGTGTGTATTGTGGTGAGGATACTGTAGCGGAAATGGGATCGATTGTTAGAAATATACTTGTCATTTGCAATATTTGCATTGTCGAAACGCGATGACCAGAGGTAGGGGCGCCCACGTTGGGAGAGGGGGGTCATGGGCAGAGGAACTTTTGGAGACATTTGTTTCTATCAGTATTAATATATCAACGAAATTAATACTTTCGAAAAAGCAAAAAGTAAAAGTTCTTAATTTTTCGTAGAAAATTTGGTGCTACCAAAGTTTGCAAATGATCAGAAAATGTTGGCTTTTTTTCATAGTAACTACGAGCAATCCATATGGGCTGGCATCTTTGTTGTCAGCAGATATGGCATCTAATACGCTCTAAAATTTAAAAAGAAGTTCAAAAATAGAAGTTTTTTCCATCTGGATTATGAAAAGCGAAGACATTCGAACTATGAAAATAACCATTAATGTAAACATTTTCAAAATGATATAGCATTTTTGTCTCAACAAAAAACATCGTTGCAGAGCAGTACCAATAAATTTTGGTAAAGCTTGACCACGGAGAGATGGCAGATGAACTGTTAGCGGAAACATCATTTGTAATAGGTTGTTTGTTATATTTTGTAATAGATATTATTTTGTAATATATAGGATCAGCAAGAACGCGCCTCTTACTACTTGGCCCGTTCTCACTGATTATACCTATTACAAATGATACAAATGATGTTTCTGCTTCCAGTTCATCCGCCATCTCTCCTCAGTTAAAAGTGTCCAACAGAGAAGACATTGCTGAACATATGCTCAACGACCACATTCAGATAACAGCCTAACATTCAAACCAGCAACTTCTTCAAAAGCGACAAGCCCAAACTGAGAGTTGAATGCTACTTTTACCAACATACAGGGTTTGTATAAAAAGTAATAAGACTGAGCTGTGTTCTAAGAATTTATTGCAGATACTAACACTCATACCTAAAATTCTTCGAAATAAGACCTTTGGCCTAGCACACACTTATCCTAGTGAGACTTCTAAGTTTTGAAGGCTACTTTGTAGCCTGCTTCCAGAAAGTCCTTTAAAAGTCGTGTACTAGCGCTTTCACGGCATCCAGAGTTCCATAGTGATGCCTTTTTAACCGACTTCAAAAAGGAGGCGGTTATCAGTTCATACCGTATGTATGGGTTTTTTTTTGTTGTTGTTTGTCCACTAATAGCGTCTCACCTAGTGGACCGATTTTGATCATTTTTCTTTTAATAGATAGCGGATGGCTCAACTTAGATCCCATTACTTTGTTTGACCATATTTGTTCGTTAGAAAAAAAAGTTATGGTCAAAAACAGTACATTTCATGCAATTTCCCTATTAAATGATTAAACATAAAATCCATTGTTTCAACAATTTGGTGCCATACAACAATAATATTATTAGTAATTGTGGTGATAATTTTGAATGGAGGCTTCTCTGAAGCAAGCAACAAGTTTCTTCAGTGTCATCTTTATACATAAAGGACTAATCTCTGTCCGGATGTCCGGGGTAAACTTCAAAACTACTGGAGGGATTTTAACCATTTTTTCACCATAGAAAGCTACATAATCGGGGAACAACTTAGGCTATAATTTATCGCTAAAAAACTTAGTTTAAGAAGGTCGTGATCGAACACAGTAAATGTCATGTAATTTCCACATCAAATGATTAAAGATTAAACCCATTGTTTCGAAAATTCGTTGCATAACAACAGCAATATAAAAAGTTATCATATGTAAATTTTGAATCAAAGCCTCTCTGGAACAAGCATGACATTGCTTTCTTAGGAACTGCACCCTCATCTTTATACATAAAGGGCTAATCTCTGTCCGGATGTCCGGGGTAAACTTCAAAACTACTGGAGGGATTTTGACCATTTTTTCACCATAGATAGCTACATAATCGGGGAACAACTTAGGCTATAATTTATCGCTAAAAAACTTAGTTTAGGAAGGTCGTGATCGAACACAGTAAATGTCATGTAATTTCCACATCAAATGATTAAAGATTAAACCCATTATTTCGAAAGTTCGTTGCATAACAACAGCAATATTAAAAGTAATGATATGTAAATTTTGAATCAAATCCTCTCTGGAGCAAGCATGGCATTGCTATCTTAGGAATTGCATCCTCATCTTTATACATAAAACGCTAATCTCTAACCGGATGTCCGGGGTAAACTTCAAAACAACTGGAGGGATTTTAACCTTTTTTCACCATAGATAGCTACATAATCGGGGAACAACTTAGGCTATAATTTATCGCTAAAAAACTTAGTTTAAGAAAGTCGTGATCGAACACAGTAAATGTCATGTAATTTCCACATCAAATGATTAAAGATTAAACCCATTGTTTTGAAAATTCGTTGCATAACAACAGCAATATTAAAAGTAATCATATGTAAATTTTGAATCAAAGCCTCTCTGGAGCAAGCATGACATTGCTTTCTTATGAACTGCACCCTCATCTTTATACATAAAGGGCTAATCTCTGTCCGGATGTCCGGGGTAAACTTCAAAACTACTGGAGGGATTTTGACCATTTTTTCACCATAGATAGCTACATAATCGGGGAACAACTTAAGCTATAATTTATCGCTAAAAAACTTAGTTTAAGAAGGTCGCGATCGAACACAGTAAATGTCATGTAATTTCCACATCAAGTGATTAAAGATTAAACCCATTGTTTTGAAAATTCGTTGCATAACAACAGCAATATTAAAAGTAATCATATGTAAATTTTGAATCAAAGCCTCTCTGGAGCAAACATGACATTGCTTTCTTGGGAATTGCACCCTCATATTTATATATAAAGGAATAATCTCTGTCCGGATGTCCGGGGTAAACTTCAAAACTACTGGAGGGATTTTAACCATTTTTTCACCATAGATAGCTACATAATCGGGGAACAACTTAGGCTATAATTTATCGCTAAAAAACTTAGTTTAAGAAGGTCGTTATCGAACACAGTAAATGTCATGTAATTTCCACATCAAATGATTAAAGATTAAACCCATTGTTTCGAAAATTCGTTGCATAACAACAGCAATATTAAAAGTAATCATATGTAAATTTTGAATCAAGGCTTCTCTGGAGCAAGCATGACATTGCTTTCTTAGGAATTGCACCCTCATCTTTATACATAAAGGGCTAATCTCTGTCCGGATGTCCGGGGTAAACTTCAAAAGTACTGGATGGATTTTAACCATTTTTCACCATAGATAGTTAAATAATCGGGGAACAACTTAGGCTCTAATTTACCGCTAAAAAACGTAGTTTAAGAAGGTCGTGATCGAACACAGTAAATGTCATGTGATTTCTACATCAAATGATTAAAGATTAAACTCATTGTTTCGAAAATTCATTGCATAACAACAGCAATATTTAAAGTAATCATAATGTGAATTTTGAATCAAGGCCTCTCTGGAGCAAGCATGACATTGCTTTCTTAGGAATTGCATCCTCATCTTTATACATAAAGCGCTAATCTCTGTGAGGATGTCCGGGGTAAACTTCAAAACTACTGTAGGGATTTTAACCATTTTTTCACCATAGAGAGCTACATAATCGGGGAACAACTTAAGCTATAATTTATCGCTAAAAAACTTAGTTTAAGAAGGTCGTGATCGAACACAGTAAATGTCATGTAATTTGCACATCAAATGATTAAAGATTAAACCCATTGTTTCGAAAATTCGTTGCATAACCACAGCAATATTAAAAGTAATCATATGTAAATTTTGAATCAAGGCCTCTCTGGAGCAAACATGACATTGCCTTCTTAGGAATTGCACCCTCATCTTTATACATAAAGGGCTAATCTCTGTCCGGATGTCCGGGGTAAACTTCAAAACTACTGGAGGGATTTTAACCATTTTTTCACCATAGATAGCTACATAATCGGGGAACAACTTAGGCTATAATTTATAGCTAAAAAACTTAGTTTAAGAAGGTCGTGATCGAACACAGTAAATGTCATGTAATTTCCACATCAAATGATTAAAGATTAAACCCATTGTTTCGAAAATTCGTTGCATAACAACAGCAATATTAAAAGTAATCATATGTAAATTTTGAATCAAGGCCTCTCTGGAGCAAGCATGACATTGCTTTCTTAGGAATTGCATCCTCATCTTTATACATAAAAGGCTAATCTCTGTCCGGATGTTCGGGGTAAACTTCAAAACTACTGGAGGGATTTTAACCATTTTTTCCTCATAGATAGCTACATAATCGGGGAACAACTTTGGCTATAATTTATCGCTAAAAAACTTAGTTTAAGAAGGTCATGATCGAAAAGAGTAAATGTCATGTAATTTCCACATCAAATGATTAAAGATTAAACCCATTGTTTCGAGAAGTCGTTGCATAACAACAGCAATATTAAAAGTAATCATATGTAAATTTTGAATCAAGGCCTCTCTGGATCAAGCATGACATTGCTTTCTTAGGAATTGCATCCTCATCTTTATACATAAAAGGCTAATCTCTGTCCGGATGTCCGGGGTAAACTTCAAAACTACTCTAGGGATTTTAACCATTTTTTCACCATAGATAGCTACATAATCGGGGAGCATCTTTGGCTATAATTTACCGCTAAAAAACTCAGTTTAAGAAGGTCGTTATCGAACACAGTAAATGTCATGTAATTTCCACATCAAATGATTAAAGATTAAACCCATTGTTTCGAAAATTCGTTGCATAACAACAGCAATATTAAAAGTAATCATAATGTAAATTTTGAATCATGGCCGTTCTGGAGAAAGCATGACATTGCTTTCTTAGGAATTGCATCCTCATCTTTATACATAAAGCGCTAATCTCTGTCCGGATGTCGGGGGAAAACTTCAAAACGACTGGAGGGGTTTTAACCATTTTTTCACCATAGATAGCTACATAGTCGGGGAACAACTTAAGCTATAATTTATCGCTAAAAAACTTAGTTTGAGAAGGTCGTGATCGAACACAGTAAATGTCATGTAATTTCCACATCAAATGATTAAAGATTAAACCCATTGTTTCGAAAATTCGTTGCCTAACAACTGCAATATTAAAAGTAATCATAATGTAAATTTTGAATCAAGGCCTCTCTGAAACAAGCATGACATTGCTTTCTTAGGAGTTGCACCCTCATCTTTATACATAAGGGGCTAATCTCTGACCGGATGGCCGGGGTAAACTTCAAAACTACTGGAGGGATTTTAACCATTTTTTCACCATAGATAGCTACATAATCGGGGAACAACTTACGCTATAATTTATCGCTAAAAAACTTAGTTTAAGAAGGTCGTGATCGAACACAGTAAATGTCATGTAATTTCCACATCAAATGATTAAAGATTAAACCCATTATTTCGAAAATTCGTTGCATAACAACAGCAATATTAAAAGTAATCATAATGTAAATTTTGAATCAAGGCCTCTCTGGAGCAAGCATGGCATTGCTATCTTAGGAATTGCATCCTCATCTTTATACATAAAAGGCTAATCTCTAACCGGATGTCCGGGGTAAACTTCAAAACAACTGGAGGGATTTTAACCATTTTTCACCATAGATAGCTACATAATAGGGAACAACTTTGGCTCTAATTTATCGCTAAAAAACTTAGTTTAAGAAGGTCGTGATCGAAAACAGTGAATGTCATGTAATTTCCACATCAAATGATTAAAGATTAAACCCATTGTTTCGAAAATTCGTTGCCTAACAACAGCAATATTAAAAGTAATCATAATGTAAATTTTGAATCAAGGCCTCTCTGGAGCAAGCATGACATTGCTTTCTTACGAATTGCACCCTCATCTCTATACATAAAGGGCTAATCTCTGTCCGGATGTCCGGGGTAAACTTCAGAACTGCTGGAGGGATTTTAACCATTTTTTTCACCATAGATAGCTACATAATCGGGGAACAACTTAGGCCATAATTTATCGCTAAAAAACTTAGTTTAAGAAAGTCGTGATCGAACACAGTAAATGTCATGTAATTTCCACATCAAATGATTAAAGATTAAACCCATTGTTTTGAAAATTCGTTGCATAACAACAGCAATATTTAAAGTAATCATATGTAAATTTTGAATCAAAGCCTCTCTGGAGCAAGCATGACATTGCTTTCTTATGAACTGCACCCTCATCTTTATACATAAAGGGCTAATCTCTG